>NC_138225.1:53977485-54092485 GCF_964197995.2 Scardinius erythrophthalmus
ATATATATATATATATATATATATATATATATATATATATATATATATATATATATATATATATATATATATATATATAACTCCGATTGTATTTGTCTGAAAGAAGAAAGTCATATACACCTAGGATGACTTGAGGGTGAGTAAATCATGGGCTAATTTTCATTTTTGGGTGAACTATCCCTTTAACTTCTCTATAATACTTTCAGGTGGGAAAAACATTCATGCAGATTGTCACCCGTTCAGCTTTCTGCCTGTTCCCAAAAACCAAAGAAGAGAAGAAAAGCCAAGCCAGAGGAAACCAGCTAACACAACTCTGTCTACAGCAGGTGGCCCATTCAAAGTGCTGGAAGAAATGATTTGAATCATTTGGCACTTTCAAGGACCATTACACGCCTATGTGTATCATTCCCCCTACAGAGATCAGAATTCAAGGGTATTCGGGGGAAAAAATTCAATCAGTTTGAATATTAACATAATTGCGATGCATGAGTGCTTTGTGTTTTCCTTAACATGTACATAATCTACTATCTGCACCATCTGCACTTCTGGAAAATAACACCAAATGTTCTTTTAAAGCGCAATCCTGTGTATTCATGTTGGTAACTTCATTTCGATAGTCCACTTTAGACATTCTACTGACTAAAAGTAACTTTGCATCTACATGTCAACTTATTCTACTAACCCTAATCCTAACTTAACTAATGAGAGTTAGTTGACATAGTTACTTATAGTTAGTAGAATGTCTAAAGTGGACCATCGGAATAAAGAACAGGGTCACCTTGACATTAACTCAGCGTTAATGCTTATTTACAGAAGTTATTAGCTAATTATTTCTTAAGGTGTCACGACTTTAGCTGAGAAGTGACAGGAACCCTCTGGCCTTGCAGGGCGAGTCACGTCCTTCACATGTCCAGGATCCTATTCAACACACATTTACAGCGTCCACAACATTTAGTCCCACAATGCTGAGCTCCACAGTTTTTTTGAGGAACAAACAAGGCAGAGGAATTAGTCACCTTGTGCTTTGTCAGACTGATGTAGTGTTCTTAATTGGTGTTGGGCCTTCTGGGCTCGGGCTCAGTCAAACGGGGAGAGCTCGACCCAGAGTAGCACCCTGCAAGGTCGGCCCGCCCTCGCCGTCATGTCCGGCCAATGGTCCCATACATCACCCGAGACAGACTGAAAATTAATGCCACCAGAACTCGCAGAGCTCTCGCAGTGCAGCTGGAGCTCGTATCAGACGCATCACAAATGCACGTTCAAATGCTTTCGAAATTCACTTAAAGTCCTTCAGACAACAACAGAACGGCCCATGTTGCATTGTGAGAAAAGCAAATATAGAACAGCTGTGAAAAAATACGCCTTGAGAGAATGTACAACGCACAGATTGCCACGTTTTCACCCAAAGTTTGAAGTTGCTGACTTCATTAGTAACTGCACTATTCAGTTAAAGGGATAGTTCACACCAAAAATGAAAATTAGCCCATGATTTACTCACCCTCAAGTCATCCTAGGTGTAAAAGTGCATCTATCCACATAAAAGTGCATCTATCCATCATAAAAGTGCATCTATCCGTCATAAAAGTGCATCTATCCGCCATAAAAGTGCATATATTCATGATAAAAGTGCATATTTCCATCATAAAAGTGCATCTATCCATCATAAAAGTGCATCTATCCATGATAAAAGTGCATCTATCGGTCATAAAAGTGCATCTATCCATGATAAAAGTGCATCTATCCATCATAAAAGTGCATCTATCCATGATAAAAGTGCATCTATCCATGATAAAAGCACATCTTTCCATCATAAAAGTGCATCTATCAATCATAAAAGTGCATCTATCAATCATAAAAGTGCATCTGTCCATCATAAAAGTGCATCTATCAATCATAAAAGTGCATCTATCCGTCATAAAAGTGCATCTATCCATCATAAAAGTGCATCTATCAATCATAAACAAACTCCACATGGCTCAGGGGGTTAATAAAGGCCTTCTGAAGCGAAAAGATATGTTTGTGCAAGAAATAATTTCATATTTAAAACTTAATAAAGTAAAATAACCAGCTTCCGGTCAAACGAACATGCGGATTCCACAGAAGTATAAACCGCAACTTCTGCCAGTAATGCGACGCACTGCTGATATTTACGCTACTTCTGACGTCATAAGAGCAGTGCTGGAGCTCGTATCAGACGCGTCAGAAATGCACGTTCAAATGCTTTTGAAATTCACTTAAAGTCCTTCAGACAGCAACAGAACGGCCCATGTTGCATTGTGCGGAAAGCAAATATGGAACAGCTGCGAGAAAATACGCCTTGAGAGAATGTACAACGTTATAAACCACAGATTGTCATGTTTTCACCCAAAGTTTGCAGTTGCTGACTTCATTAGTAACTACACTAGTCAGTTAAGATATGTCAGAGACAGGTGAGATGAATGTGCTTGGTTCTGCAGTCATTCAAGCATTTTGTGTGGCACAATCAAGCTGGTAAGGGTATAGTTTGAATGATTAATCTGTTTTTATTTGTGTAGAGGCAGAGTTTGAGTCTTTTCACACATGAGTTGCACTACAAAAATCCCAATAACATCTGTATCTAGAAGGCAAACATATCCTATTTCCACATGTTCAGCATCTGAGTTATGTTATGGTATTTCTCAGTATGCCATCTGCAGATGATCACTCTCAGGAAACAGTGCATGTGTGTCCGTAGGGAAGACAATAGGTTTTTAGTTAAAGGTCTTTGGTTAACACAAGCGCAAGATTTCCTTGTGTCTAAATGGCACCCCAGAGGTTGCAGGACATTAAACTTCATCACGCTGAAGAGGAAAACTCTTCGACTCACTAGTCGCTTTCACAGCCTTGATGAGTTTTGACTTTTGTTAGTTACAGATCCTATTTTCTGCACTAATCCAAAGTAAATGGAAAAATCCTGGACCACTAACCACATACTAAAAACCACTCAATCAACACTGTGGTGGTGAGTTTTGCATGTAGAATATTTAAATGGGACATATAATGTGTTATAATTCAAAATCTATGAAACGAAAGTCAAGAAAGTAATAATATGTTGGTATAGTTCACCATTAAAGGAAACTAATTAGAATAATTCCCTTGTCTGCAATTCACCACTGGGTGCTAAAAATACGGTTCTTTATACCAGTCAGAAGGGTCATTAGATTTCATTATACTATCATTATTGCTTTAAATATGAATAGCTTGTTAACTATAAATATTATTCTCTTGTGTGTTGCTTTGAAAATCCCCATTGCAATTTCAGCTTAAATTTCATCACTCTCCTCCCCTTCTCTCCAAATGTTTTACAAGACTTTCACAGACGTTATTGACAATGGAAACGGCTCATATTTCATGGCTGTACATCTGTGTCCACAGCTTTGCTGATTTGTTGATAGTCGGATCCTGTTATGGTGGAGCAATTAATGAACATGATGGGTGAAAGCATTTCTGATAGATTTGTACTAAGAACAACTCACAATTTACCTAAAACAATTCCAAACCCAGAGCACTTCAGATCAGTCACTCTCAAACTAGCTGAACTCTCCAGCGCCTAAAAGTCACAGTTATATTATACTATATATTACTTATATTATTCAGGATAGCACGCACCAGCCGAGCGTTTACCATGGAGATGAATGGGAAAACGCTACAGGACACTGGCTTTCTCCCAGTATCAGACCTCTTTGGAAGCAAAGCACTTTTATTCTTTTTTACATTTTCCATGTTTAAAAGCACAGCAAAAAAAAAAAAAAAAAAAAAATCTAGGGTCAGAGAGAGTGTGAAATAACCTTGACAAGTATCCCTTACGGAACAAAAATATATGGGAAAATACTGCAGAATATAAATGGGATATATTACATAATATATTTTGATATATGGGAAACTAGTACAATTTATATATATATATATATATATATATATATATATATATATATATATATATATATATATATATATATATATATATATATATATATATATATGTATATATGTATATATATATATATATATATATTGCAAAATATGCATTGACAATGAATGGCTATATATTAATACATATAAAATATGTATGAATGAAGATAAAAATAGCATTACATGTAAAATTCACAAAGTTTTATCCTTTATTGTGTACATATATTGCACATACATGTTCCATATAAATGTGAATGTAGGCCTATCACACATATATATTCACACACACATTCACGGAATGAGTTTCAATAGATTTCTAGTTCCCAGCATGATTTGATTCTGACTGTTAAAAGGAGAGCAAATGTTAAAATTAAGTGATATTTAATGTGTTTTGCTCAATATTAATATAGGGGTGTCATGGTGTGTTGCAGAAGAAGAGTCAAAAGTTCCAATGCAAACTTTTACTCACAATATAAATCAAACTGGTACATAGAAGACGGACAGAGGGTTCACACACACATACTGTAATACAACGTAGATCGGACAATGAGCAAGGTAACGCTAAATACAAAGGGAAACAGATCAGGGAAACAAAACACAGCTGACAAGACTAACGAGGAAACAGGTGTGACAGATCAACTAATGAAGGTTACCGTGGAAACCAAGGAGTGGTGGGAAACAGAACAAAGGAAGACTTGTGACTACTGAAAACGAGACTCAGACAGAAACACAACTGTGACAAGGGGGAGATTTGTTAGTGTTTAATGTTCTATTATTTTGGAATTTAAAATGTTTTCTGGCATGTCTGAGTTTTTGGGGTCACCATTGTGTTGAAGAGAAGAGTGTGTGGTTCAGTTGACGATTGGCCAAACACCATCAAGACTATAATTACTATATTTTACAAGTAATGGCTCTATCCTCCTCAGCACAGCGATGGTCTCTTGGCTAAATACTTTAATACATGCAGGTGTACTTCTGCTTTTGTAAACTAGGATTTTTAAAACATGAAACATTTATAGTATAAATAATAATAATAATAATAAAAAGTAACGTATTACAATATATATTTCTCTATATTTGTGTTTGTGTTTATATCTGATCACATATACATCTATATATATTATGAAGTGTATTGCTGAATTTAAAATTACATGCATTATGATATATTAGTAAAATTATATTGTCACATATTTTTCAATATATGAAAAGCGGCAAATCCTTATGTATTATTCAATATATTGTAATACAATATTGTGTAACACAATATATTATTCTGTATATTTTGAAATATAAGTTAAACCTTTTACTATATTGATCATTAATATATAGGGGAATATATTTTCTTTTCGTAAGGGATTAGACTCTAAGTTAACTTATTATGCCCATTTTAGGTCTCAGGTGTCCATGGAATAAGTCTGTGAAGTTTCAGCTCAACACTCAACATACCCCACAGATCATTTTTGAGTGGAAGGAAAACATGCTGTTTTAGTGCATGTATCTTTAAATGCAAATGAGCTGCTGCTCCGCCCCCTTTCCAGAAGAGGGCGGGGCCTGTACAGCTCGTGCCTCAAATACTCTGCCAAAAACTAAACATCTGTTTGGTTTTGATTATCATCTCTATCGCGGTCATGTTCACGTTACATTGCAGTTCTTCATCATCATTTATTTTCTGCATGCATTCTAAAGCCATTTCAGTCTAAACTTCTGATATATGGTTTTCTGAGCGCACACACCCAAATCACGCGCACAGAAAGCTGGACATCAGACGGCGCATTGCGTGAGTATTAAACTGAGTTCTCTTTCACTTGTATTGTGCTTAAACTGACAAATGCACACAAGGTTATGTCAAAACACAGCAAGTTCACAAACACTGTCAGTTATGTCTGTGAACATAAACAACATGGAAATAAATTGCATGTGTATATTAGATATACGTATTAAAGTGAAATCAGCCTGTCGTAGGGTGAACTCAAAAACAAAGGAGAGCTGAATCCAAATGCAGTGTTTTATTGTCAAAAATAAACATAAACTAATCAAACATGAAGGCCAAAGAACCAGGAACATAATGAATGCACCAAACATAACATAGGAACAAGACTCGATAAAGAACATGGGGTTTAAATACACAAGGGAAATTGGCAAACAAGGGGACAAAATCAAATAACTAATTAAAGCTGCAAGCAGCGATGAAAGGGCCCTCGCACCCGTGCCATCAACACTCGGTGGTTTTAGGAAGACAGAGCATGGTTGGGAAATGTACATTTAAGGAGGTATATATAGTAAGAGTATGTCAAAGTCAGTTACAAAATGTTTTGTATAATGGTGATAATAGCATGCTTCATCACTCAGCTAAGTGTTGCTAGCATGTTTAGTCTGTTCCTAGCATGCTTAGTACACAATAATTATGTGGTTAGTACTGCATTACTGTGTTAACCATGTCAGTTTCTGTTGCCAGTAGGTGGCGTTATGACTATAACTGAATATGAGCATGGATGTGTGTTCAGGACAGAACTCTTATCAAACGTGTGAAGTTTGGTGCAAATTGGACATTGCCTTCTTGAGTAACAACAAAGTCATGTTTCATTGAATTAGCATTCTTTAGCACTTAGCTAAGCATTGTTAGCATGTTTTAACATGTTTCTAGCATGTTTAGAACTCAATGACATTTTTAACATGTTGCTAGAACGGCATCAACGTGTTAAACATGTCACTTCCTGTTGCCAGTAGGTGGCGCTATTACTATAACTGAACATTCTCATGTAGATGTGTTCAGGCCATGACTCTTATCAAAAGTGTGAAGTTTGGGGCAGATTGGACATTCCATGCCTGAGTTACAACAAATTCCTATTTAATTGCAATAATAGCATGCTTTAGCACTTAGCTAAGAGTTTGCTAGCATGTTTTAGCATGTTTCTAGTATGTTGTTAGCATGTTTAACACTTGCTGGCACTTTTTTATATGTTATTAGGAGTCCATAACAGTGTTAAACATGTCACTTCCTGTTGCCAGCAGGTGGCGCTATGACTGTAACTGAATATAAGCATGGTCATGTGTTCAGGACAGAACGCTTATCAAAAGTGTGAAGTTTGGGGCAGATTGGACATTCCATGCCTGAGTTACAGCAAATTCATATTTAATTGCAGTAATATCATTCTTTAGCACTTAGCTAAGTGTATGCTAGTATGTTTTAGCATGTCTCTAGTATGTTGGTAGGATGTTTAGCACCTACTGGCATTTTTTTATATGTTATTAGGAGTCAAGAACAGTGTTAAACGTCACTTCCTGTTGCCAGCAGGTGGCGCTATGACTATAACTAAATATGAGCATGGGCATGTGTTCAAGAGATAACTCTTATCAAACATGTGAAGTTTGGGGTAGATTGTACATTGCCTTCTTGAGTAACAACAAAGTCCTGTTTCATTGAATTAGCATGCTTTAGCACTTAGCTAAGTATTGCTAGCATGTTTTAATATGTTTCTAGCATGTTTAGAACTCAATGGCATTTTTAACATGTTGCTAGAACGGCATCAACGTGTTAAACATGTCACTTCCTGTTGCCAGTAGGTGGCGCTATTACTATAACTGAATTTGAGCATAGACATGTGTTCAGGCCATGATTCTTATCAAACGTGTGAAGTTTGGGGCAGATTGGACATTCCATGCCTGAGTTACAGCAAATTCCTATTTAATTGCAGTAATAGCATGCTTTAGCACTTAGCTAAGAGTTTGCTAGCATGTTTCTAGTATGTTGCTAACCTGTTTAGCACTTGCTGGCTCTTTTTATATGTTATTAGGAGACCACAACAGTGTTAAACATGTCACTTCCTGTTGACAACAGGTGGCGCTATTACTATAACTGAATATTCTCATGTAGATGTGTTCAGGCCATGACTCTTATCAAACGTGTGAAGTTTGGGGCAGATTGGACATTCCATGCCTGTGTTACAGCAAATTCCTATTTAATTGCAGCAATAGCATGCTTTAGCACTTAGCTAGGTGTTTGCTAGCATGTTTTAGCATGTTTCTAGTATGTTGTTAGCATGTTTAGCACTTGCTGGCACTTTTTTATATGTTTTTATATGTCCACAACAGTGTTTAACATGTCACTTCCTGTTGCCAGCAGGTGGCACTATGACTGTAACTGAATATGAGCATGGTCATGTGTTCAGGACAGAACGTTTATTAAAAGTGTGAAGTTTGGCGCAGATTGGACATTGCCTTCTTGAGTAACAACAACATCCTGTTTCATTGAATTAGCATGCTTTAGCACTTAGCTAAGTATTGCTAGCATGTTTTAACATGTTTCTAGCATGTTTAGAAGTCAATGGCATTTTTAACATGTTGCTAGAATGGCATCAACGTGTTAAACATGACACTTCCTGTTACCAGTAGGTGGCGCTATTACTATAACTGAATATTCTCATGTAGATGTGTTCAGGACAGAACGCTTATCAAAAGTGTGAAGTTTGGGGCAGATTGGACATTCCATGCCTTAGTTACAGCAACTTCCTATTTATTTGCAGCAATAGCATGCTTTAGCACTTAGCTAAGTGTTTGCTAACATGTTTCTAGTATGTTGTTAGCATGTTTAGCACTTGCTGGCACTTTTTTATATGTTATCAGGAGTTCACAACAGTGTTAAACATGTCACTTCCTGTTGCCAGCAGATGGCACTATGACTGTAACTGAATATGAGCATGGTCATGTGTTCAGGACAGAACGCTTATCAAAAGTGTGAAGTTTGGGGCAGATTGGACATTGCCTTCTTGAGTAACAACAACATCCTGTTTCATTGAATTAGCATGCTTTAGCACTCAGCTAAGTTTTGCTAGCATGTTTTAACATGTTTCTAGCATGTTTAGAAGTCAATGGCATTTTTAACATGTTGCTAGAACGGCATCAACGTGTTAAACATGACACTTCCTGTTACCAGTAGGTGGCGCTATTACTATAACTGAATATTCTCATGTAGATGTGTTCAGGCCATGACTCTTATCAAACGTGTGAAGTTTGGGGCAGATTGGACATTCCGTGCCTGAGTTACAGCAAATTCCTATTTAATTGCAGTAATAGCATGCTTTAGCACTTAGCTAAGTGTTTGCTAACATGTTTTAGCATGTGTCTAGTATGTTGTTAGCATGTTTAGCAGTTGCTGGCACTTTTTTATATGTTATCAGGAGTTCACAACAGTGTTAAACATGTCACTTCCTGTTGCCAGCAGGTGGCGCTATGACTATAACTGAATATGAGCATGGTCATGTGTTCAGGACAGAACTCTTATCAAACGTATGAAGTTTGGGGCAGATTGGACATTCCATGCCTGAGTTACAGCAACTTCCTGTTTCATGGCGAAACATCAAAATTTGTCAGGCCGCCGAGGACCCGCCCTTCGACGAAAACTCAAGATCTTCGCAATTTAACATCGCAAAGGCCTTAAGATTACACTCACCAAATTTGAAGATGATCAGATTAAAACTGTAGGAGGAGTTCGTTAAAGTACAAGGCCTGAAAATGGCAAAAACTGCACAAAAATCTGAGAGGAAGTTGAAAATGGCTGACTTCCTGTTGTGTTTAGGGCTATGCTCCAAGAGACTTTTTTGTAGGTATTAGGTCCTTACATGTATGTACCGAATTTCGTACACGTACGTGGAACATAGCGGGAGGCGCACTCCGTTGAACTTTTATAGGTGGCGCTATCGAGCCATTTTGCCCCGCCCAATTCTGAAACCTATATCAGATGTAAATTTTCGCCAGTTCTGATGCGTGTGCAAAGTTTCGTGAGTTTTCGAGCATGTTTAGTCCCTCAAAAATGCGATTAAATTCGGAGAAGAATAATAATAATAATTAAAGCTGCAAGCAGCGATGAAAGGGCCCTCGCACCCGTGCCATCAACACTCGGTGGCTTTAGGAAGACAGAGCATGGTTGGGAAATGTACATTTAAGGAGGTATATATAGTAAGAGTATGTCAAAGTCAGTTACAAAATGTTTTGTATAATGGTGATAATAGCATGCTTCATGACTCAGCTAAGTGTTGCTAGCATGTTTAGTGTGTTTCTAGCATGCTTAGTACACAATAATTATGTGGTTAGTACTGCATTACTGTGTTAACCATGTCAGTTTCTGTTGCCAGTAGGTGGCGTTATGACTATAACTGAATATGAGCTTGGATGTGTGTTCAGGACAGAACTCTTATCAAACGTGTGAAGTTTGGTGCAAATTGGACATTGCCTTCTTGAGTAACAACAAAGTCATGTTTCATTGAATTAGCATGCTTTAGCACTTAGCTAAGCATTGTTAGCATGTTTTAACATGTTTCTAGCATGTTTAGAACTCAATGGCATTTTTAACATGTTGCTAGAACGGCATCAACGTGTTAAACATGTCACTTCCTGTTGCCAGTTGGTGGCGCTATTACTATAATTGAACATTCTCATGTAGATGTGTTCAGGCCATGACTCTTATCAAAAGTGTGAAGTTTGGGGCAGATTGGACATTCCATGCCTGAGTTACAGCAAATTCCTATTTAATTGCAATAATAGCATGCTTTAGCACTTGGCTAAGAGTTTGCTAGCATGTTTTAGCATGTTTCTAGTATGTTGTTAGCATGTTTAACACTTGCTGGCACTTTTTTATATGTTATTAGGAGTCCATAACAGTGTTAAACATGTCACTTCCTGTTGCCAGCAGGTGGCGCTATGACTGTAACTGAATATAAGCATGGTCATGTGTTCAGGACAGAACGCTTATCAAAAGTGTGAAGTTTGGGGCAGATTGGACATTCCATGCCTGAGTTACAGCAAATTCATATTTAATTGCAGTAATATCATTCTTTAGCACTTAGCTAAGTGTTTGCTAGTATGTTTTAGCATGTCTCTAGTATGTTGGTAGGATGTTTAGCACCTACTGGCATTTTTTTATATGTTATTAGGAGTCAAGAACAGTGTTAAACGTCACTTCCTGTTGCCAGCAGGTGGCGCTATGACTATAACTAAATATGAGCATGGACATGTGTTCAAGAGATAACTCTTATCAAACGTGTGACGTTTGGGGTAGATTGTACATTGCCTTCTTGAGTAACAACAAAGTCCTGTTTCATTGAATTAGCATGCTTTAGCACTTAGCTAAGTATTGCTAGTATGTTTTAACATGTTTCTAGCATGTTTAGAAGTCAATGGCATTTTTAACATGTTGCTAGAATGGCATCAACGTGTTAAACATGACACTTCCTGTTACCAGTAGGTGGCGCTATTACTATAACTGAATATTCTCATGTAGATATGTTCAGGACAGAACGCTTATCAAAAGTGTGAAGTTTGGGGCAGATTGGACATTCCATGCCTGAGTTACAGCAAATTCCTATTTAGTTGCAATAATAGCATGCTTTAGCACTTATCTAAGAGTTTGCTAGCATGTTTTAGCATGTTTCTAGTATGTTGTTAGCATGTTTAACACTTGCTGGCACTTTTTTATATGTTATTAGGAGTCCATAACAGTGTTAAACATGTCACTTCCTGTTGCCAGCAGGTGGCGCTATGACTGTAACTGAATATAAGCATGGTCATGTGTTCAGGACAGAACGCTTATCAAAAGTGTGAAGTTTGGGGCAGATTGGACATTCCATGCCTGAGTTACAGCAAATTCATATTTAATTGCAGTAATATCATTCTTTAGCACTTAGCTAAGTGTTTGCTAGTATGTTTTAGCATGTCTCTAGTATGTTGGTAGGATGTTTAGCACCTACTGGCATTTTTTTATATGTTATTAGGAGTCAAGAACAGTGTTAAACGTCACTTCCTGTTGCCAGCAGGTGGCGCTATGACTATAACTAAATATGAGCATGGACATGTGTTCAAGAGATAACTCTTATCAAACGTGTGACGTTTGGGGTAGATTGTACATTGCCTTCTTGAGTAACAACAAAGTCCTGTTTCATTGAATTAGCATGCTTTAGCACTTAGCTAAGTATTGCTAGTATGTTTTAACATGTTTCTAGCATGTTTAGAAGTCAATGGCATTTTTAACATGTTGCTAGAATGGCATCAACGTGTTAAACATGACACTTCCTGTTACCAGTAGGTGGCGCTATTACTATAACTGAATATTCTCATGTAGATATGTTCAGGACAGAACGCTTATCAAAAGTGTGAAGTTTGGGGCAGATTGGACATTCCATGCCTGAGTTACAGCAAATTCCTATTTAATTGCAATAATAGCATGCTTTAGCACTTAGCTAAGAGTTTGCTAGCATGTTTTAGCATGCTTCTAGTATGTTGTTAGCATGTTTAGCACTTGCTGGCACTTTTTTATATGTTATTAGGAGTCCATAACAGTGTTAAACATGTCACTTCCTGTTGCCAGCAGGTGGCGCTATGACTATAACTGAATATGAGCATGGTCATGTGTTCAGGACAGAACTCTTATCAAACGTATGAAGTTTGGGGCAGATTGGACATTCCATGCCTGAGTTACAGCAACTTCCTGTTTCATAGCGAAACATCAAAATTTGTCAGGCCGCCGAGGACCCGCCCTTCGACGAAAACTCAAGATCTTCGCAATTTAACGTCGCAAAGGCCTTAAGATTACACTCACCAAATTTGAAGATGATCAGATTAAAACTGTAGGAGGAGTTTGTTAAAGTATGAGGCCTGAAAATGTCAAAAACTGCACAAAAATCTGGGAGGAAGTTCAAAATGGCTGACTTCCTGTTGTGTTTAGGGCTATGCTCCAAGAGACTTTTTTGTAGGTATTAGGTCCTTACATGTATGTACCGAATTTCGTGCACGTACGTGGAACGTTGCGGGAGGCGCACTCCGTTGAACTTTTATAGGTGGCGCTATCGAGCCGTTTTGCCCCGTCCAATTCTGAAACCTATATCAGATGTAAATTTTCGCCAGTTCTGATGCGTGTGCAAAGTTTCATGAGTTTTCGCGCATGTTTAGGCCCTCAAAAATGCAATTCAATGCGGAGAAGAAGAATAATAATAATAATTAAAGCTGCAAGCAGCGATGAAAGGGCCCTCGCACCCATGCCATCAACACTCGGTGGCTTTAGGAAGACAGAGCATGGTTGGGAAATGTACATTTAAGGAGGTATATATAGTAAGAGTATGTCAAAGTCAGTTACAAAATGTTTTGTATAATGGTGATAATAGCATGCTTCATGACTCAGCTAAGTGTTGCTAGCATGTTTAGTCTGTTTCTAGCATGCTTAGTACACAATTATTATGTGGTTAGTACTGCATTACTGTGTTAACCATGTCAGTTTCTGTTGCCAGTAGGTTGCGTTATGACTATAACTGAATATGAGCATGGATGTGTGTTCAGGACAGAACTCTTATCAAACGTGTGAAGTTTGGTGCAAATTGGACATTGCCTTCTTGAGTAACAACAAAGTCATGTTTCATTGAATTAGCATTCTTTAGCACGTACCTAAGCATTGTTAGCATGTTTTAACATGTTTCTAGCATGTTTAGAACTCAATGGCATTTTTAACATGTTGCTAGAACGGCATCAACGTGTTAAACATGTCACTTCCTGTTGCCAGTAGGTGGCGCTATTACTATAACTGAACATTCTCATGTAGATGTGTTCAGGCCATGACTCTTATCAAAAGTGTGAAGTTTGGGGCAGATTGGACATTCCATGCCTGAGTTACAGCAAATTCCTATTTAATTGCAATAATAGCATGCGTTAGCACTTAGCTAAGAGTTTGCTAGCATGTTTTAGCATGTTTCTAGTATGTTGTTAGCATGTTTAACACTTGCTGGCACTTTTTTATATGTTATTAGGAGTCCATAACAGTGTTAAACATGTCACTTCCTGTTGCCAGCAGGTGGCGCTATGACTGTAACTGAATATAAGCATGGTCATGTGTTCAGGACAGAACGCTTATCAAAAGTGTGAAGTTTGGGGCAGATTGGACATTCCATGCCTGAGTTACAGCAAATTCATATTTAATTGCAGTAATATCATTCTTTAGCACTTAGCTAAGTGTTTGCTAGTATGTTTCAGCATGTCTCTAGTATGTTGGTAGGATGTTTAGCACCTACTGGCATTTTTTTATATGTTATTAGGAGTCCAGAATAGTGTTAAACGTCACTTCCTGTTGCCAGCAGGCGGCGATATGACTATATCTGAATATGAGCATGGACTTGTGTTCAGGAGATAACTATTATCAAACGTGTGAAGTTTGGGGTAGATTGGACATTGTATGCCTAAGTTACAACAACTTCCTTTAGCATTTCTAGCATGCTTTAGAACTTAGCTATGTGTTGCTAGCATGTTTCTTGCATGTTACATATTAAGTTTGGGGCAGATTGGACATTCCATGCCTGTGTTACAGCAAATTCATATTTAATTGCAGCAATAGCATGCTTTAGCACTTAGCTAAGTGTTTGCTAATATGTTTCTAGCATGTTGTTAGCATGTTTAGCACTTGCTGGCACTTTTTTATATGTTATCAGGAGTCCATAACAGTGTTAAACATGTCACTTCCTGTTGCCAGCAGGTGGCGCTATGACTGTAACTGAATATAAGCATGGTCATGTGTTCAGGACAGAACGCTTATCAAAAGTGTGAAGTTTGGTGCAGATTGGACATTGCCTTCTTGAGTAACAACAACATCCTGTTTCATTGAATTAGCATGCTTTAGCACTTAGCTAAGTATTGCTAGCATGTTTTAACATGTTTCTAGCATGTTTAGAAGTCAATGGCATTTTTAACATGTTGCTAGAATGGCATCAACGTGTTAAACATGACACTTCCTGTTACCAGTAGGTGGCGCTATTACTATAACTGAATATTCTCATGTAGATGTGTTCAGGACAGAACGCTTATCAAAAGTGTGAAGTTTGGGGCAGATTGGACATTCCATGCCTGAGTTACAGCAAATTCCTATTTAATTGCAATAATAGCATGCTTTAGCACTTAGCTAAGAGTTTGCTAGCATGTTTTAGCATGCTTCTAGTATGTTGTTAGCATGTTTAGCACTTGCTGGCACTTTTTTATATGTTATTAGGAGTCCATAACAGTGTTAAACATGTCACTTCCTGTTGCCAGCAGGTGGCGCTATGACTATAACTGAATATGAGCATGGTCATGTGTTCAGGACAGAACTCTTATCAAAAGTGTGAAGTTTGGGGCAGATTGGACATTCCATGCCTGAGTTACAGCAACTTCCTGTTTCATGGCGAAACATCGAAATTTGTCAGGCCGCCGAGGACCCGCACTTCGACGAAAACTCAAGATCTTCGCAATTTAACGTCGCAAAGGCCTGAAGATTACACTCACCAAATTTGAAGATGATCAGATTAAAACTGTAGGAGGAGTTCGTTAAAGTACGAGGCCTGAAAATGGCAAAAACTGCACAAAAATCTGAGAGGAAGTTCAAAATGGCTGACTTCCTGTTGTGTTTAGGGCTACGCTCCAAGAGACTTTTTTGTAGGTATTAGGTAATTACATGTATGTACCGAATTTCGTGCACGTACGTGGAACGATGCGGGAGGCGCACTCCGTTGAACTTTTATAGGTGGCGCTATCGAGCCATTTTGCCCCGTCCAATTCTGAAACCTATATCAGATGTAAATTTTCGCCAGTTCTGACGCGTGTGCAAAGTTTCGTGAGTTTTCGAGCATGTTTAGGCCCTCAAAAATGCAATTCAATGCGGAGAAGAAGAATAATAATAATAATAATAATAATAATAAACAGAGCAATTCCAAGAGGGTCCTCACACCATCGGTGCTCGGGCCCTAATTAAAGCTGCAAGCAGCGATGAAAGGGCCCTCGCACCCGTGCCATCAACACTCGGGGGCTTTAGGAAGACAGAGCATGGTTGGGAAATGTACATTTAAGGAGGTATGTATAGTAAGAGTATGTCAAAGTCAGTTACAAAATGTTTTGTATAATGGTGATAATAGCATGCTTCATGACTCAGCTAAGTGTTGCTAGCATGTTTAGTCTGTTTCTAGCATGCTTCGTACACAATAATTATGTGGTTAGTACTGCATTACTGTGTTAACCATGTCAGTTTCTGTTGCCAGTAGGTGGCGTTATGACTATAGCTGAATATGAGCATGGATGTGTGTTCAGGACAGAACTCTTATCAAACGTGTGAAGTTTGGTGCAAATTGGACATTGCCTTCTTGAGTAACAACAAAGTCATGTTTCATTGAATTAGCATTCTTTAGCACTTAGCTAAGCATTGTTAGCATGTTTTAACATGTTTCTAGCATGTTTAGAACTCAATGGCATTTTTAACATGTTGCTAGAACGGCATCAACGTGTTAAACATGTCACTTCCTGTTGCCAGTAGGTGGCGCTATTACTATAACTGAACATTTTCATGTAGATGTGTTCAGGCCATGACTCTTATCAAACGTGTGAAGTTTGGGGCAGATTGGACATTCCATGCCTGAGTTACAGCAAATTCCTATTTAGTTGCAATAATAGCATGCTTTAGCACTTATCTAAGAGTTTGCTAGCATGTTTTAGCATGTTTCTAGTATGTTGTTAGCATGTTTAACACTTGCTGGCACTTTTTTCTATGTTATTAGGAGTCCATAACAGTGTTAAACATGTCACTTCCTGTTGCCAGCAGGTGGCGCTATGACTGTAACTGAATATAAGCATGGTCATGTGTTCAGGACAGAACGCTTATCAAAAGTGTGAAGTTTGGGGCAGATTGGACATTCCATGCCTGAGTTACAGCAAATTCATATTTAATTGCAGTAATATCATTCTTTAGCACTTAGCTAAGTGTTTGCTAGTATGTTTTAGCATGTCTCTAGTATGTTGGTAGGATGTTTAGCACCTACTGGCATTTTTTTATATGTTATTAGGAGTCAAGAACAGTGTTAAACGTCACTTCCTGTTGCCAGCAGGTGGCGCTATGACTATAACTAAATATGAGCATGGTCATGTGTTCAAGAGATAACTCTTATCAAACGTGTGAAGTTTGGGGTAGATTGTACATTGCCTTCTTGAGTAACAACAAAGTCCTGTTTCATTGAATTAGCATGCTTTAGCACTTAGCTAAGTATTGCTAGCATGTTTTAACAAGTTTCTAGCATGTTTAGAACTCAATGGCATTTTTAACATGTTGCTAGAACGGCATCAACGTGTTAAACATGTCACTTCCTGTTGCCAGTAGGTGGCGCTATTACTATAACTGAATTTGAGCATAGACATGTGTTCAGGCCATGATTCTTATCAAACGTGTGAAGTTTGGGGCAGATTGGACATTCCATGCCTGGGTTACAGCAAATTCCTATTTAATTGCAGTGATAGCATGCTTTAGCACTTAGCTAAGTATTTGCTAGCATGTTTCTAGTATGTTGCTAACCTGTTTAGCACTTGCTGGCTCTTTTTTATATGTTATTAGGAGACCACAACAGTGTTAAACATGTCACTTCCTGTTGACAGCAGGTGGCGCTATTACTATAACTGAATATTCTCATGTAGATGTGTTCAGGCCATGACTCTTATCAAACGTGTGAAGTTTGGGGCAGATTGGACATTCCATGCCTGTGTTACAGCAAATTCCTATTTAATTGCAGCAATAGCATGCTTTAGCACTTAGCTAAGTGTTTGCTAGCATGTTTTAGCATGTTTCTAGTATGTTGTTAGCATGTTTAGCACTTGCTGGCACTTTTTTTATATGTTTTTATATGTCCACAACAGTGTTTAACATGTCACTTCCTGTTGCCAGCAGGTGGCACTATGACTGTAACTGAATATGAGCATGGTCATGTGTTCAGGACAGAACGTTTATTAAAAGTGTGAAGTTTGTCGCAGATTGGACATTGCCTTCTTGAGTAACAACAACATCCTGTTTCATTGAATTAGCATGCTTTAGCACTTAGCTAAGTATTGCTAGCATGTTTTAACATGTTTCTAGCATGTTTAGAAGTAAATGGCATTTTTAACATGTTGCTAGAATGGCATCAACGTGTTAAACATGACACTTCCTGTTACCAGTAGGTGGCGCTATTACTATAACTGAATGTTCTCATGTAGATGTGTTCAGGACAGAACGCTTATCAAAAGTGTGAAGTTTGGGGCAGATTGGACATTCCATGCCTGAGTTACAGCAAATTCCTATTTAATTGCAATAATAGCATGCTTTAGCACTTAGCTAAGTGTTTGCTAGCATGTTTTAGCATGCTTCTAGTATGTTGTTAGCATGTTTAGCACTTGCTGGCACTTTTTTATATGTTATTAGGAGTCCATAACAGTGTTAAACATGTCACTTCCTGTTGCCAGCAGGTGGCGCTATGACTGTAACTGAATATGAGCATGGTCATGTGTTCAGGACAGAACGCTTATCAAAAGTGTGAAGTTTGGGGCAGATTGGACATTCCATGCCTGAGTTACAGCAACTTCCTGTTTCATGGCGAAACATCGAAATTTGTCAGGCCGCCGAGGACCCGCCCTTTGACGAAAACTCAAGATCTTCGCAATTTAACGTCGCAAAGGCCTTAAGATTACACTCACCAAATTTGAAGATGATCAGATTAAAACTGTAGGAGGAGTTCGTTAAAGTACGAGGCCTGAAAATGGCAAAAACTGCACAAAAATCTGAGAGGAAGTTCAAAATGGCTGACTTCCTGTTGTGTTTAGGGCTATGCTCCAAGAGACTTTTTTGTAGGTATTAGGTCATTACATGTATGTACCGAATTTCGTGCACGTACGTGGAACGTTGCGGGAGGCGCACTCCGTTGAACTTTTATAGGTGGCGCTATCGAGCCGTTTTGCCCCGTCCAATTCTGAAACCTATATCAGATGTAAATTTTCACCAGTTTTGACGCGTGTGCAAAGTTTCGTGAGTTTTCGAGCATGTTTAGGCCCTCAAAAATGCAATTCAATGCGGAGAAGAAGAATAATAATAATAATAATAAACAGAGCAATTCCAAGAGGGTCCTCACACCATCGGTGCTCGGGCCCTAATTAAAGCTGCAAGCAGCGATGAAAGGGCCCTCGCACCCGTGCCATCAACACTCGGGGGCTTTAGGAAGACAGAGCATGGTTGGGAAATGTACATTTAAGGAGGTATGTATAGTAAGAGTATGTCAAAGTCAGTTACAAAATGTTTTGTATAATGGTGATAATAGCATGCTTCATGACTCAGCTAAGTGTTGCTAGCATGTTTAGTCTGTTTCTAGCATGCTTCGTACACAATAATTATGTGGTTAGTACTGCATTACTGTGTTAACCATGTCAGTTTCTGTTGCCAGTAGGTGGCGTTATGACTATAGCTGAATATGAGCATGGATGTGTGTTCAGGACAGAACTCTTATCAAACGTGTGAAGTTTGGTGCAAATTGGACATTGCCTTCTTGAGTAACAACAAAGTCATGTTTCATTGAATTAGCATTCTTTAGCACTTAGCTAAGCATTGTTAGCATGTTTTAACATGTTTCTAGCATGTTTAGAACTCAATGGCATTTTTAACATGTTGCTAGAACGGCATCAACGTGTTAAACATGTCACTTCCTGTTGCCAGTAGGTGGCGCTATTACTATAACTGAACATTTTCATGTAGATGTGTTCAGGCCATGACTCTTATCAAACGTGTGAAGTTTGGGGCAGATTGGACATTCCATGCCTGAGTTACAGCAAATTCCTATTTAGTTGCAATAATAGCATGCTTTAGCACTTATCTAAGAGTTTGCTAGCATGTTTTAGCATGTTTCTAGTATGTTGTTAGCATGTTTAACACTTGCTGGCACTTTTTTATATGTTATTAGGAGTCCATAACAGTGTTAAACATGTCACTTCCTGTTGCCAGCAGGTGGCGCTATGACTGTAACTGAATATAAGCATGGTCATGTGTTCAGGACAGAACGCTTATCAAAAGTGTGAAGTTTGGGGCAGATTGGACATTCCATGCCTGAGTTACAGCAAATTCATATTTAATTGCAGTAATATCATTCTTTAGCACTTAGCTAAGTGTTTGCTAGTATGTTTTAGCATGTCTCTAGTATGTTGGTAGGATGTTTAGCACCTACTGGCATTTTTTTATATGTTATTAGGAGTCAAGAACAGTGTTAAACGTCACTTCCTGTTGCCAGCAGGTGGCGCTATGACTATAACTAAATATGAGCATGGTCATGTGTTCAAGAGATAACTCTTATCAAACGTGTGAAGTTTGGGGTAGATTGTACATTGCCTTCTTGAGTAACAACAAAGTCCTGTTTCATTGAATTAGCATGCTTTAGCACTTAGCTAAGTATTGCTAGCATGTTTTAACAAGTTTCTAGCATGTTTAGAACTCAATGGCATTTTTAACATGTTGCTAGAACGGCATCAACGTGTTAAACATGTCACTTCCTGTTGCCAGTAGGTGGCGCTATTACTATAACTGAATTTGAGCATAGACATGTGTTCAGGCCATGATTCTTATCAAACGTGTGAAGTTTGGGGCAGATTGGACATTCCATGCCTGGGTTACAGCAAATTCCTATTTAATTGCAGTGATAGCATGCTTTAGCACTTAGCTAAGTATTTGCTAGCATGTTTCTAGTATGTTGCTAACCTGTTTAGCACTTGCTGGCTCTTTTTTATATGTTATTAGGAGACCACAACAGTGTTAAACATGTCACTTCCTGTTGACAGCAGGTGGCGCTATTACTATAACTGAATATTCTCATGTAGATGTGTTCAGGCCATGACTCTTATCAAACGTGTGAAGTTTGGGGCAGATTGGACATTCCATGCCTGTGTTACAGCAAATTCCTATTTAATTGCAGCAATAGCATGCTTTAGCACTTAGCTAAGTGTTTGCTAGCATGTTTTAGCATGTTTCTAGTATGTTGTTAGCATGTTTAGCACTTGCTGGCACTTTTTTTATATGTTTTTATATGTCCACAACAGTGTTTAACATGTCACTTCCTGTTGCCAGCAGGTGGCACTATGACTGTAACTGAATATGAGCATGGTCATGTGTTCAGGACAGAACGTTTATTAAAAGTGTGAAGTTTGTCGCAGATTGGACATTGCCTTCTTGAGTAACAACAACATCCTGTTTCATTGAATTAGCATGCTTTAGCACTTAGCTAAGTATTGCTAGCATGTTTTAACATGTTTCTAGCATGTTTAGAAGTAAATGGCATTTTTAACATGTTGCTAGAATGGCATCAACGTGTTAAACATGACACTTCCTGTTACCAGTAGGTGGCGCTATTACTATAACTGAATGTTCTCATGTAGATGTGTTCAGGACAGAACGCTTATCAAAAGTGTGAAGTTTGGGGCAGATTGGACATTCCATGCCTGAGTTACAGCAAATTCCTATTTAATTGCAATAATAGCATGCTTTAGCACTTAGCTAAGTGTTTGCTAGCATGTTTTAGCATGCTTCTAGTATGTTGTTAGCATGTTTAGCACTTGCTGGCACTTTTTTATATGTTATTAGGAGTCCATAACAGTGTTAAACATGTCACTTCCTGTTGCCAGCAGGTGGCGCTATGACTGTAACTGAATATGAGCATGGTCATGTGTTCAGGACAGAACGCTTATCAAAAGTGTGAAGTTTGGGGCAGATTGGACATTCCATGCCTGAGTTACAGCAACTTCCTGTTTCATGGCGAAACATCGAAATTTGTCAGGCCGCCGAGGACCCGCCCTTTGACGAAAACTCAAGATCTTCGCAATTTAACGTCGCAAAGGCCTTAAGATTACACTCACCAAATTTGAAGATGATCAGATTAAAACTGTAGGAGGAGTTCGTTAAAGTACGAGGCCTGAAAATGGCAAAAACTGCACAAAAATCTGAGAGGAAGTTCAAAATGGCTGACTTCCTGTTGTGTTTAGGGCTATGCTCCAAGAGACTTTTTTGTAGGTATTAGGTCATTACATGTATGTACCGAATTTCGTGCACGTACGTGGAACGTTGCGGGAGGCGCACTCCGTTGAACTTTTATAGGTGGCGCTATCGAGCCGTTTTGCCCCGTCCAATTCTGAAACCTATATCAGATGTAAATTTTCGCCAGTTTTGACGCGTGTGCAAAGTTTCGTGAGTTTTCGAGCATGTTTAGGCCCTCAAAAATGCAATTCAATGCGGAGAAGAAGAATAATAATAATAATTAAAGCTGCAAGCAGCGATGAAAGGGCCCTCGCACCCGTGCCATCAACACTCGGTGGCTTTAGGAAGGCAGAGCATGGTTGGGAAATGTACATTTAAGGAGGTATATATAGTAAGAGTATGTCAAAGTCAGTTACAAAATGTTTTGTATAATGGTGATAATAGCATGCTTCATGACTCAGCTAAGTGTTGCTAGCATGTTCAGTCTGTTTCTAGCATGCTTAGTACACAATAATTATGTGGTTAGTACTGCACGGTGTTAGCCATGTCAGTTTCTGTTGCCAGTAGGTGGCGTTATGACTATAACTGAATATGAGCATGGATGTGTGTTCAGGACAGAACTCTTATCAAACATGTGAAGTTTGGTGCAAATTGGACATTGCCTTCTTGAGTAACAACAAAGTCATGTTTCATTGAATTAGCATTCTTTAGAACTTAGCTAAGCATTGTTAGCATGTTTTAACATGTTGCTAGAACGGCATCAACGTGTTAAACATGTCACTTCCTGTTGCCAGTTGGTGGCGCTATTACTATAACTGAACATTCTCATGTAGATGTGTTCAGGCCATGACTCTTATCAAAAGTGTGAAATTTGGGGCAGATTGGACATTCCATGCCTGAGTTACAGCAAATTCCTATTTAATTGCAATAATAGCATGCTTTAGCACTTGGCTAAGAGTTTGCTAGCATGTTTTAGCATGTTTCTAGTATGTTGTTAGCATGTTTAACACTTGCTGGCACTTTTTTATATGTTATTAGGAGTCCACAACAGTGTTAAACATGTCACTTCCTGTTGCCAGCAGGTGGCGCTATGACTATAACTGAATATAAGCATGGTCATGTGTTCAGGACAGAACGCTTATCAAAAGTGTGAAGTTTGGGGCAGATTGGACATTCCATGCCTGAGTTACAGCAAATTCATATTTAATTGCAGTAATATCATTCTTTAGCACTTAGCTAAGTGTTTGCTATTATGTTTTAGCATGTCTCTAGTATGTTGGTAGGATGTTTAGCACCTACTGGCATTTTTTTATATGTTATTAGGAGTCAAGAACAGTGTTAAACGTCACTTCCTGTTGCCAGCAGGTGGCGCTATGACTATAACTAAATATGAGCATGGACATGTGTTCAAGAGATAACTCTTATCAAACGTGTGACGTTTGGGGTAGATTGTACATTGCCTTCTTGAGTAACAACAAAGTCCTGTTTCATTGAATTAGCATGCTTTAGCACTTAGCTAAGTATTGCTAGCATGTTTTAATATGTTTCTAGCATGTTTAGAACTCAATGGCATTTTTAACATGTTGCTAGAACGGCATCAACGTGTTAAACATGTCACTTCCTGTTGCCAGTAGGTGGCGCTATTACTATAACTGAATTTGAGCATAGGCATGCGTTCAGGCCATGATTCTTATCAAACATGTGAAGTTTGGGGCAGATTGGACGTTCCATGCCTGAGTTACAGCAAATTCCTATTTAATTGCAGTAATAGCATGCTTTATCACTTAGCTAAGTGTTTGCTAGCATGTTTCTAGTATGTTGCTAACCTGTTTAGCACTTGCTGGCTCTTTTATATATGTTATTAGGAGACCACAACAGTGTTAAACATGTCACTTCCTGTTGACAGCAGGTGGTGCTATTACTATAACTGAATATTCTCATGTAGATGTGTTCAGGCCATGACTCTTATCAAACGTGTGAAGTTTGGGGCAGATTGGACATTCCATGCCTGTGTTACAGCAAATTCCTATTTAATTGCAGCAATAGCATGCTTTAGCACTTAGCTAAGTGTTTGCTAGCATGTTTTAGCATGTTTCTACTATGTTGTTAGCATGTTTAGCACTTGCTGGCACTTTTTTATATGTTTTTATATGTCCACAACAGTGTTTAACATGTCACTTCCTGTTGCCAGCAGATGGCACTATGACTGTAACTGAATATGAGCATGGTCATGTGTTCAGGACAGAACGTTTATTAAAAGTGTGAAGTTTGGCGCATATTGGACATTGCCTTCTTGCGTAACAACAACATCCTGTTTCATTGAATTAGCATGCTTTACCACTTAGCTAAGTATTGCTAGCATGTTTTAACATTAGCTAGCATGTTTTAACATGTTTCTAGCATGTTTAGACCTCAATGGCATTTTTAACATGTTGCTAGAATGGCATCAACGTGTTAAACATGACACTTCCTGTTGCCAGTAGGTGGCGCTATTACTATAACTGAATATTCTCATGTAGATGTGTTCAGGACAGAACGCTTATCAAAAGTGTGAAGTTTGGGGCAGATTGGACATTCCATGCCTGAGTTACAGCAAATTCCTATTTAATTGCAATAATAGCATGCTTTAGCACTTGGCTAAGAGTTTGCTAGCATGTTTTAGCATGTTTCTAGTATGTTGTTAGCATGTTTAACACTTGCTGGCACTTTTTTATATGTTATTAGGAGTCCATAACAGTGTTAAACATGTCACTTCCTGTTGCCAGCAGGTGGCGCTATGACTGTAACTGAATATAAGCATGGTCATGTGTTCAGGACAGAACGCTTATCAAAAGTGTGAAGTTTGGGGCAGATTGGACATTCCATGCCTGAGTTACAGCAAATTCATATTTAATTGCAGTAATATCATTCTTTAGCACTTAGCTAAGTGTTTGCTAGTATGTTTTAGCATGTCTATAGTATGTTGGTAGGATGTTTAGCACCTACTGGCATTTTTTTTATATGTTATTAGGAGTCAAGAACAGTGTTAAACGTCACTTCCTGTTGCCAGCAGGTGGCGCTATGACTATAACTAAATATGAGCATGGACATGTGTTCAAGAGATAACTCTTATCAAACGTGTGACGTTTGGGGTAGATTGTACATTGCCTTCTTGAGTAACAACAAAGTCCTGTTTCATTGAATTAGCATGCTTTAGCACTTAGCTAAGTATTGCTAGTATGTTTTAACATGTTTCTAGCATGTTTAGAAGTCAATGGCATTTTTAACATGTTGCTAGAATGGCATCAACGTGTTAAACATGACACTTCCTGTTACCAGTAGGTGGCGCTATTACTATAACTGAATATTCTCATGTAGATATGTTCAGGACAGAACGCTTATCAAAAGTGTGAAGTTTGGGGCAGATTGGACATTCCATGCCTGAGTTACAGCAAATTCCTATTTAATTGCAATAATAGCATGCTTTAGCACTTAGCTAAGAGTTTGCTAGCATGTTTTAGCATGCTTCTAGTATGTTGTTAGCATGTTTAGCACTTGCTGGCACTTTTTTATATGTTATTAGGAGTCCATAACAGTGTTAAACATGTCACTTCCTGTTGCCAGCAGGTGGCGCTATGACTATAACTGAATATGAGCATGGTCATGTGTTCAGGACAGAACGTTTATTAAAAGTGTGAAGTTTGGCGCAGATTGGACATTGCCTTCTTGAGTAACAACAACATCCTGTTTCATTGAATTAGCATGCTTTAGCACTTAGCTAAGTATTGCTAGTATGTTTTAACATGTTTCTAGCATGTTTAGAAGTCAATGGCATTTTTAACATGTTGCTAGAATGGCATCAACGTGTTAAACATGACACTTCCTGTTACCAGTAGGTGGCGCTATTACTATAACTGAATATTCTCATGTAGATATGTTCAGGACAGAACGCTTATCAAAAGTGTGAAGTTTGGGGCAGATTGGACATTCCATGCCTGAGTTACAGCAAATTCCTATTTAATTGCAATAATAGCATGCTTTAGCACTTAGCTAAGAGTTTGCTAGCATGTTTTAGCATGCTTCTAGTATGTTGTTAGCATGTTTAGCACTTGCTGGCACTTTTTTATATGTTATTAGGAGTCCATAACAGTGTTAAACATGTCACTTCCTGTTGCCAGCAGGTGGCGCTATGACTATAACTGAATATGAGCATGGTCATGTGTTCAGGACAGAACTCTTATCAAACGTATGAAGTTTGGGGCAGATTGGACATTCCATGCCTGAGTTACAGCAACTTCCTGTTTCATGGCGAAACATCAAAATTTGTCAGGCCGCCGAGGACCCGCCCTTCGACGAAAACTCAAGATCTTCGCAATTTAACGTCGCAAAGGCCTTAAGATTACACTCACCAAATTTGAAGATGATCAGATTAAAACTGTAGGAGGAGTTCGTTAAAGTATGAGGCCTGAAAATGTCAAAAACTGCACAAAAATCTGGGAGGAAGTTCAAAATGGCTGACTTCCTGTTGGGTTTAGGGCTATGCTCCAAGAGACTTTTTTGTAGGTATTAGGTCATTACATGTATGTACCGAATTTCGTGCACGTACGTGGAACGTTGCGGGAGGCGCACTCCGTTGAACTTTTATAGGTGGCGCTATCGAGCCGTTTTGCCCCGTCCAATTCTGAAACCTATATCAGATGTAAATTTTCGCCAGTTCTGACGCGTGTGCAAAGTTTCGTGAGTTTTCGCGCATGTTTAGGCCCTCAAAAATGCAATTCAATGCGGAGAAGAAGAATAATAATAATAATAATAATAATAATAAACAGAGCAATTCCAAGAGGGTCCTCACACCATCGGTGCTCGGGCCCTAATAATAATAATAATAAACAGAGCAATTCCAAGAGGGTCCTCACACCATCGGTGCTCGGGCCCTAATAAACAGAGCAATTCCAAGAGGGTCCTCACACCATCGGTGCTCGGGCCCTAATAAACAGAGCAATTCCAAGAGGGTCCTCACACCATCGGTGCTCGGGCCCTAACAAGAAAAACGGCAAAGGACTACAAACCATGGCACAGAATGGGAAATAAAAGTCCACACAAGACCAGAAGAACACAGGCTGGGATCATGACGATACAGTATACTGTGTATATGCTGTTTATATGAATCAAAGACAAAATAAAAACAGAAAATCATTCCCTGCTGTTGATTGAATAACTCTAGGGTGTGTGATCGCTAACTACGCCGGAGCTCGGGACAGCTGTGCGAATATTCGAGCTATTTACCTTGTTGATGAACATGATTTGTAGTTTGTGAGTAAAGCTGCAAATTCTTCCATCAAAGTCAGCGCCTCTGTAATAATCCTCTGAGATGCGCAGGACAATCAAGTGAAAATCACTGCGCAGCAGAAATGACACATCTGTTAGGCAGTCTATCAGCAAACGCACTTTTCTTCCGGTTTTCTTCAAAACAAAAAGAACGCGTGCTACAGCCGGGAAAATTAAGTTCAATGGGTCTCATTCATGAAACACGAGCAGAACGATTTTTTGTGTAAATCGTGTGTAAAGTGGTTCTGGCGTAAATTTTCGGATTCATTAAAATGTTTGTATTTTCCAAATGTTAGTTGGTAGGAAAGAAATCTACACCTGCTCCCAGCCACGCGTAAATAGTGCGTTTAACATCCGAACGTTGTGCTCATTAATAAGGCTGCATTTTAATTCACCTTAATCGGGTACATATTTACACAGCATTTTGAAAAATAAATATATACTGTATATAGTAATTACGTTTTTCTTTTTACTTTTATTATGAGAGCCAGTAATAGCATCTGCAAACAGAACACAAATCCGCAAGTCACAAGTGTCGCAGTCAAGCTTCATGTCGAACCATTTTCTTTTCACTTCTGGGACTGTTAACAGATAACAGATGAAACTCCATTAACTGTAATATGCTGCCAATCTTCCTTTTTTTAGGACCTGATACGCCACTATGTACGCTTGAAAATAAAATGTGGCGTTTTGAATGAACTTCTGATAATAAAACTTCGAATTCTGCATCTGAGAAATGTCTCTTTTTCATTCGCTTTTGAGAAGACATGTTGAAATCCTTTGTTTGGTGTCATAATACGATGCCCATATATACAGTAGTTGTCAGTCGGATTTAATGGGCGGGATTTATGCTAATTGAGAATGAGCGTGCACGACTGATTGGAATTCATTAACACACACACACATTTCACTATCACATCTGACGTTTACGAAGTATTTGTGAATCAGGAGAAGAGTTTTCGGGAAGGTCTCTTTACGCGCAAATCACTCACATATTTACTCGTATATTTATGAATGTTTCATGAATGAGACCCAATGTGAGTGCAGGCCAGTAATAATAGGTTTCCTTTAAGTGTTTTTTGTTTTTTTTTACACTTTATTTTAAGGTGTCATCGTTACAGTGTAATTATATATTTATGTACTGAGTGATATTGTTTAACTAACTTATTTAACTATGTACTTACTATAGGGTTAGGACTAGGATTTGGTTGAGGGTTAGTTGCATGTAATTATGCATAATTTACTGTTATTACTATGGTAAGTACATGTAACATACTGTATGTAACAAGGACACTGTAAAATAAAGTGTTTCCGGTGTTTTTGTTTTGTTTGTTTTTAAACCCTTCGATTTCAAACAAAACTGACAGAATCAACAAGTGTGAGGTAGCATGAATTATATCTACATTATTTCATCACATCACACCAGAAAAACAAGTTTGGTGTATCTCAATAAGCTGTGTCAATATTTCCGTTTTACAAACAAGCAGACTGTAATTTCCACAGGAAAAAAGTGATGGATTATGTGGATGCCCAGCACCATCTGGCTACATCAGAGCTTTTCAGTGGATGTTTTACTGTTGTTGTTTGCTGTGGATTAGAATTGGATTCTTTGAGCCATAAAGCATCACATATTGCACAGCAACACAGTCCAATCAGAGCTCACTCTGTATGCGGTGTCAGTGCCGAGGCCTGCCAGAATTAACTCTCTTGTTTGTTCCTGAGACTGACTGGAATGTTTATTAAACAAGATTCACCACAGCTAATGTGTGAATGTACTGTATGCACAGACTAGTGTGGAAGAAATTTGATCTTTAAGATGTGTGTGACCACATGTGACAGTAAAAGAGCACACACAATCCTTATTTCTAATATGGAAGTGTACTGAAATGGTAAAGAGTGTTGGAAGGTGGCATGAGGGTCAAAGGTCAAGGTATAAGAATGTTCCACGTATGGTTGAAATACCATCATTGGCCTAGGGATTATTTTAAATAAATAATCTATAAATTATATATATATATATATACCAAAATATAAGCCTGTGGAAATGCTAGTGTAGTAGGTACTGCATCTCATTGGATTATTCTTATTTTATCTGAAAATGTATGGACACAGATCATAAGATATTCATTAAAAATAAGTTCTGCATCAGATAACAACTAAGTTGTTCAAGCAAAAATGAATAGTTCCTGCTCTAAATTCAAAATGGAAAACAGTCATTATACATGCGTGTCACACAGTCTATAATATATATTACTGCAGCAATTGAAAAGTAAACGGCATAGAGTAAGGCTCATAAACTGTTAAATGACGGAAGAATTGTTTTCTGTGATTATGCATGTGATTGAATTATCTTCTCATCAAATATAGATATAATCAAACAATCGACTTTGCATAAATGCATGCATGTAAAATATTTAAAGTAATAATGTTGATTCACTGAATGGATGAAAACTACAGTCAATACTTAGAAAGACGCCAATATTATTTGAGCAGATGTTGGACTTCTCAAATGTTCTTCTGCTTCTCTCTGGTCTCTTTTGTTCGATTGAACTTTAAATATTTTACATGCATGCATTTATGCAAAGTAATAATATTGATAAGAATTCATATGCCATTCACTGAATGGACAGCCTGTTCTCATCCCAAGGCGTCATATACTGAGGCTTTTGACATTTTGTCTACATCGAACGCACATGGGTCGCGTCTGAACGCGTTGTTGTCTTTGGAGCTCTATCGATTTGATTTATAATTCTTGATTTTACTCTTTAAACTTACTTACAACAAACATTTTCTACTTTTCCTCACTGAGAAGCACTACTGCTCAAACCTCATAGTTACAACGCGGACTGTTGAGCAGACGTGTCTCAAGCCTGTTAGTGATTCTACGCTGGATACTCTTATAGGTTACTCCCGGGGATCACGGCTGAACGCGTCTTCTCAACACTCACTTACAAACATTTTTCACCTATCGTGGGTCTACTCTACACCCGTACCACTTAAAAGACGGATTATATCTAAGACGCTTGTCAGAAATTAGTATTAATTGATAGCATCACTGGTAGTGTCGTTGCTAACTTACTGTCCATCTGTTAAAATGGCGAATATATCAGATGCAAGTAGTCTACCTTTTGGTGCAGGTGAGGACACATTTGAGCTGCACGCGGTACAGTCTGAGCTGGAAGCTGTTGAGAAACAGATCCACGACCTTTTAGTGAGACAGGCCGAGCTGAGAGACCGGCGTTTGGCTCTTGAAACATCACGCGCTGATGCTCACAAATCAGAGATTAATGTTACTAACCGGCTGACTCCGACCTCGTCTACTCCGTGCGTTACTCGGCATCGGTCCCGAGCGCCAAGGTCGCGATCAGCCATGGTCTCGTTCACTCCGGCTCCAACACGCCACCACGAAGCCTGGATATTTCCGCAGCGGAAGACGCGAGTCAGGTCTAGACCAAGACCCTCTCCGACCCTCCCGGTTTTCGAGTTATCCACACAAAACCGCTTCTCCGCTCTTCGCGAAACAGAACGCGATGCTGTGATCATCGGTGATTCCATTGTTCGGCACGTCCATGCTACATCAGGTAAAAATAAGGTGCACAGTCACTGCTTTCCTGGTGCTCGTGTTTCTGAAATCGCTGCTCGCGCTCCCGAGATTCTGAACGATAACGAGCGCGTCGGAACTTTGGTATTGCACGCGGGAGTGAACGACATCAGGCTGCGCCAGACGGAAGTTCTGAAGAAAGACTTCAGGAATCTGATCGATACGGTACGCAGCACATCGCCTGATATAACGATCATTGTGTCAGGACCGCTTCCCACGTACCGTCTAGGACATGACAAGTTTAGTAGATTATTCGCGCTAAATGAATGGTTAACGTCATGGTGCAATGAGCAGAAACTGCTCTTTGTAAATAATTGGAATCTGTTTTGGGAGCGTCCTAGGCTATACCGTGCTGATGGCTTACACCCAAACAGATTCGGATCGGATCTTCTGTCAGATAACATCTCCAAAATGTTAAATACCTTTTGACTAGTAACCAAAAGTCCAAATCATAGTCTCTGCTGCACCAAATTAACTGATATAAATACTAGTGTAGAACATTGCATAGAAACTGTGTCTATTCCTCGTTTAGTGCGATCAAATAATAAATCTACTGCAGGATCTAGGAAAAATCTAATTGTTATTAAAACAGAAAATGTTGCTATTAGTAAACAAAAACAATTTCTAAAGCTAGGTCTTTTAAACATTAGATCACTCACACATAAGGCAGTTATTGTAAATGAAATAGTCACAGATAATAGCATAGATGTACTTTGCCTTACTGAAACCTGGCTTAAACCAAATGATTATTTCGGTCTAAATGAGTCTACTCCAGCAGGATACTCCTATAAGCACGAGCCCCGTCTGATTGGTCGTGGCGGCGGTGTTGCAACAATCTATAGAGATATTCTCAATGTTACTCAGAAAACGGGTTATAAGTTTATTTCATTTGAAGTACTTGTACTAAATGTTACGCTCTTAGATGATAGAAAAACATCCCTATTATCTTTAGCCTTGGCTACCGTATATAGACCACCAGGGCCTTACGCTGATTTCCTAAAAGAATTTGCAAATTTTCTCTCAGATCTATTGGTCAATGTCGATAAAATATTAATTGTTGGAGATTTTAACATACACGTAGATAATCAAAATGATACGTTAGGGGCTGCGTTTATAGACTTATTAAACTCCTTTGGGGTCAAGCAAAACGTTACCGGACCAACTCATCGTTTTAATCATACACTCGATTTAATTATATCACATGGAACCGATCCAACCGATATAGATATCATTCCGCAAAGTGATGATGTAACTGACCATTACATGGTAAATTGCATATTACGTACCCCGGTAATATATCATGCTGCGCCGCGTTATCGATTAGGCAGAACAATCCTTCCATCCACCATAGATAATTTTTCAAATTGCTTATCGGATCTGTCTCAGCTGCTGCCTGAACCTAAACAAACAGATGAACTAGACGAACTAACCAGCACTATGAGCACCGTTCTCTCTGGAAAATGGGATATTGTTGCACCTATGAGACTAAAAAAGGTCAGAGAGAAAATTAAAGCACCATGGTACAACAATACTACTCGTGTTCTAAAGAGAGAAACCCGTAATTTAGAGCGTAAATGGAAACAAACTAATTTAGAGGTTTTTAGAATCGCTTGGAAAGACAGTACGTCACGCTATAAAAAGGCCCTAAAAGCGGCCAGGGCTGAGCATCTCCGCAAACTAATAGAAAATAACCAAAACAATCCTAGGTTCTTATTTAACACCGTGGCTAGACTAACAAATAAACAAGCGTCACCTGAACAAAATATTCCGTTACAGTTTAGTAGTAATGATTTCATGAATTTTTTCACTGAGAAAATAGAAAACATCAGATCCACAATTGTAAACGTTCAATCTTCAATCGCGCCTTATAATTCAGCCTCGATTATCACCCCGCAAGAACAATTACAGTGCTTTACAACTATAGAACAAAAAGAGTTAAATAAATTTATCATTTCCTATAAAACAACAACATGTTTATTAGATCCCATACCAACTAAACTATTGAAAGAAGTGTTACCTATAGTGGAAGAGCCTCTCCTCAATATTATTAACTCGTCTTTATCTTTAGGTCATGTTCCAAGAACATTTAAATTGGCAGTTATAAAACCACTCATTAAGAAACCACAATTAGACCCAAATAACCTAGCAAATTATAGACCCATTTCAAATCTTCCTTTTATGTCCAAAATATTAGAAAAAGTTGTGTCTGCCCAACTGGGCTCTTTCTTGCAAGAAAATGACACCTATGAAAAGTTTCAGTCTGGGTTCAGGCCGCATCATAGCACTGAAACTGCGCTCGTTAAAATCACAAATGATTTACTCTTAGCTTCTGACCAAGGCTGTATCTCAATACTAGTTTTACTTGATCTTAGTGCTGCGTTCGATACTATAGATCACACAATACTCTTAGATCGGCTACAAAACTATACCGGTGTTCAAGGACAAGCATTAAGCTGGTTCAGATCATACCTATCTGACCGCTACCATTTTGTCTATTTAAACGGAGAAAAATCGATCATAACTCCAGTAAACTATGGAGTGCCGCAAGGATCTGTGTTAGGCCCTCTATTATTCTCAATATATATGCTGCCACTTGGAAATATTATAAGGAAACATGGAATTAGTTTCCATTGTTATGCTGATGACACACAACTATATATTTCATCACGGCCGGATGAAAACGCTAAATTATCCAAATTGACAGAGTGTGTTAAAGATATAAAAGATTGGATGACGCACAATTTTCTTTTATTAAATCCAGATAAGACAGAGGTAATACTTATCGGTTCAAAAAACCGCCCACAAAACCTCTCACAATACAACTTTAACATAGTAGGGTGTCCTGTTACTTTATCCTCTACAGTAAAAGACCTGGGTGTTATATTAGATTGTAACTTGTCTTTTGAAAATCATATTTCATATGTTACAAAAACAGCATTTTTTCACCTTAGAAATATTGCTAAATTACGTAACATGCTATCTGTCTCTGATGCAGAAAAGCTAGTTCATGCATTCATGACCTCGAGACTAGATTACTGTAATGCTTTATTAGCTGGTTGTCCTGCATCCTCAATAAACAAGCTACAGTTAGTCCAAAATGCCGCCGCTAGAGTTCTTACTAGATCAAGAAAGTTTGACCATATAACACCAATTTTATCATCACTACATTGGTTACCTATAAAGTTCCGTATTAATTACAAGGTATTGCTACTGACTTATAAAGCCCTAAACGGCTTAGCTCCAGTTTATTTAACGGATCTTCTATCGCCCTATAATCCATCGCGCTCTTTAAGATCACTAAATTCGAGGCTTCTGGTCATACCTAGGATATCCAGATCCACCAAAGGAGGGAGAGCATTTTCACATTTAGCACCGAAACTCTGGAATAGCCTTCCTGATACTGTTCGTTGCTCAGATTCGCTCTCCCAGTTTAAAACTAGATTAAAGACGCATCTCTTCAGCCAGGCATTCATATAATATTTTAATCTTACAGTTAAAACCGGTCTCTACTTCATAAACGCCAGAGGAGAACTGGCCCCCGACTGAGCCTGGGTTCTCCCAAGGTTTTTTTTTCTCCATTAGGTCACCTAATGGAGTTTTTCGGTTCCTTGCCACTGTTGCCTTTGGCTTGCTCAGTTGGGGATACTTAATTTGATTAATCGATTCAACAGTGCTATTGATCTGCATTACCAAACGTGGATGTTTTACACCAGAAACAAACACTGATGTACTATTTTATTTAATACTGTGAAGCTGCTTTGATACAATCTGTATTGTGAAAAGCGCTATATAAATAAAGTTGACTTGACTTGACATGGCACCCTTTAGCGTCAATATGAGACGCACAGATAGATACGGGCCAGAAGGCGCCTCCTAGCGGTCTAACCCTAACCCTACCCCAGACCTAAACCTACCCATAACCGAACAAAGCTCTGTGCATGTCATATTGACGCTAAAGGGTGCCATGTACGTTCGATGTAGACGAAATGTCAAAAGCGTCAGTATATGACGCCCAAGGATGAGAATGCGTTGGAATGGATGAAAACTACAACATGCAGTGCGCTACAACAGCAAAACATTTCTAGTGAATACTTTGAATACTTACAAGTATTTGTTGGACTTCTCAAAGGCTCTTCTGCTTCTCTCTGGTGATGTGGGTGGAGGGGTAAACTGGAGGAGGTCCAGAGCAGTAGATGTGTGTAACCTTCATGACAGCCTTCATTTGCCACAGTCTGACAGTAGCTCTGTCGAGCAGATGGAGGGGAGGAGACATGATCCGAAGCACTCAATCTCTCATGCTTTACCCCAACGCAGATCCCAGCAGCACCGCTGAACCGTCCTTGTGAAGGTGTTTAGATGGTGGGTGGAACAGGGCCGGGTCAGCCTGCATGGGGTAATCATCCTTTGAGTCTCCTGCCATGCGCTGGTAGACATCGAGGGTGGTGGTTGTGATAGGGCAAAACCTCTGACTACTTCCAGTTGCATGTCAGAAAAGCAGGGTGAAGATCTGGCTTATCTGCGCTTTATCACTAGAGTTAATGGAGTAGTTCACTTTAAAATGAAAGCTAGCCCATGATTTACTCACCCTCATGCCATCCTAGGTGTTAATGACTTTCTTCTTTCAGACGAATACAATCAGAGTTATATGTAAGACTTGATCTTCCTGAGAAGCTGAGATAAAACACACCCTGGACAGAAGATCTCAAAGAAATAAAGAGCACAGGACATTGTCTGTCCCAAACTTTTCTCCTTCCTAATCTCTGCATCCCCCTCTCCCTCCTCCCTTCCTTTCTCGCGATTCAAGTCACTAAAAGTTCACTGAGAATGTCTGTATATGTCTGATGCATCTTGTGAATCTATTGTTTTTCCTTTTCATGTTTGGTATCATTTTAAATGTCTCAGTGCGATTGGTAAAATGGTCTTAAAGGATTAGTTAGTAATTTACTCACCCCCATGTCATCCAAGATGTCCATGTCTTTCTTTCTTCAGTCGAAAAGACATTAAGGTTTTTGATGAAAACATTCCAGGATTTTTCCCCATATTATGGACTTCAGTGGGCCCCAAACGGTTCAAGGTCCAAATGACAGTTTCAGTGCAGCTTCAAAGGGCGTTCGTGACGTCACGTAATACGCAATTACGTTGAAAAGGTCACGCTTGAAAAATTTCTGTCCTGAAGAAAATTTTCTTTTTAGGCTTTTTAATATTAAAGCACCCAGGATACGCACACGAAATGGGCATTTTAAACGATAAACTGACACAAATACATTTGAATATGGTCCTCCTTCCACATTTGTAAACACGTCAAACGTGACCTTTTCAACGTAATTTGCGTATTACGTGACGTCACGAACGTGCATCACAGAACAGAGCAAGGCGAGCATTTGTCCTTATAAAACTTAAACTTTTTTATTTAGTTTTGAAATGACCGATCGTTTCGCTAGATAAGACCCTTATTCATCGTCTGGTATCGTTTAAAGCCCTTTGAAGCTGCACTGAAACTGGCATTTGGACCTTGAACTGTTTGGGTCCCATTGAAGTCCATAATATGGGGAAAAATCCTGGAATGTTTTCATCAAAAACCTTAATTTCTTTTCGACTGAAGAAAGAAAGACATGGACATCTTGGATGAAATGGGGGTGAGTAAATTATCAGCAAAAGTTTTTTTTAAAAGCGAACTAATCCTTTAATGTCATTGCAGTCATTGGTATTATAAGAAAGATTGAAAATTTAGGAGAATCCTGTTCTCCTCTATGGGTGATGTCTCTTCAAGATATCTGATAATTCTCCCCTCTTCCCCAAAACCCGGTGTTACCCCCTGGGGTACATGAACAGACCCAAAACAACTCTAAAAAATATTTGTACAAGCCTTTTGTTCTGGTCTGGGTATTTAAGGGTAAGTGGCAGAGCAGTCTTTGGGAATCTGTAACCAGGAAAACCCCATGCAGTGCTGTGTCTGTGTCTTCCCGAGGCTTACACTCGGAACACACTCACACACCACTGTGTGTCGAATACATTTCTTACTCTCAATGGCATCTTTGAGTAATTGATGTCACGTATTTATTATTTCTGAACTGGCTTTTAATCATTTACTTTAGGCATGATAAATTTTTACCTGACAAATAAAATCTTATATTTGAATTATTCTGCATTAGTCTGAAATCATTATTTCTAGTAGATTAATGTGTAGTCTGGTGTTTCCGCAAAGCTACTCCAGGATAGATCAAACCGAAGGCACTAATGAATGGAGCATGGAGCACTTCATTAAGGAGACCTCCAATTTCTGACTATCACTGACTTAGCACGTTGCATCTTGCTACTATTAAAAAAATTACACCTTATGTTATGAGTTAGCAGAGAGCGACCACTTAAGGGTAAAATATTTCGCACTGCATCCTCTGACTATTTCAGAACTGGTTAAGTTTGTGATCGTGAGCGCACATTCGCGACGTGACGTCTCAAAGCGATAACTGGTCTGTTAATGAAAGAATAATTGAAAGTATGGGATACTCAGAATAATCAAAGATCTAAATTAAGTCATAATCAATATTTATAATTATTTTCTAACCAGAAACACGATCTAAATTTGATAATCATTTGAAACTGGAGTCAGATTAAGCGTAGAGCTAAAGTAATGTTGAAACTAAATTCTAATAAATCAGGTGAACTTTACTGGAGCGATGAATAGACATACACGCATTATACCTTCGCCCACACCATTGGATTCCGTCGTTGGGTCGATGGGTGGTCTTTACTATATTAATAAATGTCCTTGCTCTTCCAGGCTTGATAATGGCAGTGGATTGGAAACAACAGTTTGAAGCTCAAAAAAAGTGCATCCATCCGTCATAAACAAACTCCACACGGCTCCGGGGGTTAATTAAGGTTAAAAAGGCCTTCTGAAGTGAAGCCATGAGTTTGTGTAAAAAAAAAAAAAACATATTTAACACGTTACAAAGTAAAAGTTCCAGCCAAACGACCATACGCAATCTACTTACGCCTAATGCGCAACTTGTGATGTCAGGAGTAGTGCGTCATGGCGTAGCGTAAATATCAGTACGTCAAGTTGCGCTTTACACTTATGCCAAATCAGTCTGTTCGTTTGGCCGGAAGCTAGTTATTTTACTTAATAAAGTTTTAAATATGAATATTTTTTCTTACACAAACTCATCGCTTCACTTCAGAAGGCTTTTATTAACCCCCGGAGCCGTGTGGAGTCCGTTTATGACTGATGGATTCAAACTGCCATTGCAATCCACTGCCATTATCAAGCTGGCTGGAAGAGCCAGGGTGTTTATTAATACAACTCTGATTGTATTCGTCTGAAAGAAGAAAGTCATATACACCTAGGATGGCTTGAGGGTGAGTAAATCATGGGGTAATTTTCATTTTATAGTGAACTACTCCTTTAAGATTATGCTGCCTAAAAGACATGGATAGCATGGGTAAAAAGTGGTAATAACAAGATTTGAAGCGATTGTAGAGTAAATGCTTCACTTAATCCCGCTTTTGCAAGATCCTGTCCTACTCCAGCATATTGCTTACAGCTGCTTGATGCATTTGTCTCATCCGACAAAAGAAACATACTTTTGTTCGCTGTTGCATAGGCTACAATAAAAATAAAAATAAAAAAAATAAAAATAAAAAAAAACATTAATAGTAGCCAATTCTGTGCTTGAAATGTAGATTGGGAGAAGCCTAATCATTGAGTCTTGAGCTCAATCATCTTGAGCCTATGTAATATGAGCAGCAGTTATTGAATTGCATCATTGACAGCTTTTTCGACATCCCTCCACCACAGGGGTGGGCAGATCCACTTTTCTGCAGATTCAGTTTGATCAGAGGCTGCATTTAAAAGCTGTATAATAGTAATTTATGACTGTTGGTTGTTGGCTGTACGAACATGATCCACGCTGTAAGCCAGGTCACACTGTAGGATCTGAGTTATCAATAATGTCAGACTATACGGCAGTCAAGACGCATTAAACATTAATGCACGCAAGAAGAGTACATCATCAATCCGTTACACGTTGAGTGACTTTGAGCTGCATTTAAATGCAAGTGGTGGTTTGTTGTTGTCTCACTAATCGCGTCATCAGGTTCTGCGCTGTTATTGGTTTTTTATTTGGCGGTTGTTGTAGGAGAACTCGCACTGCAGGACTGTGCCTCAAAACGTCTGACACTGCCAGAATTTTATCTGAGGTCAAATTTGATCGAAAAGGTCATTAATCGGCTGTCTGCAAACATGTCAAACTAGCGATCAGAGGATCAGTGTATTCACAACATTTGTCTCAGACAGCCAATTTGTGGTCAAAATTGTACAGTGGGCTTAAGTCCACTTTTTTATGCACTTCCCTTTGTAACTTTCCTCTGTCTCGTTCACTCTGATGTATGTCAGAACCCTTTCAATGGGTTTAAATAGAACGCTCTAAGCCCTTGATCACTTGTAATCTGCTATGGAGCCTGCCATACAAGTTGCTGTTGTGACGTCACAATCATGTTGCATTGTGGTCTACGGATCTGCCTGAAGTGTACAATATGAGTAGACTTGCTCCCTCTTTTAAAATCGGGGGGTTGAGGGTCTGTCCAAATAAACATTCCTCGTCAACTTGACAAAGTAGAATGCACACCAAAATGGTGGTGGGGAAGTGCTTAGGGAAGTTTGCGAGGGTAAGTCTAAAAGTGAAGTCAAATGGAGCCAGAGTTCAAGCTAAACTCTGCAGGAAAGTGGATTTTAAGAGCCAGAGTTGATCAGACCTGCTCCACCATCTCATTTCTATTCTAAGCTACTCTATCCAATACTGAATTCATTGACTCAAGACCGAGCCCTTCATTCAAGGACTGCAAGACAAATTTGTTTAGCATCATTTATCAAGACTTAGATGGGCTGTTTTGTGTGTGTGTGTTTGTGTGCAATAGACAACACACATGTTTATGCCTGGTAGACATTACTAACCCCCTAGAGAGTGTATTGAGGAAGGGAACGTGAATCCAGTCACTCCCATCTTCAGCATCAACCTTTTAAGAGTTTGTTTCAATCGCTCAACATGTTATAGACTGAGCTGTGCAGCTTACTCAGGTCCGCCATTACCTGAGAAACAAAAAAGCTCTGGTCTTTCAGGATGTCCTTGGGATGCCTGTGTAATATTTTGGGAGTTTGCTTTTCTGAGGGGAAGCGTCTCTGGATACCTAGTCCACAATGGGTAGGACTCACTGGAGAGCCACAAAGGACAGAACACCATTCTGTCATTAAGAAAAGAGAGGTGAGCCAACCGGGACGTTGTTGCTTTACTTCAATTATTTTTAATTTGTCCCCAACAATGCATGAGCTTATCATCCTTTTTCTGCTCCCTTTCAAATACAGCACCAAATATAATTTTCTGAAAGCACTCAGAATAAATGTTGGGAGTCACTGGCTATGTTTACATGCAACCAAATAATCGGATTGCCGACTCAGTCGGACTGAAAAGCCTTTATGTAAACACTTAATCGACTTAATCGATCCGATGAGCTCGATCCCAATGCGATTTCGATTGAATTGAAAGGGGAGGTTTATTCCTTTTCTAATCCAATCCAGAGAACATGTAAACACTCGATCGGATTGAAAACCGAAACTGAAAGGACTGTGCATGTGCAATGACGTAGAAATGGCGTAATGATGCATGTCGCGCAGAACAAGCTATTCTTCCTGTTGAAGAAAATGTCATATGATATAAATTAGTGTCCCGTCCTCCTATAATCCTCCTTTCACTGCGTGTGTAAAGTGGAGCAGGACAACGGCCCACCAGTGCTTGTTTCAGACTCACATCCACACACGACTGCGTGTCTTTTTACTACGTGATCAATAGGCAGCGGCACAACGGTTCATATGCTCATTATCTCCAAATTATGACCAGAAATGAATAAATGTTAAGTCTGCTGTTTAAAACAAATAAAGAACCAATGTAGAAGAATGGTTATTAAGCGGTAACAGCGGGAAACTATATTTGTGCAGTGTGTGCATGTCAAAAATATATTCCGATTTGAAGCTTGTGACATATAAATGTGCACATCAACCCGATCACATATTCAGCGTTCATGTAAACACTACATTCAGATTCATCAATCGGAAATAATTCAGTCCGATTGAAGCTAAAGTTGTGCATGTAAACGTATCCATTGTGTCTTGCATGTGTTCGATTCCCAGGGAGAGCAAGTACTGATAAAATGTTAACCTTGAATGCAATGTAAGTCACTTTGGATAAAAGTGTCTGCCAAATGTAAAATGTTAAATCTCTCTCAAAGGCCTCCTCCTCACTGGATGGGCCTTTTTGGTAACCCAGCTGTTTCCAAAGCCCTTCATCTGATTCAAAATATTTCTAGCTGGTGAAACCACCTGACCTTGTGGGCATGAGCTTGTCAGTCATTGACAGAAACCTCTTCCATCACTTGTGCAAGACACCTCTGGTTTAAATCTCTGGCATGCAGGGGTCCTTTCTGAAGTAAATCAGAGTCTTCTTTCTTAGTTCACTGGCATAGGCATCATTGTGTGTGAGGAATCATAGGATTCTGCAACTTCAAGGGACTAGGTTGCTCATGGAGGGCCAATTTTTCGGCAACCGTGCGGCTCGAATATCGAGGGCGCACCCCAGATCAAACATGTGTGCTGAAAGTGGCAGCACTGTTCAAAATAGAGACAAAGCCATGATCTACAGCCAGTGTCTACTCCTTTAAGATTTACTGACTGGCGCTCAGCAGAAAATCATTTCCTCTTCAGAGGGTCCAAGGTGGAAGAGGTGCCGCCACTTTCAGCCTCACTAACCTGACCTTGTGGTTTGAGTGATTTTGCCCCACAGCCAGTTGCTCAGAGACCATCGCGAGCTGTTGGAGTCATTCAGGGAATAAAGGCCCGTTCACACCAGTAAAGATAAATATAAGGATAACCATAACTATATTAGTGTCTACTAATATATTATTATAAACAAGCGCTCCAGTTTTGTCATCTGTCGCTTTTAATACTCAAACTCATTTGGTTGGTTCTGATTGGCTGTCGTTCTGAAAATCGTTCTGAAAGTGATTCCAACTATATATTTTATCTGTGCCATAATTGTTATAGTTGTGGTGTGGACTCTGCAATTCTTTTATATTGAGAATATACGTTTTAGAACTATATCTGGTAACACTTTATTTTGATGGTCCCTTTTGAAGATTCGGTTGACTACAAGTAACTTTGCAACTACACGACAACTAACTCTCATCAGAGTATAAGTACACCACCTGCTTAATATCGGCAAACTCTTTATTGTGATGCTCCTCAACAGATAGATATAGATATAGTCTTTGGTGTGAACGGGCCTTAAGTCCTGATTTTCCATGGGCAATGCATCTGAAAAGAAAACTAAGGTTGGAGGAAACATACATAGAACCGTATATTTCTGTGAAGTATATACATAAATCACTGTAAGGATTACAATTTTGGCATTTGGGTTAAGGCTGATGACTAAATGTTCCTAAATTAGCTCTCTTCTCTTTATTTAAGTATAGAAAAATAATATATACAAACTAAGTTCAGAGGAAAATTCGGGTACAGGAGTAAGGTCCCGTTTAAATGCCATTTCTTTAAAATGATCCATGGTTAGTAAATAGTTCTGTAGGAGGAATGACACATTGTACAAACTATTAACAGATTAGCTAAATCATAAATCTGCTATTATCTATTATTTATGCAAACAATGTTGTGCATTCATTAACAGTAGTTGTTAAAATGTTAATGCAGTGCTAGTCATTTTTTTCTGCATTGCATTTTAAGAAACAATTGGAAAAGGTGCTAGTAATTTTCCGTCAGGACATTATCTGTTAACTGTACGGATATTTCCTTTAGGCCTAAAACACAAGGGCTAAAGGAAAGGGCCAAAGGGCTTTTTTTATTATTTATTTTTTGCCACATTCACATTCGTCTTTTTCAGACAGAATAACAAAAAAAATTCACTTCGAAAGTGCCTTGAAACATGCAGAAATGTCACCACAAGCATGCTTTTCTAACAGCTTTCAATAAGGTTATGAATGTGTCTGCCTCACGCAAGCTCTTACAGGGCTCATACTCTGATGATTATACAGGACAGATATAATAGCACAGTGTGCACCTGGTTTCAGTTTTCCCTCCTGATGTGCCTCAGGTGTGCCTGATTCCTCCAGTGACCCGGGTGACACTGACATGTTGCACAGAACCACACACCTCTTTCTGAGAGAAGATAAATTTGACTTTAGACATTGAGGCAAAACCAGAAATAAAGCACATTGTAGGGTTACAGTCAGAAATCACATTGGAATTTGGGGTCATTTACACCAGTGGTTCTCAATCCTGGTCCTGGGGACCCACAACTCTGCACATTTTATATGTCTCCTTTATCTGACACACCTAGTTCAGTTCAGAGCTCTTTCCTAACGAGATGATGATCTGAATCAGGTGTGTTAAATGAGGGAGATATACAAACTGTGCAGAGCTGTGGGTCTCCAGGACCAGGATTGAGAACCACTGATTTACACAACACTATTTGGTTACACTTTATTTTAAGATGTCATTGTTACAGTGTAATTATATATTTAAGTACTGAGTAATATACTGTACAGTAACTACATGTACTTACTATAGGGTTAGGGGAGGATTAGGATTTGGTTGAGGGTTAGTTGCATGTAATTATGCATCACTTACTGTTATTACTATGGTAAGTACATGCAACATATGTAACAAAGACACTGTAAATAAAGTGTTACCCACCATTTTTCAACTAAAAACGGAAACATTTTCATGCATTTTGGCCGATCTTATTGCACGACACTAGCATTTTGGGAGCCTGAAAATGCGGACTCTTAAAAGCTTGTTTCAAAGTGCAAGTTTTACTAAACAATGCCGTTTATTGTCTCCGTGTAAACTACAAAATCGGGAATTTGTTAAAACGCTGTGTATTACGTGTTCAGTGAATAGGCATGTAGTGTTTCTTTACAAAGTACAACGACTGGCATGGCAGCAGAATACAGCGATTTTAGCTGGTTTCGCAGATCCATGACAACATTGTCATCTGCTCTTGAAAAAAACAAAGGAAATATGTTTATATGAATGTTTTTAGTGCATCGCTGTGCAAACGTAACATAGGAGAGAGCGGAGCACAAACTAACGTTACTAACTAATGTTTTTTGACTCTCAGTTTGTGTAAAACTACTTAGGGTAGAGTATTTTTTATTATTTTATTTATTATTAATTTCACACATCCACAGTTATGTGGTTTTGTTTCATTAATACAGTGTATACTTTTTTATTGATTCATTTACCCCAAAATAATGGAAGTGAAATGTGACAACATGCCCCATATGACAGCTTAAAATTGTATCTGATCTAATAAAAAAATATACAAGACAAACTAAAATATTTTCTCAATAAAATACAATTATTAACTTTTTATGTACAATAATGGCATTTTTAATAATTCAAAATAAACTCATTTTTGAGAATGTCAACAAACACACCGGAAAACACAGCTATACAGCATAGTTCAAAACGTAATAATAATGAATCATTTCTGACTCTCAGTCTTTATTCACCTTTTTCTCATGGTTTCTCAATAGAATTAATACATATGGAATAGAATATCAAAGTTCTAATAGGGGAACATTGTAACTCATTGTGACGACATGCCCCGCCTGCGCTACTGGGATTTAAACCTGGCTCGTGTCTTCTCTCAACATTAAAGAACTATCTCAACTGTTAAATAACAGACTGGAGATTAAAATAATATCAGATTTGTCCAATTTTAAATAAACACAAGAAACAGAGATGAAATATTAACTTAAGACATGTCCTTTTGCTACGGTTAAATAAATGTTCACTGATATCTTCCAAAGATTTCTGAATTTTGGCGCATGTTTTTCTCTATATAGTGTTGATATGGCAACTAGTAAATACACTCAGTTTCGTCATGCTAGCATGTGTGGAAGTGTTTAAAACAAGTGTGTTACAACTAGCCCTGTGTTAGTGTGTGCCCCGCTCACTCCTACTCTCTTTGTCTTGCCGGTAGAAGCCAATGAAGGCCTCTTGGGTGATCCGCTCTTGCCAGCAGACTTTATTAAAGTTTTGAACAAATAGAAGTGGAGGAAGTGAGAAAGAATAATAAAAAAAGAAAAATAACAGTTGTCTTTCACCAGCTGTTTGTTCCTTTTGTGCGTATTTTGCTGTGTACTTAGAGATTCTGTAATTTCCTTCTGTAAGTGAAGATTGCTGAACAAAATTACACCCATGAACTTTTGACTTTTTTATATTTGTGTGAAATAAAAACCTTGGCATTAGGCATTAAAAAGCAGCTCACATTCAGCATTCGCCAAAGTTGTTTGTTAGTTGTCCTTGACCAAAACATTGAAGCTCCAAAAAGCACATAAAACAAGATTGGGAGAGAACAGACCAAAATGTAACTGCTTTTTCACTGAACTCCTTGCCATTGCAGTTTCTGGTTATAGTTATGATTTCAAGCTCGATTATGCACATTTCCTAGCATTCGACTCATACTAGAAGGTGCTAGTAAGTGTAATCGAGCATGAAATCATTGCCAAAGAGACTGCTGATGTCAGGAATTATATTAAAAAAAGGAGTTACATTTTAGTCTGAAAAAGTAATTTGCACATACAGTCCAGATCCTGGGTTTGGTTCACCATAATCAAATCAAATGCAAAATGATTTGACGGGTCATAATCGCTCATGAGGCAAAAAAGCAAATTAAAACATCTTTACTGTATTTTTATCAAAACCGCATGGACATAAACGGATAAAATGGTAACACTATTTTGATGATCCACTGTAGATATTCTACAGTTAACTTTGCAACTACATTTCAACTAATTCTATTAACTCTAACCTGACATTTTACTAATACTCTAATGACAGTTAGTTGACATGCAGTGACATCGAAATAAAGTGGAACCGATAAAACTTAAGAATTTTGTTATATTTTAAAAAAAATATATAATAATAATAATAATAATAATAATATATCAATTCATTGTGGGTGTGTGCAGCTCATTGTTAATAAACATTGTTAATTTTACAGAATGAATGAATGAATGCATAAATACATAAAAACATAAATACATACATACATAAATGCATGAATACATAAGGCACATGTCTATTTGAACAAAGTCCCTCCAGCGGGAGTTCTTCTCTATATCAGTGTCAGTGTTTCTGAACTCCTGAAACGCCTCCATTGTAGTCTTGAGTTTCTTCCGGGAACGAACACGTCACAATATTCCTCATTATAATAATTAATGCGCAGAATAAAGGGGCGGGGCCTGGTTGAGTTAGTTAGTAGTGTGTTAACTGGCGGTTATGGTAAGGGGCGGGACATTTCCCAAACACACTCGAAGCGCTCGACCAATCACAACACACTGCTCCAGCCGACCAATCAGAGCACAGTGTGCTTTTCAGAAGGAGGGGCTTCATAGAGACAGGAAGTAAACAGAGCGTTACTGACAGACTGGGAAGACAGGAGCCGCAACAATGGAGAATATGAGGAGAATAATCAACATTCAAGCAGGAAAACCTGTTCTAGTAGAGACCAAAATCAAGACTTTGAAAAAGAGTATAATTTTAAGTCAGGGAGAATTATGGGAATGTTGAATTTGAATTTAAGTTGAATTAACAAACACCACAAGTGAAGTGCAATAGTATGTCATTTCCTCACTGAAACTGGGAGTCAGTTGCGTGTTATAATTGTGGAAGATATTCCAGGAGATTGGGGTTAATGAGGTTCTTCGCTCAAGAGACTCACTGAAGAACCTTTAAGTATGAAAACACGTACACTCTCAAAACTAGTCTAGCCTAGTCTCAAAACAGTTCACCGACCCCATCACTCAAAGCACACGTAATTTCCCATTGTGGAATCCTCGACCTCAGAAACGATCAGCTTGACAGATAAGGACAGTGGCGGTGCATCACACCAATCCAAACTGGTGCTGGTCGGCCCAGTGCACGAGGTTAAAAACACTGGAAGAGAGACAGTGAGTGTGTGCTGGATTGTAATGAGAGAAACACAAGACGTGTGGGCTGGAGAGGGCCCGGGTCCCCTGGCAGAGATAGATGGAGTGAGAGACACTCGGTTTACTGAAGCAAGGGAACAGGTCTGAGATCGAGCCATCAATCTCAGACACCATCACAACAGATTAATTAAAACCGTAAGTGCATCAGCTGACAGTAATAAAGTACAGCAAATATGTTGCATCTGTATGCTATCTGTATTCTGATAGATGATGATGATGTTACAAATGTATGGAAGCTTGTTTCCGCCATGGAATAATAAAATAAATAAAATATAATTGTGACATACAGTACACAGTAATAGTAAAAGTGGGGGAGCCCTCTTCCTTTCAATTTTGACATTTTCAAATACTTTTTTTATGTGATTTATTGCAATACTTTTCTTAAGAATGAAAATCAATTGAGAGGTTTCATTGGATTATACTTCTTATTAGGGATGCACGATATATATCGGCCACCATATCAGTATCGGACGATATATGTTCATTTTTAATGTTATCAGTATCAGCCCGATAAGAAAATTTGTCTGATATATTAAAGCCGATAAATAATGTATTATTTCCTTCAGCTGAGACACTTCAGATGTGCACTCTTCAACATGATGGTTTTGAATGGCTTGAAATATGATTGGAATCACTTCAAAAGGGAAATACGGTAAGCAAGTCTGTCACATCTTCATAAAATTATAATGAAAACATTATAATTGTGTGCTTGGGACATGGTGAGACTTTTGTTTTTGCAATCAGGCTCTCAAAAATTATATAAAAATGTGGATTTAGTCAATATATCGGTTATCGGTCTCGGCCAAAATTCTCATATTTGTGCATCTCTACTAATTATAACAAATGTTATTTGCAGGGCTTGTAGGGCGGGGCTTGGTTTTGTCCATGGGGAATTGATTGGATGGTTGGATAGTTGTGGTTTGTTATTGGCTGATCTCATGTGATTGACAGGTTGCCCCACCCTCGTCAGAAGAGAAGAGAAGAGAAGAGAAGAGAAGAGAAGAGAAGAGAAGAGAAGAGAAGAGAAGAGAAGAGAAGAGAAGAGAAGAGAAGAGAAGAGAAGAGAAGAGAAGAGAAGAGAAGAGAAGAGATGCTGCAAGAGGAAGTTATTCTGATTCAAGGTTATGGGGAAACATGGATTTAAAATATTAATAATGCCACACCACAGCAGTGTTTATTAATAATGCCAGGATTAACCTTTAGCTGACTGACTCTTAAAGGTATAGTGGAGGATTTTCTTTTTCCGGGTGGATCATCAAGACTATTGGTCCTCCTAGTTGTCAATCATTCTGGTGATGTGTTTACGTAAGGCCGTCGTACGTGCTCGTCCCTAGGTAGCTTTCGTTTTCTGCGCATGCGCACTTTCAGGTGTGTGTGGTGAGCTACGGTTTCAGCCATTCATTGAAGCTCGCCGTTCTCACCGGGTTTTTTCAAAATGTCTGAGGGTCGCAAGAGACAAAGTGTCTACGAATTGTATGACAAGAAGAGAAAGGCCTCTGAAGAAAGAAACAAGACCAGAGCGTTTTTGGGAGAATATTTCACACGCTGGCGTGCGCTAAAAGCACAGGTTGGGCTTCCCACTGATGCCTCAGTCGCGAAGTTTCTACTCGACAGGTAAAGTTTGGCATGCTATTTGGAGAAATGCATTTAAAATCACTGCTAGTAAAAGTTAATGCAAGCTATGATTAGCGATGCTAGCCCTGGCACAAGTCACGCACCGCGCAGACACGGTAAACATCTCAGTTTGTCTAAAGTAGCCTTATGACCAAATGGGAAAAGGTATCACGCTGAAATGTCCTGAAACCTTGTGTGTTCATTTTTGATAATTCCAATGTGTTCACCATAGTATTTATTACACAAATGCAACAAGCTACTTCTCCATTGCAGATCATGTCTTGAGTCCTCACTCAATCGATCAGTATAATAAGTAAATAAAACACGGAAGGGCATTTGACATTTTGTCTTGCATGAATGTTTTTGAGTTAGTTTATAATTTGAGTCTGACATAGTGGACAAAGTGCAAATCTTCTTTTGGAAAGTAGGCTTGTAGTGCAACTTGTAAACAGTGCTGGAACGAGGAGAACTAGGTTTGTGCATGCTCTCTCGTGCACACGTTTAATAGGCGTTCCCTCTCGGGAGCAGGTAGAGTGTTGCGCATGTGCATTTTTTCAAAAAGTGGAGAGGGCGGTTCTTTTCTAAAATTCGGGAAAATCCTCCACTGTACCTTTAAGTAAATGCAAAATTTATCTTTTAGAGATTCCATTGTTGCATCGTTTGCTCATCTCTCATCTGGCATAATCTTCATTAGTGATATGTATCTTGATGCTTCTTTGTTTATTTACGCGTGTCTCATATTTCATCTCAAGCATATTCTCCCATGAAACTGTTGTCACTTACTGTTGAAAAATCTTGTTTGTTTTGGTAGAAATGGCAAACATTTGCATATAATAATCTTAAAGGTCTGTATCTGGGACAAGGGCAAAATAATGAAATATACATTAGCAGCAAACATAAATGATGAAGGCATGCATGGTAAAAAAGTTTCCAAGGCAGTTTTAATATGACCTTCAACTACCAAAAGTAAAAAGGAAAGTAATATATTAGTTTTAATAAAAATCAACTCCTGGGCCGTAGTTAAAGAAAGACCCATAGGCCTATATACTGTATATGTATTCAGTGTGTATGAAAAGTAAGGATTTATGACAAACAGGGTTTATGAGAACATGTTGAATTTTAAGACTCTCTCTCTCTCTCTCTCTCTCTCTCTCTCTCTCTCTCTCTCTCTCTCTCTCTCTCTCTCTCTCTCTCTCTCTCTCTCTCTCTCTCTCTCTCTCTCTCTCTCTCTCTCTCTCTCTCTCTCTCTCTCTCTCTCTCTCTCTCTCTCTCTCTCTCTCTCTCTCTCTCTCTAACAGGGTTTATGAGAACATGTTGAATATTAAGATGGCACACATCTCTCTCTCTCTCTCTCTCTCTCTCTCTCTCATCCCCCTCTTTCATCCCCATCTCCAGCTGCTTTCTGTGGCCTATTTGAGTTTGGCAGGGGTACATTGTTAGCGTGGCCCGGGTCCGTGTTTCTGCAAGCAGGAAAGGTTGCACGCTGGTCATCGGTATGTAAATATGCTCCATTCTGTCAGTCACAGAACATAAATTGGGCTGCAAATATGTCAGTGTCTTAGCCTGGCGCTGGCTAGATTTTGTATTGCAATATTGACCGCAAATGACAAAACAGTTTTTTTTTAGATCATAAATTGGGGCATTTAAAATATGTTCAGGATTTAGGCTCGACATAGTTCTAGTTTTAATGTAAATGTGATGGATTATTTAGTTGCTTGAAGTTTTAAAACTTATATATTTATTCTGTCCCAGTTTAAGATAGTATGGAAAGATAGAGTGATAGGTTGCATTTTTTTTTCTTCCATCTGCCATCTTTTCTGACAGCCAGTGATGCCCTAGAACATGGTGAATTTGCAGAATGATGTTTCTGTCCCATGGAGAAGCACTGAATAAAATAAGATTGTGTGCAGGAGTTGAACACGCGTCACTCTCCGCTTCAAGACTGATAATACTGTAACTGTAGTCGTTTCTGTGACGTTTCAGGTAGGACTTGAAGGAAACTCAGAAGTGAAGACCAGGAGACTTGGTTGTATCTTCAGCAGGATTGTTTATTGAGAACACGAGCTGTCGTCAAGTCTAACTAAGGCAGTGTACATTGTAGTTTATATAGATTTTAGTGTGCGGTGCATAGATATGGAGACAAAGCACCTGGGTGACGACCTTAAACAAAGCATGCAAATGAAGTATCCAGGTTTAGGAACCCGCCCTAGACTCTAGAGTGATACCAATCTTATTCCAATCAGCAACTATCCAACGACTGGGACAGGGGCTCCAAGAGCCATTAAAGACAAAGGGTGAGAGTCTCAGTAATCTGACTCATTGAAAGGGGTGTTATACTGCCTATTCAGAAAATGTAAAATAAGTCTCTGATGTCCCCAGAGTGTGTATGTGAAGTTTTAGCTCAAAATACCCCACAGATATTTTTATATAGCATGTTAAATTTGTCACTTTTTGAGGGTGGGCAAAAACACACCGTTTTTGTGTCTGTTCCTTTAAATGCAAATGAGCTGCTGCTCCCGGCACAGGGGGCGGAGCTACAACAGCTTGTGTTCTTTTACCTTACACCGACATGCACTGGAAATGTCAAAGCTTTTAGCCTTTTATGTTCAAACCGGAGTCAGACAATGATGGAGAGACTCAAGAAGAAGTGACAACATGTAGAAGCAACAGGACATTTCTGAATGGTTAGTTGATGAATTTATGTAGCTGATGTGTAGTTATCTTCTAGTCATTGATTAGCATATTCTGTCTTGATAATCTATAAATCGTGTTCAGGGGGCGGGGTTTATGTACATTTTAGGCTTGGTGATGTCACTAACCTGGCAATAATGTGGTGTAGTCTCTACCAGCCGTTTGCTGTAGTCCTTAAAAAGCCATTAAAGACAAAGGGTGAGAGTCTCAGAAATCTGACTTACAATAGAGAGACAGGACGGGCAGGAATCTCTTGCTGTAAACTTTGCTTAGCAGCTGATATCATCATAGCCTTAAATGCTAAATTCAATGTACTCTACCTTAGTTTTTCATGTTAGGTTATGTAAGGACATTCTTAAATTTGTAATCCCACAGTCTGTTTGCTTGTGAATGCACTGACGCTAATGAAATGGTCAACAAGAATATATGCTTATGTTGTCACTGAGCTCATCAGAGGTTTGACATTTTACATTTTTCTCTCACTTGGACATCAGGGCTTTTAGTGTTGTCAAACATATAAATTGCTCAGTAAATTATTTAAATAGTTTCAATACTCATTTTGCACAGTAACGATACACTGAAACCAGCTGTGCTCTTTCACACTCTCTTCTCTCTGACACTGTGTGCATCTACATTAATAAGTCACTCTGAAGCGCATCATTGTGATCATTTATAGATGAGCAGCTCATGATCCTTTGTTTTCAGCATCTCATATGTTCTCAGTAAATGCAGAGAGTTTAACATGAAACACAACAGGCACCAGTTATTTTAACATTTGCATAATCTCCAACATTTCTCTGGACAGATGATTAGGCTACAGCATTTCATTAGATTCATAGCGAGAAGCTTCTAAACCTTTTGTCAAAATCAATAAAGAAATTAAGACATAAGTATTGCAATTTGCTTCTCTGCTAAAGAATAAGAGCTCATTATGAAAAATAGCATAAGCTTAAACACATGTTCAAGGCAGTAAAACAAAAAACAGCTGTTACCACAAGTTTGAGAAGGCATATGAAAGAAAATATTCCACTATATTGATACAAGTGAATCAACTGATTATTTAATTAATAATTTATATAAACAAAGAGCTAAAGAAAACATGTAGGCTAAGTAGCAGTTTTAAAGCTTCAGTATATAATCTAAAGCTTGTATTTATTAATTTAAAAAGGGTCATAATAAATAAGTAAATACATACAATAAATATAATACATAATTATCAGCATAAGCAAGGAGTTTCCATCGCTAAAAGGGATTCTCTAAAGTTTCACTGTGAACTGCTTTATTTTTGAATTTGAAGGAAAGTACATCAGAGATTGTGTGCACGTTACTCACAGATGATTGGTCTGTTCTTGGTTTACATTTGTTTTGCAAAGTTATCATGGCCAAAAATCTAAATCAGCCAGTTTCAGTTGAAAAGAAAATACTTTCATTATGGTTTTAGGTAAATTCAAGATCTTCCAGTTTTATGCTTATAACCTTAATGTATAGTTTAGTCATTTCATCACCAGTCTCTGGTTCATTCTGGTAACACTATTCGCTATTAACTAGTTGCTTATTAGCATGCAAATTTCTAGCATATGGGCTGTGAAAGCCCATATGCTTATAAAGCACATATTAATGCCTTATTATGCATGAACATATTCTACATCCCTTAACCCAAGACTAAAACATAATCACTACAACAACTATCAGGAGGTTATTGAGGGAAGACTCCCAACAACTATCAGGAGGTTATTGAGGGAAGACTCCTGGTTAATAATGTATGTGTGTTCCCTAAATACCACTGTTCTTCAGAAGCATTCATCTTAAGTGCTTCTCCATGACTACACTCGTCTCCCTCTTCATTTCTCAATTTTTCTTCAAAAGACTTTTATCAAGGTCAGATCTTCATCTAAGTGCCTGATTTGATGCTGTCTGTACAGAAACAGGAAGAGGACAATGAGGAGAACAGGATTACTGGGGGTTGTAGTTCCTCAGCGAATGCTTTCCCAGTAATCCTATTATCCCGGCTCAGTCCGTTGTGCTCCAGTTCTGCCGGGCCGCCAGCGTTTCTGATGTCATCGGGTGATTAAGGACGGACGGACAAAGAGTGCCACTGAAGGAGATCTGGAAGAGCATTTTCAGTTTTTTTGCAGTGATGTTATTAAACTGCCCGATCCTCTGAGCTCAGTGACCCATGATCTTCACTTTGACCACAAGAGTGGAACTTCATGCACTTTTAGGACAACTAATATTACAGAAAAGGTTTGGTGGGAGGTTTTCTATTGGTTTTCTATGAAACAATAAGATACTATGGGGCCAACCAGTAGGTATACTAAAATGTAAATTTAAACGTTATATGAATATAGAAATGGTTTGGAAGTTTTACCACTAGGTGGCGCTGTAACCAACCTTGTTCGGTAGGCACAAGGAAAGGGTGGCAAATACTTCTATGATTTTTTTCCCCAATGCTTAAGATGCTGCCTCACTGTCCACTTTATGTTGACTTTGAGGCTATAGTGATGTTTTTTTGTTTGTTTTTTTTCAATAATTATTAATCTTCAGTTACTGGATGGCAATATCCCCAACTTTGTCAGATAGTTACATTTATATTTATGCATTTGGCAGATGCTTTTATCCAAAGCGACTTACATTGCATTTCAAGGAACACATTTACATTCTTATCAGTTCTTACTGTCCCTGGGAATCAAACCCATGACCTTGGCGTTGCAAGCGCCATCGCTCTACTGTTTGAGCTACAGGAAGGTCAGGTATTAGTTTAATTTCAAAGGTCAAACCAAGAAGTGCCTCTATTATGCTTTTTTCATATATGACCTTTCGTGCAGTGTGTAAAGCTGTTTGTAAATGTAAAAGGTCTGCAAAGTGTCAAAGATCCAAGTGCAGATAAATTTAGTTTTTTTCTCCCAAAAGAAAGAAGTGATTCTGAACTGAAACGAGTCGTCAGTAATTCAGTCTCACTTCCTGTTGAACATATGTAGGTTTGTAACTAATTTGCATAATGCCCGCCTCTGGTCTTGATTTGCTGAGCAGCGTCTCTTAGCCCCGCCCTCAAACACTGTAGTGTATCTGAGACTGGAAGAGTTTGGTTCGTGTCGAGAAGACGCTGTTTTCCACTTTGATGAGATTGATACGGTAAAACCCACGCCATCGTTACCGTCCGTATCACTGTGATCAAGAGCTGAGATTCAGATAATGAGCGTTTGGTTTCTGACCAATCACAGCAGACTGGGCCATCTGACCAATCACAGCAGAGCAGCTCTCAGAGAGGCGGGGTTTAGAGAGACTGAACCCTTGATGGAAGCGTTTCAGACACTGAGAGAAAAGAGCTGACGCTGCAGTGGAGATTATGGGGAAATTAAAGTGTTTTTGGATGCATGTAAACCTGTTGTAGAAGACCTACACAACAAAATTGGGAACCTTTAAAATAGTATAATAGGGGCACTTTAAGCCAAATTATAGGAATGTTATAAACATTGTATTTTCTGACCAGTAAGTTTAAAGGAACACACCGACTTTTTGGGACTTAAGCTTATTCACCGTATCCCCTTGGGCCAAATATGATGAAAACTGAAGGACGAGAATTGTAGGTCAAACCCCCCAAAAAACTAAATCAAACATGATGGTTCAATCTAGTAGGTGACAAATGTAATCAATAAACTCAACATGAGGTTAGAAATCAGAGGAAAACCAATACAAAAAAATCATGTTCCCAGACAAGGGTTTTATACGCTGAAGAAAAACTCAAACTCTCAGACCCATCCCAATCAATGCACCGACTCTCATTATTGTGTTCACTGTGTGGTTTTAGTGGCGGACCACAGAAACCACATAACAAGAACACCAACGGACGCATGTGCGGCCCTTAATGATAACGCCCTAATCGTGTGTCCAAATCTGACATAACACCCTACAGGTTTAAGAGTACAATCCATCTATCCTGGGTTAGTTCTGCCATCTTTTGCTGGAGCACGGGGAATATTCATGACATATTGTTGATGTTTCGTGTTATCCTCCTCAAAGAGCAAAGCTCAAATCTCTCTCTGCTCCTCTGTGATTGAAGATGCTGATCGGGATGATAAATCTTTGTCCTTATTGCTTTCTTCTGCCTCGTGGCACATTTTCTCAGAGCTGAAGTTGAGAATGAAGATTTATAGCGTCTCATGACTCTTGTGTTTTTCTGCAAATTAGGAGGCTGTTTTTATACAGTTGCCACAACATATTTACAAACACATGCATCTTAAATAAGCCTTTTTTATTATTACCATTTCATTGGACATTTTCCTCAGTTTGGCGACAAAAGGAGGAATTTGTTTCTAATCTCTGGACTGTCTTTGCCAGAAACAATTTGTTGAGATGTCTTACACAGAACCAGCATGTGCAGATCTAACCTCACTGCTTTGTTGTGTGTTTGTTTAAAGCAAAACTGAATTAATTCATAGTGAATGCACAGCGATTATTCAGTGACTGTTTCAAAATAATGTATAGCATCAGCAAGTAAAGCTTGATTGGCAGCGAATACCGTCTCCTGAACGTGAGAGTAGAAAAGCTTCATTGTAGAGGAATATTTTTAAAATCGTCGGTCGTCATCTTTGCCGCAACAAAAGGCGAAATCCTTGAACTGGTGCTGCCTCATGTATGGGCCATTTCCATTGAATTTTCTCAGAAACCCAAGGCTTGATGTACAATAACCTGAGGACAGTCCATTATGAGTAGCTTCACTTTAATGCAGCGGCTTTGTACCAAATCATAGTGTTTGCTACGGTATAGCATGCTGGTCTGCCAATTTATCTGCTTTCATTACATGGGCTTGTGTAAATTAATGTCCAGTGAGAATCTCTCTGAACATGGTTAGTATCTACATGAGCCACAACAATGGCACGGTTTAGACCAGAGGCGTTCCAGTAAAATTACATGAAGTCCAGTCTATGCATTTTAGGTCTATATATGGCTTGCATGGTTATGAAATGAAATGTGCATTTAAAAAAAAACAAAAAAAAACGAATTTAATATACTTTTTTACTTTAAACCTTTATATTATAATGCAATAGTTAACTAACATAATGAACTGCACTTCTACAGCATTTATTAATCTTAGTTATTAATTTCAACATTTACTAATACGTTATTAAAATCAAAGGTTGTATTTGTCAACATTAGTTAATGCACTGTGAACATGAACAAACAATGAACAGCTGTATTTTTATTAACTAACATTAACAAAGATTAATAGATTATGTTACAAATGTATTGCTCATTGTTAGTTCACGTTAGTTAATACATTAATTAGTGTTATCTAATGAACCTTATTGTAAAGTGTTACCAGTATTTGTAATGCATTATGCCTTGTAATGCATTGTATGGTCTCATAGTGCATTATAACCGTGATTATAATTATTCATATCACTTATCTTTTAATTGTTACACCTTTACAAAGTATAATGCATTTTTACTTAAGTAACAATTATTTATGAAAAGACATAATGCACTATACACTGTAAAAAATTTGGAGTAAGATTTACTTGAAAAAAGCTTGCTAATTTTTTTCACTCAGAAAATGCTAGTAAATTTACAAAGTTTGCCAAGTAAAAACCTAAACATATTCATCAGTAGCTTTAATTAGAAATATTTAAGTTAAATTTACTTGAAATATGGAATTAAGTAAACTTTACTTAACCTAGTTAAGTGAAAGTAACAAAGATAATAAGTCATTTTAACTTGGCTAGTAAATGGTTGATTAATATCGATTTAGTTGAAATTTCCTTTGCATTACATTTCACTCAAACAATAATATTATATTATACCAATCATTTATAGTATGTGCTTTACTTAGATTATCTAAGTAATTTATACTACATCATGTCAGATGTTAAGTCTCATGTGAATGCAAATACAGTACCTCAATACTTCGTAGACAATACACAATGACGGTAACATTTGATGGATCATTTTTGTGTTTGAATGTGTCATTTTGAGCAGAAAATTTACTCAATGTCACAAAATGGAAAGTTACTAATCCTGACAACAAAAGCAATGATAAAACAGTGTAAATACAGCTGGAAAACAGTGAAAAATGAACCTCATTAATTATTCAAGGTCCAGTGCATGATGGGAACCCCAGTATCAGAAAAGTTGAGTAATTTTTACTTAATTTTATTGAGTTAATATTTATGTTTCCATTTCTACTCGCTTGAATTAAGTACTGATATGGAATTTACTTAGTTTTTTAAATTCTTGCCTGGACTAACTTTTTCATGTAAATTACATTGTTTTTTTTCAGTAGTATTTACTTCACCAAAAAATCATTTTTTACAGTGTAGCGTACTTTATGAATACCTATTATAATGCACATAAAGGCTTTAAGTAAAGTGTGTGACCAAATTGCAAGCAATAGTAGTTTATATAAAAGGAGAAATTGGTTTGTCCAGCGCAAGTGAAGCTGTTGAAATTAGTAACCCAGAAATATTTAAACAAATAAAGCTGGATTTGATGAGACTTAGCAACAATTCTTAGCAATTCACAGTAATATTTGTAAATGTAATTATTTGATTTCTGACGTGTATGAGAGTCTGTGCGGCGCATCAGAAACAGAATCAGCGCATCTGTCATATGAAGTGTGTAGACAGCTCTGGTTTTTAATATGATCTAGTTGTGTCACGTCACGCACTCCTTCCACCTCCAGTGTCTCTGTTGTCATGATAATCAGTGATGTGAGGGATTATTCACGGCCTGTGTGGAGCCAGCCATGGGTCAGGATACTAATTGGTGACCTTTGGTCTAGAGCAACATAAAAACACAGACTTTAGCTTATCATTTAGACATTGTCATTTGGCTGGCACCAGCCTGACAATATTGATCAGCAAGCTTCATGTATAAGATCATCTGAGTGAAATTGTAGCATGGCCAAGAATTTTGATTCAAGGTCAGAAAATATTCCATGTTTTTTTTTTTTTTTTTTTTTTTTTACTTTTTTTGAGAGAGTAGTTTAAAACTACACCAAAAGTTGATGTTCATTTGCTAATTTAGACATTGTCATTTGGTTTCACCAACCTGAAAACAATGACCAGCAAGCTTCATGTATAAGATCATTTGAGTAAAATTGTAGCATGGCCAAGATGGACAATGAATTTTGACTCTATGCTCAGAAAATATGCCATGTTTCTCATTTTTTTAAACGTTTTGGGGAGAGATTTTCTTGCGTAGTTTAAAACTACACCAAAAGTTGATGTTCATTTGCTAATTTAGACATTGTCATTTGGTTTAACCAACCTGAAAACAATGACCAGCAAGCTTCATGTATACGATCATTTGAGTTCAATTAAATTGTAGCATGGCCAAAATGGACATTACATTTTAAATCCATGCTCAGAAAATATGCCATGTTTTTTGGGGGGAGATTTTCTTGAGGAGTATGAAACTACACCAAAAGCTGATGTCCATTGGCTATATACAAGTAAAAGTGCTATTAAAGAAGGACAGTTGCTATAGCATGAAGTTCCTGGACCGTTTGAACAAGTCAATTGGCGTTGACGGTCGGGTGGATCTCCATATCAATTGCTTTCGCAATCTTAGCAATGAGCTTACGATACATTAAGCACAAAGCATCGTGATTTATTAGGACATTGTAATTATATCCTGGCAGAGCACTAGTGGTTTGGGTTTGGGGTGAAGCCGTGGACTCGCTCACACACAAAGACTCATTCGCCTCATTAGCCGCTGCGTTCTCCAGCATTAATCAGCATTTCATGTAACGGGACGCCAGTGGAAGGACAATACCGCACCGTCTGCAGTTTACCCACCACACATCGATACTGGGCTTGGCAGGGGAAGACGGTGGTTTACTTGACCTTGGTGGGTTGAGAGGCTTATTCCTGTTATGTGGGGGAAATGTAATTGACGTCGATATGTTTTGAGTGCTTGTGAAGAACGTGAGTCCGGTTCTCTGTCTCCATTGAGTTAAAAGGATCCTTGACGCCTTCTAATTTGTGGCAGTTGCTATTGCTCATAACCATCAGTATTAAACCACGGTACATAATCTGTGTTTAATACGTGTTTCCTCAAATCATGTGTCTTGTTGAGGAGAGGTAAAAAAAAAAAAAAAAAAAAAAAACTGATTTACATATATATTTAGAGACCAAACCTTACGAGATGGCAATTTTGTATGAATTCATATGAAAAAACTTCACCGATCTCTATAATTGCTAATAACTTGCTTTTTCTAAACTAACATTTTCTACAACTTCTCGGACCAGGGATTTGCATTACCAATTTGCATCTCATTGGGGTTCGTCAGCCGTGTAAATGTGCATTGTGTTTGATTCCTGTTACTTTCCTCTTGGAAGTTTGTGAACCTGAATGCCTCTGTCCACCGGTGTGTCCTTGAGCGAGACATTTAACCCACGTCCAGCGTGTTTCTACCACATCCTTACCTTGAACACAAGTATAGCGTCTGCTCAGAAAACAGGCTGAGATTAGAAAATAGAAGGACTAAGTTTGCAGAGATGCCGACTTCCCAGCTAATAGCGAACTCTGTCAGCACTTTTAGTTAATGTTCTAGGAAGGTTCTCTCAAATTTCTCTTCAATTAACATTAATAAAATGTTCATTCAGTGTTATCTGCTCTTTGTTCTCAAAACATTATACATCATTCAAGGAATGTTTGTCAAAAAAAAAAAACCAGAAAATTCAGAGAACATCCAAAATTAACATTCCCATAATGTTTGAAAATTATTAAATGGAATGTTCCCTTAACGCTCATATAACTAAGAGAAGAAAAAAAAAATGGACGTTTAGAGAACATTCAGAAATAACATTTCCATAACTTAATGGGAAAGTTAGCAATACTTTTCTTAAAACACATTCTTGAAGCTGCCCAAAAAGAAAAAGAAAACCTACACAAAATTGTATTTAAAATAAATGTATGTCATACTAAGTATACTGCAAATCCTTTAACATATATACTGACATATCGCTTGAGACTCACTGATATAAATATTATGGAAAACTTGTTTATTGCACAATGCACATTTCTTAATATTAAGCCTAAAATGTGTTTTAATATCATTATTAATAAGGATTGTATGATCTTTGTGTAATATCAGTCTTTAAATGCAAGATATTTAAAGTGAACTTAAAGCATAGTTCCACTTTAGCACAAGCAAAATTATTTAAGTGTATCTTCAGTTGAACTGCAGTACGGAGCCCCCCTAGTCCCACTTTATCAAAAAAAAAAAAAAAAAAAAATTATAACTATCTCGTGGCCTCAAGATAGTAACTCGTGGCCTCAAGATACTATTTTGTGGCCTCAAGATAGTAACTCGTGGCCTCAAGATAGTAACTCGTGGCCTCAAGATACTATCTCGTGGCCTCAAGATAGTATCTCTATCTTGAGGCCATGAGTTACTATCTTGAGGCCACAAGTTACTATCTTGAGGCCACGAGATACTATTTTGAGGCCACGAGATAGTTATAATAAATTTTTTTGACAAAGTGGGACTAGGGGGGCTCCGTACTTCAGCACTATTTCTGGATAATCAAAGTGCATTATGTACAAAATGAATTGTTCCAATTTATCAGACTTCAAGTATACCAATTTAGTACACCAACAGTACAATTGCAGGATATTTATATTAAGCACATACATATAAGTGTGTAGTATACTTAGCATAAAATAAATGTATTTCAAATACATTTTAGTATATTTTATTTTTTACCAGAGAAAATGTCAAGCTTTTGTGTGGTACAAACAAGCACTGGCCTTCTTATTAAATATAGCATTTTAATGAGAAATAGATTATTATTTGAAACATTCATTTTGAAGAAAGCCGATATAGTTATTTAAACAGAACAGCAGAAATTACATAAAGTACTTGAAAGCAGTTTCTCAGCCCACTGAGCGCTCTATGGGATCGTGAGACGGTGTTGTACATGTTTCTGTGACAGAAGTGTGTGTTCGTGTAGATCATTAACAGATCCAGCTCGGATCACATCATTTCAGCTGGTGATGATCTTGTGGGAGACCTGCGATATTTACAGAACTTGTGCTCGAGGGGTTCGTGTTCGTGTTTAATGGGCTGCGGTTCGTTTGCTGTCATCTAACAAGAGCTTTTGTTTCCATGGCTATATCAAGACAAAATAGGTATTTACACTTATAATACACATTTAACTAATTCATTAACCAAGTTAAGTCTCCTCTCAAGAGGGTATGTTCAATTCATGCAGAGTAGAGCAAGAAAGCTTTTGGCCCTGTTCCCAAGTGGCATGTGTTTAGATTTAGTATTATTCCTGTTAAAATAATAATAATAAATAATAATAATAATAATAATAATAAATAAATAAAAAGTGAAGGAAAGCATTAAAGGGATAGCTAACAGGCACTTAATAAGATTGGATAATAATGATACAAATTATAATAAGTAATGCTAAAAATGAAGGCATGCTCCATATCCTAGAAATAACTTTTTGAAGGTTAAATAAAATAAATAAAATAATAACCCCCCCTCCCCCAGCTAAGATTTTAGATTAGAGATTTATCAATCAACATGTCAAAAAAGTTAAACCTGAATTGCATCAAGGAATATAAAACCCAAATGAAATATTACAAAAGTAAAGTGTACATTTGGTATACAAGCAGATTTTGAGATTAAAACCATCTTAGATATTTGAAGCTTTAATATACTGTTCTTGTGGATTCACTCTGTTAATGAAAATGCAATGGCTTTACAATGTCATGCCATAATCCCGCAGCACATATATATCATTTTTCTTTTTTTCAGACCACTGTGCTATATTTCATTAGAAAAGGACTGTAAAACAAAAATACAAAAGCAATTTATAGGACATTTCTCACAAAATGTGCCCAGCTTCTTCTTTTTTTTTTCTTTTTTTTTTCCTTTTTTTTTTCATCCCTCTGAGAAATGTATGGCTTTATGCTGACCCTTAAAGAAAGGAGAAATGATCAAATTTTGTTCACGATGCTGCAAAAAAGCTCGACACATCAGCAATCACAACGTGTACATTATGCGAAGCAGTACGAAATAGCATGAATTGATTATGTTGAACCGTAGATACTGCACTCAGGCACCGGAGCGACTCAAACCTCGGATCTCGCTGGAGAATCTGAAAACACAGGACAGGATTCAGTTCTTCTGGCGAGTGACAATAAAACTGGACATCCGGTGAGAAACGATGGACGCCTGAACTGAACTCACTCACTGCCAAGCTCTCTATGAAAGGACAAGACACAGTACAGTCAATGAATCCTTATAAAACATGTATGACAACATCATGGTAGTGTCTGAAATTAATTCCTGTATTTTGGTTCTGCCCTTACGTTAAATCTCTAAAAACGTGTTAAGAATGGCAGTTTAAGATGTACCTTTGTTCCCTCAAAGTAAAATCAAGGCCTCTGTGTCACTGGATGTTGAATTTAATAGTTTGTGATTTCTTTTCTCGTAATTAGGAAAATGACAGACATGCTTCGACAAATATGATACAGTCATTTTTTTTTTTTTTTCTCGTTGTTGTTGTTTTCCTTTAGTAGTGAGCTAAAATGATTTCTCTCTGTATTTTTAGTTTTTCGTTTAACAATTACACTTACAAAGTTGTTAATAATACATCAAAAAAAAAAAAAAAAAAAGCAAAGCAAAAGATTCCAAATCAAACCGAGAAAGAAAATATTTTGTTCTTCTTCTTCTTCTTCTTCTTCTTCTTCTTCTTCTTCCCAGTTGTTGTTGTTGTTGTTTTTCAGCAAAGTTTGGTAGTCAGGTGGTCCGATTGTTTCAAGATTTCGGTGTTGTACATGTCCAAGGCGTGATTGACGCGAATCATCTCGCTGTTGTTGAGCTTGAGTCGATGTTTCAGCATACAGGAGAACAGGTCCAGCTGGGGTTTCCCAGGAGCCACCGGAGGAGCCAGACGGTTAATCCTCTCCCGGATGTCCAGTAGCAGGAGCATGATGGACGAGGACGAGTAGAACTGGGTTCCCTGCGTGTACGACTGGTTGACCTGCTGGACGGCGCTCCTCAGCAGATCCGCGTTGAATCTCAAGCTGTATCCGAACACCTGTATGTCTGAGATCTTGATGTATATCTGACGCTTGTTGGGGTCGGATAAGTCCACCGGGCCCTGACCGGTGTCGTTGCGCATGACCGTCGGCACCTTGGCTCGGCTTCGGAGATAAATGTGCACCGTCTCGAAAAACGTCTTCCATCGGTTTCCCAACAGAAGGGTCCAGTTAAAGCACTGGGAGTTCTGGATTCGCACTTTCTCCCAGCGCGGGTATCCGTGTTCACCGAACGGCATGCTCCATCCCTCCGAGTGGCTCCCGCTGAACGGGTTCACGTAGACGAAGAACATCGGGTCCACGCTGCTGTTTCGCATCTGGCAGATCTTCATTGACAGGCCTACGATCATATGCAGGTAGTCCATGCGGTTCTTGTTGCTCTTGAGCGTTAGCGACATTCTCTTGCGCCAGCGCGGGTCGAAGAAGGTCTCCAGGCGCACCTCGTTGCTGATGAATGTGGTGTGGATGTGGAGACGCGAGTCCATCTTCTGAAGCAGGTACTTGAGCTCCAGGTCCTGGAAGTCCAGGTCCGTTTCGAAGCTGATGAACTGCTCGCTTCGCTCCGAGTCCACGTTCTGCGGTTCGCATCGGCCGCGGTAAAGCTTGTAGCCCTTGTTGCAGGATCCGCACTGGGAGATGTTGGCTAGACTGCACATGGCACAGCTGTTGTTCCCGCCGATCACGCAGGGAATGGGTCGCTGGCACAGGGTGGCACCCGTGTGGCACACACACATGCGCTGGCTCTCCAGGAACGCTCCCCAGAAGCCGTTCTCGTTGCAGTAGAGGAACGACTGCACGCGGTTCAGCCACTGAAGCACCGACCTGAAAGCAGACAGAGAACAATGCAGTCAAGGCAGGTGGGGGGTGCTCTTCACGTGGCGAATTTTTACCAAAATGTTATTTTTTTTTGTATTTTTTTATTTGTATTTTTTTTTATTTAATTATATACATTTTTATTTTTTTATTTTTTTATATCAGCCATTGTAGTACCGATCTGAAAGCAGACAAAGAATAATACAGTCAAGGCAATATATATATATATATATATATATATATATATATATATATATATATATATATATATATATATATATATATATATCAATGAAAGGAATGTACTATATTTTAGTTTGATAATGTTTTTTTTATTTAATATTTTGTGTTTTTGGGGAATTTTATGGTACTACACCATATTTACGCAGTAGTTATAATCCATTTATTCCAACGCTATATTATCACGACCAATTCGTAAGAATTTGCACAACCTCACTCGCATTCGTACGATTTGTCTAAACTCCAGTGATGTGAGGTTTAGGGGTGGGGTCAGGAGTAGGTCATTCGTACAAATTCATACGAATTGGGCAACTCGTAAAATATGTACGATTTAGCAAAGATCGTACGAATTCATACGAGTGAGGTTGAATTAGCCACCTCATGTCCAAATTAAACTGTAAATCTTGAATGCTTTAAAGCACTGACTTAAGTTTGATCTCTTTTTTAAAGACGACACTTGGAAAATTATTGCTGAAGTAAAAAAAAAGTTTAAAAGTGAACTTAAAAAAAAGTTACAGAATTGTATGTTTATTGTTATGGAAAATGCACAAAAATACTATTTTCAATTTTTATAAAAAATCTGTATTTTTAAAAACACGTTTTACTCTAAAACTGCAATAAAATCAAAGCCATTAATCTAAACAAATTGTGTTCCAAATTTGAGCTTGATATCTAGAAAAAAGAGCTTTCAGTGAGATGTTGTTTGGCTGCAGTAACAAAAGATTTTACTAGATGAAATTCGTCTCCCATTCATTTCCAATGCAGCACAAATGTGAATAATATTTTTCCAGCACCACTTAATCTTTTCAAATCATGTCCATGATTTGTGTGTGTGTTCACATAGCAAGTGCCAAAACCTTTACCAAGTTGTGTACCATTCCGATGAAGTAAAAAAAAAAAAGTTACCTTTTTCGGTCTAATATACCGAAGAGCACCAGAGGGTTAATCATGCAGCATCAAGTCCAAAGGCACAAAGCTACCGCCTCAGCGTACTGACGTTTGTTACAGTCTAATCACTAAAATGGATAATGTATTCTGTCAAATTTTCCCAATGCACACCTCGTCTTTTCTCTCCCCGCAGGCACTTTGCCTTGTCATTCTGAAAGCCTTTGGAGCTTCTCTGCTGCAGAAACCAACGCCGGAATTCTGATTTCTGGGAGACAAAGTGCTAAAGCTTATGATGACATGTTAATAAACCCAGAGTCGGATAAAAGATAGTCCTACTAGATATCCCTTGAAGATGGTGTTAGAGAGACAAAAAGGCTACACTAAGAATTTGGTATTCTCAACCAAATGTAACAAATGTATCATGTAACATGGGAACTTTGATTCATGGATCATTTGTGCTTAAAGTGGTAATTATTTGCTATTAAATTAATTCAATTCCAGGTATAAACCGAGCTCACAGGTAATGTTCTAGAAAGTTTATCTCAAATTTATTAACATACGTTCTTCCAGTAATAACGTTAATAACCCTAACCCTAACATTCATTCAAAGTTATCTGGTCTATAATAATGTTCTCAAAACACGTCTAATTTTTTTAATTTATTTTTTATGTTACTACTTACTTTGGAACGTTCAGAGAACATTCAAATGTAATGTTCCCATAATGTTTGAAGAATTATATGAATTGTTTCACATAAACCATTTAAAAAACTGATCGTATTGAACGTTCAGATATGACATTTTCATAGCTAAATGGGAAAACTTTTTAACATGTATTTGTGATCAGCTCTAAGTAAGATAAGTGTCATTATTCAACTCAATTCAATTCAGTTCAAATTCAGATCTGATAGTGTCAGTTCAGTTGAATCAATAATATTACTACTGTAAAAACCAATTGCCAGGCAATGTAAATTATGCATCGCTGTACAAATCACAAAACTTGTGCGATCCAGTGGAAGTGTGACTAATTATATCAATGTTTTTGAAATGCAAACACGTTTCTAAAACTAGATGTGTAACGTTAAATTGAAAGCAATGAATATGAACATTCCTTGGGGAATCAGTAGGGAAGTGAAATGGTAAACCTGTAAAAATAAGCATCTTGTGGCATTCAATCTATATAAATAAAGCTATATTCTAAGCCAGACGTTATTTGATTTTCAGTTCGCTCCAGATTACTTGACCAATAAAAAATTTAAGATTAGTCCCAATCAATTTGAAGCCATTAGAAGTAAAGTCGCTTGTGGCATTTAATATTGTATTTTGTTTTTTTTTGTTTTCATATTTATTCGCAATAAGCAAGCTTTATGCGATCTGACTCCCATATGTCTAAATGCTTTTCCCAATAGTGGCTTTCTGGTTTTATTTTGCACTTTTATTTATTTAGCTGAAACAAGTGGCTGACTTGAGTTCGCCATGGGGGATGAAATGGAGACGACGGAAAAGAATGCTGTTTGTTTTCACATCCTCGTGTTTGTAATGGGGCATCACAGCGCTCTTCTGCACAAACTGCGTGACGTACATCATTGCAATTTCTGTTCTAATGGATGATGGATGAGTGGAGAGTAGAGTAAGCCATACGGACTGAGGGGAGGCCTGTATATCTGCTTCATTTCTTTTATTCAGTTAAAGATGCTGCAAGCGATACTGCAACCTGTCAGATATCTCTGTGTTGGCATTACACCAAGCTCAACCAACAAACCTTAGACAGGAATGAAAACAAGGCTGAGAGGGACAGACTTAAAGTCCCCCTGTAGTCAATCATTTTATCCCTTTAAAATCATCTTTGATCACCAAAATGACATATTTAAGCGTTTTTTTCCTTTAAAAACAAATTCCTCATGCCTTAAAATAGCATGAATGTAACTCGACACCCTCGCCTCATTTAGTATGCGCGGTTCTATGAATATGCAAATGAGCCCCGCCTCCACTCACTCAGCTCAGAGATCCACTGGTTGACGATCACACGTTGATCTGATTGGTTTCAAGGTAGTTTGTGACGTCAGAAACACCAACGATTTCAAAGCGTGTTTTTGAGACTGTCTTTGGTTCACTGCAGTTTTAAGGAGGAAATACTCAGCAATGCTGTCGACTTATGAACTTACACATGCTTTGTCTTAAAGCATATTAAAAACACCACATACACATATTAACTACATTAAACGCTTGATTTTCACCACAGAGGGACTTTGAAATGCGTTCAGTGGATTGCACTGTTGTTTAACAGCACTGTTTGTTCAGCTGACGAAACATCTTTCCAGAAGAAGAAAACAAATCAGTAGACAAAAACAGGCTTTGTGCGTCTCTGACAGTCTAGTTTTCATCCATGTTAAATTCAATATCGTGTCTAATCTGACTAAGGTCTGTGGCGTGGGTTAACTCGTCTCACTCGTTCTGCTACTGACAAACCAACATCTTGGCAAACATCCACAACACCCAAGCATTGTGGTTCAGTTCTGCATAGCAAACATCTTCAGAAAATGCAAAGCTCTGTTATTTATGCAAAATTGTTTGTTACTGCAGAAAACAGCAAAATATGCAGGTCATGTTTTTTGCTCATTACCTATGCAATGGAAAGATTTAGATGTTGAAGCCCTCCTTCACAGACTGGCACTATATTTCACTTTATTCGAGGCATATGAACATAAAGCCACATTGCATAACCGCTCTGTCTGTGTTCTGTGTGGGTGTAAATAAGAGTCTTGTTCTTCCCTCAAAATGTGCATCATCTCACAGTCGTGGTTTATCAGGTAGAGCTTAACAACAAACATTTATTAATTACAACAAGCCAGGAAGCGTAATTTTGTGGCTTGGCATAAACTGAATTGGGCAGCATGGTTTGGTTACTTGTTTAATTGCATCGTTTGATTTGATTAAATATCACAGTGGCGTTTGCGATGCGTTCTGTCGTCAAATGGCACAGAAGTCCCCGAGGCGTGAATCTATCTGTCACTTCAGCACCGGCTGGGGTTTTGCTCGGGCCAGAGCAATTTATCAGGCCAAGCATCAAAAGGTGTTTATATCTGCATACTGTATGTGTGTGATTCATACAAGAGCGTTTGGTGCTTTTGGACACAGATCCCACACAGCGCCATAACTCGCTGCTTAAAGGGGGGGTGAAGTTTTTTACACTGGTAAAGAGTTGGATTCCCATGCTAAACATGGACAAAGTTTCAAAAATTAAATTGTACGTTTGAAGGAGTATTTCTGTAACAAAAATACTCCTTCCGGTTTGTCACAAGTTTCGGAAAGTTTTTTTCGAGTATGGGCATGTGTGACGTCAGATGGGGCGGAATTTCCTTATTCGGGTCCTAAGGGCACTTCTCCCTCTTGATGAACTGTAACAGTGTCGTAATGTTGGAGATTGCATGTTTTATCTCCCTCATCTGTTTGAATGAGCAACCGGAAGTAGTATAATATTGACATTTCAAAATAAGAGTCCCAGTTTTATCGTTGTTTTTTTGGGCTTTTTTATAACTAAAAGTCTTGCATTATGCAGAACTTTTTAATTTTTTCATTTTCTTTAATTTACATTGTTTACATTTTTAGCATCCAGAGAACTTTACAAAATAACGTTTTTATAGCTTAAATCATATTGATTATACAGTAAATGTCTATTTTTATCCTTTTATTATTGAAAAACAAATTACTTTGATTCATTTTCATTGCACCCACAAAGTTCTTTTTGCGCTCTTACATTTATCTAATTTCTTGGTTCATGTGAACTCCAGTAAGGTCTGCAGTTGGTATGAAAGCAATCCACCGTGATTAACAATGTATAATTTGCACATTTTCATGCTCTCTGTGACACTTTTTATAGAATATTGCTCATAGCTGCTTGTCTCCAAATAAACTGCCTTCGGATCACAGCTCACATTATTTTTGCCTCTTGTGACGCATTTAAAACTGCAAGTGCTGTTCTGTGAGTGTAAAGCTTTGGTGGTAAATCCAAGTGGACAAGTAGTTCAATAACAGAGTGAAAAGGGCATCACCCACTGTGGAGTTGTTACCTGCAGTAGTACAGTGTTTCCAACCCAAATGTATGATTTATGAGAGAAACATAAGAGCATGAGGAAGGAAGATATCAAACTTGGATTTGGACTAATCAATCGAATCACGAGTGGAAATGGCCTTAAAAGATCTCTTATTGGGAACTTTAGCCAACGGTACATTTTTCAGGTTACCTGATCTTGGACTCTACTCAGGAAGGAGCAACAATAAAGCCAAAATATTCATGTAAAACTTGCATCAGCTTTTTTTCTTCTGCCAGGAATAAACACCAGCTGACTTTGAGATGCTTCCCTAAAAGTAGAAACTGCACGATTTGCAAAAGGCCAATAATTGAGAAAGTCGAGGTTAAAGCTGAGCTGTGGTTCCACAGACAGACCTTGTGCGTCGGCACTATTGCATCAAGAACGGGCGAGTGGGATATCTCACTAATCTATCACAGTATATATGGAAGATCTGCCCTTAAAATAGAAGCAGCAGTGTAATCTACTTATCATAGAGGGGAACATATGCAGCTCTCAAACCATGTCAGAGCGATTGTATTTACCAGACGAGCACACATGAACGTAATTACCAAAGCTACTGGCTTTTTCTATTTTGTCAATGCAATTTAATGTGTTCAGTTATTTCATTTGTGTGTGTGTGTGTGTGTGTGTGTGTGTGTGTGTGTGTGTGTGTGTGTGTGTGTGTGTGTGTGTGTGTGTGTGTGTGTGTGTGTGTGTGTGTGTGTGTGTGTGTGTGTGTGTGTGTGTGTGTGTGTGTGTGTGTGTGTGTGTGTGTATTGCAGGAACAAAACTACAATTCACATCATTCTTTGTGACAACATATAAAGAATATCGGATCAAATACATTCTAAAACACCAAGCTAAGAACGAATTTTCTTTTTTCTAACATTCAAAAAGTTATGAACAAACATTCCTCCAGAAACGTTAATAGACATTCAAATTATCTGGTCTTTATTAATAATGTTCTCAAAATGTTAACAAAAAACTTTTCAGTTGGATGTTCATCTAACGTTTTTTTTAAATGTTACGACTTGTTTCGGAATGTTCAGAGAACTTTCAAAAGTAACATTCCCATAATGTTTGAAGAATGAGGAAATGGAATGTTCCTCTAACGTCCACATTAGAAAGAAGAAGAAAAAAAAACGTTTTAAAAACGTTGTTTACATTTTTAGCATCCAGAGAACATTACAAAATAACGCTTTTATAGCTTAACTTAATGGCAACATTATCAAAACGTTCTTAAAGCATTTTTTTAGCTGCTCTTTTTTTCTCTCGCAGTGGCACTAAAAAGCCCATTAAAGCCCAAAAGCACATTAAGTATCATAATAATGACTTCAGAACTTGGAAGTAGGAACTTTCTGGGAAAACTTGGCAGTAATCACAAGTAACCAAAGTTTGGAGCCAAGTGTTTTTTTCTTCCTCTAGATAATTGGTGTGCCATCAAACTGGAGGAATGTCTGCAGAATTGAGTTAGTTAACTTCTGTCTCTGGAGTCTATGGGGCGGATGGAGGCAGTTTTCTGCTAATAATGAGCAACGAGAAACTCTTCCTCAAGCGAGCAGCCATCTTTCTTCATCAGGGCCTTCAGGCCAAAGAGCAGGTCAGTGGAGACAGAGTCGACATGTTGAGTGACAGCACAGCAACATCTCGGGAATATATGCCATTATAGGGCTGATCTGAGCTCAGATGCTTAGAATGAGTTTAAAATAAACATAATTCAATGAACGCTGTATTAATGAATTCTACATTGATCTGAGAAGATACAGTTACAGTGCATGCAGTCGCTAATGAAATATGTTCCTTGGTGGAAGAATTGTGTATTATGATTAGTATAAGTAATACACCAAATTGGACATGTGCATTCGAATCGCTCTAACTCTTGATATCTGTATGCATCAATTGTCTGTGTTCAGTCATAGGTTTCACATTATGTTTCTTGGCTTGTCATATGGGATGTAATGGCGTGTCTTTCGCGAAACCAATGGTTGGCAGCAATAACAGTAACAACCGTCTCAACAAGTTTTCAGCCTACGCTTACAGATGCAAACTTTTCACATGCTTAACAAGTTACAGTATCCTTGCAGCTGAAAGTCTGTGATGATCTGAACAGAATGAAACATGGTTCAGAAACCCTTCTTTAATGAGAGAAACTAGATTGTCTCTGGAGAAAATGTAGGGCAGGACTTAATGAACACAAATGGTTCTGTCGATTTTATGATTTCTATTCAAAAAGGCAATTTACAATACAAAGTGTGTGTTGCATTATAAGCATGACTTGGGGAGCTATAAGTATAAATACCATGAAATATATATATTTTTTTGTCAAAGTGTCTATTAATTTGTAGTCAAATGTTTGTGCAGGCTTGACAAACTAGACCAAGTAGAAGCAATTAAGTATCATTTTCCTTTTCCAAGTATTAAATTAATGTAATTAATTAAAAATTAACCTACACTATACTATAAAACTGACCCAAGATCAGTTGCAACATTAGACACGCATCATCGGTTCATGTCATCAATCAATCAAAAATCACAGCCAATCAGAAGAGTGTGTGGGCGGAGTCTGTCTGCAAGCACATGTACTCACATAAAAAAAAAAAAAAAATAAATAATAATAATAATAATAAAAAAGACACTATTTTAACACTATTAAAAATGCATACAGACTGACAGAAACAATCTTTGTCATGGTATACACTTGGTTTTTCCCAGTTTGAACGTTCTTGTTTCCTTTCACTTATTTTCAAGATCTGAGGTGAATTATCTATTGTCGTTTTCAAGTTCAAGTTCAAGGTCAAGTTCAAGTTCAAGATTTATTTAGCCATTTCAACATTACAGTTGATAGGAATTTGTCTTGGTATGCTCACATATATACAACTTACTTAACAACAATACACTGAAACAACACAACATTCCACACATATGCCTCACATATACCCCCCAATAACATCAAATACACAGACATGAACAACACAAATTGCACATTAAGTGTGTCAGCGGGTTATGAGCCAGTCCATAAGTGCTTGGTGCAAAAGGCACAAGGAAAATATATTAATAAAGCATAAGGAGTTAAGATTGGATAAGTAAAGGTGAGTGGTGAGGTGGAAAACATCCAACTAGTTTGTGATCTTAATTTAATATAAGCATTCAATGTTCTAGTTTCAGTACGGCTATTAATGATATTCAAACTCAAATTAAATTCTTTTAACATTAAATAAAGCACATAATCAGTACATGAGATTATCATTGTCATACTTTGTATGTTGTTGTTCCAGCCGCGACGTCACATAAATAGAAACCGCTTCTCAAATATAATCCACTGTCGGTTGTTGCGTTGCATTGTGGCTGATTAGGACCAAAACTTGGATTAACATGGAAAAGATGCACGATGTAAAGGTTTTGAAGCTTAATGGAGCAGCATTTGAAAAGCACTTATGGACCACAACACATCTGGGTTAATGTGGGGTTATTTTTCTGCCACAATTGCAAACTTATTTTTAATGCAAAATTAGTTTTCGTTTGCTCGAAATACTTTCTGATTTGTGAGACGAACATTTATCTGCAAAACTCAGTTCATGCACGTGTGAAATGCCATTTTGCGCGGCAGAAAAAACAACCCCCTAGGTTAATGGTACAGACATTTTTAAGGATATTTGAGTACTAAGATTTGTTACCGCCACAGTAATTGCATACATTAAGCATGTTCAACGGAATTGCATGCATGCTTGAGTAAAGTATGATTCTATTTAAAGAGCTAATTTAAGACGAGGTGTATAACCATGAGGATTGCATTCAAACTCTATGCTTTCCCCCAGATTGTTTACCGTGACGAATTGTTACCCTGCTGCTTAGTTTATTAAAATAGGATGCTAATTTGGTGCACTGTTATCAGTTAGCTAAACTAGCTGCTCTGACTTTGAAGTATGAATATAGTTTTGCACATAAACAGAAATAGACTCTCTCACTTCCAGCAGAACAACACTCTACTTTGAAGTCCAGTGTTTAACGAATTAGCCCCGAAAATCACAGGGAATTTTGTCTATTGGCACACTACACTGAACCGATAACAACTTACCTGGAATTAAAAAAGTCAATCCCATTCTGTATTCCTCTCTATCTGTCGTTCTCTCTCACACACACACTCTCTCTCTGTGCTCTTGCCATCAAACGCGCTTGATGTGAGCCCTACAGAGCTCAGACTATGCTCTGCTCGGCTTTGATAACGCTTCAGCACAGACCTTGTCAAAGCCGCCATTGGAGCGTGGGTGAGCCACTTCCACATTAGTGACAGCTGATGCTCTCGCGCTGCTTAACCATATAAACATGTTTGTAGTTTATTTTATGTGCATTTAATAGTGTGCATATAATAAGTCCAGTTGATGAACAGCTTACTTTATTTGTCTACATTCAAGGCAATACTTTTGACACTGCACTCTTTAATTTCAGTACAGTCTGGAAACAGCACTTTTATTTATCCATATCAACTGTACCACAGCTAACAGGGAACGTTCTGGCAAAAAACATAAAAAAAAAAAAAATGAATCAAAGTTATGTTCAGAAAGCATCTGATCACAGAGATGTGGATGTTTGCACCAGCATCATGTCGACAGATGAGGTCATTAAAATTACACTGTTATGATAGTTTGATTATAGTGTATATTTGAGACTATAGATCTGGCTCTGTAAAACTAGAGTTTGAATGAATCTCTTTTTTTTACATGACACATTGGGCCCTATTTTAACGATCTGAAACGCAAGTATCAAACGCGAAATGCTGTGGGCAGATCTCGGCCGCTGTTGCTATTATACCGGCGGGATAAATGACTCTTGCGCCCGACTTAAATCTAAAATGGGTTGGTCTGAAGTCGCTTCATTACTCATAGGTGTGGTTTGGGCGTAACGTGAAATAAACCAATCAGAGCGTCATCTCACATTCCCTTTAAGAGCAGGCGTGCTTGTTCCATGGCGGATTGCTATTATAACGGCGGATTTGCCAGGAGCGGTTCACAGCCGAGGAGACCGACGTTCTCATCAGGGCCGTAAAACACAGAGAAGTGACATTGGGGATGGAGAAACACACCCAGATTAGCTTCGCTTAAACAGGCGTATGGTAATTTGGGTAAATGTGTAAGCTAGATTTATGCCTATTTTTTTTACATCTTCATGGACACAACAATGATTTCCCTCGTGTGGAATATTTTCCATTGTAATTATGTATGATTTGCAAAATGAAAACTGCTGCATCTGTGTGTAGATGAGAGAAGCAAAGTGTGTGTGCGTTGTGCACACGCTACATTATGGCAAAGCATGCGCCCTTAAAACAGCATCTGAATAACACGCCACTGACTTTAGACGAGGTTTCTCCTGGTCTGTGGCGGAGTTGTTTTCTGAAACTGCAAAATAGCACCAGGGAACGTTTGCACCGGAACACGCCTCCTCTTTTCGCTGAACCGCCCTCGGGAGCGCAAGTTCATTCCCTAATTTACTGACGTGCGTCTGTGGAGGGAAAAGTCCGCTGTGCGTCGGGTGCAAAATAGGAATGATACATGCGTCGGTGTACAAAGTTAATTGCGCTGGGTGCAAGATACTTAGTGCAAGACACTACAGTCCAGAATCACTCTTTCTGCATTATCCTGAATATTTTTTGTAAGCATTCATTGCATGTGTCATGTGTCGACTCTCAAACCATTAGGCAATGAATGCCCCAGCTGGGATACTTCATTAAGGGAAAAAAAAAAAACTTGAAGTGCATGTACCTTTTATCTAGGAATACACTCCAGTAATTTTGTGATTGGGAGCTGTTTGGTTTAGTTCATTAATCTGCTGAAATCCCTATGGAGAAAATGAATGGGGAAATGCTTGCTAGCTCTAATGTGAGCAGTTGCTGGGCTATGAGGCTGTTTTCCTGCTGTATTCTTCAGTAAGGGAACATCAGGTCTCTCACCTCTCTCTGGGCATCTGGTGGTTGGGGTTGTGGTGGCAGCGGATGCTCAGACCGAAGAGTTTGCGGGCTGTGCGCTGGATCTTCACTCTCTGGGCCTCTAGAGAGCTCTGCAGGAGCCGATAGCGGTTCTGGAGGTCCCAGTCGCTGCCCCACAGCAGGTGCACACTGCTCACGGGGAGGAAATGGGTCGCGGGCAACCGTTTCAGGAAAGACTTAAACTCATCTAGGAGAGAAGGACAGAGAGAGACAGGCGCTCATATAATGGAGGACAAAAGCATATCCACATAAACCACATAATGATACTTTGTGGGAGATGGAGAAAAATATTGACTTTTACGGACAAGGATTGATTTTAACCACAAACACTGTTGATACTCATAGAGAGCCTTCAGAATCCCGAACAATTTCCATGTCCTATTTTTCAAATCTTTCAGTGTCTTTTAAAGTCATCATGCAAAGCCATTCGGCATGCATTTTACTCGCATAATGTGTCAATTTCAAAGTGAAATAGGATTTTCAATGAGTTAATAGCTTAGAAAGGCTGCCTTACCTACAACAGTAGCCCAAAAACAATGACTAAACAGCCATTTGACTAGTTAACATTAATAACATTAACCACTTTCCTGTGAGGACAGGGTAACGACAGTTAAAAATTAAAGCTTGAGCAAGTTATTTCATCTTATTAAAGATTATGGTTTTGGTTTAATCTTTGAACAACACACCGGCAGATGTGTGAAAGGTTTGTCGAGTGAGAACAATAGAAATGGAATAAATGGGGAAGTTCACCACACCAGACATAGACAAGACTTCAAGTGGGTGTTTACAGGGCAATAAAATCTTATATTAGTCTTTTATGGGCCTTCTCTAAAAACACACAACATGGTCTTAGAAAATATTTCATAAACTTCATAGTTTTAGAGATAACATCCTCAGATTTGACTTACAGTATGAGCAGAAATCTTTTTATTTTGGGTATGTATGCCCCACTTGCCAAAATGGGATGTGTGGGGAAAGGGGTTAAAAGGCAGGAACAGACTTTTTAATGGAGCTCTTAATTCCGAACTCTCAAAGTTCACCAGATTCATGCATTTAGCTTTAAAATGCATTTAACTTTAACAAAATCCTCCACTGAACCATGACCAGCAAAGTGTATTATTGGAGTAAATAGAGTCAAATTGAGTTTATGCTCAAGTGCAGAACAGGTCTGCGAGATCTCCTGTGCTTCAAACAGAGGAGATAGTTCCTCATCGGGAAGATCTAGGCCGCAGAATCTCCTAATCACGTCTCTTTTCTGCACATCAAGCTGAGGACATCGTCACTGAAGGAGGATTTCTCTGTGGACTCTGAGGGTACGAGGCGGCGAGCACTTACTCTCCTGATCCCAGTTTTTCTGGGGAAAAGGAGAGTCAAATGCAAAATGAGGTAACATTTTTATAGGGGCAGTCATGGCCGACTGGTAACCCAAAGGTTGCTGGTTGGATTCCAGTAAACGACTGAGGTGCCCTTGGGGAAGGCCCAGAACCCTTAATCGCTCCCCCGGCGCATCAGCATAATGGCTGGCCACTTGGGATGGTAAGGTTCACCGATTCGCAACGGTGCATCGGCATAAAAGTTAACAATGCGATGCATCGATTTAAAAAAAGTGTGCATCGGATACAAATTGGCATTTGTATCGGGGTGCACCGTTTCTAAACGGTAAAAAACGATTTATTTATACATAATTATTAGTAGATGCGCTCTACTTTTATTATTTAGAAAGTGACCAATATTTTTTTTTCATTGCATCGTATATTGCATTGAATCGCATTGTGTTGAATAGAAATTGGATCGCACTGCATCGTAATGGGATGAATCGTATCGCATCAGTAGCTGCTTCCTATGTATATTTAACGTATCGTATCATTGGCAATGCATCGAGATGCGTATCACATCGGCCTCAGTTATGGAGAAGCACATCCCTACTGCCCACTGCTCTGGGTGTACATCATGGTTTGCAGTGTGTGTGTGTGTGTGTTCACTACTCACTATTCTAATGTGTGTGCACTAACTTGGATGGGTTAAATGCAGAGGACAAATTCTGAGTATGGGTTACCAGATTTCACAAGCTAATTTTAGCTTTAACCCTATATGACTGGACACCCCTGCTTTAAACACAGATGTGTGCTGTGGTACAGGAATCATATGGCGGACGTAAGGCAGTCAGACACGCAGTCCGCATGAACATGCCTGTATCTGGAGGCACACACAGGGGAAGAGTGTGTGTTCGACTGCAGTCAAGGTTGGGTGATGTCCATTAAAATACAGTATATGCAGCATGGTCATATTGGGGATGTCAATATTATGGTCTAAACATGCACTCATGGTGTTTAACAACTCCACCTGCTTGTTTCCTTTCATGTGTTTGATACGCTATTAAAACGACAGTGTGACATCTGAATCCAGAAACCGCCTCAGGCCCAGCGCAGCGACTGTCTACAGAGCGGATGTGTTTACTGATGTGTTACTGGATGGAAATTATTAGTCCAGAATAAGAGGGAACAGACATTAAAAGAATATACTTTTTAATAGGTATTATATATATATATGTGAAACCTGAAAATTTCAAATATCGTTTGAAAGTTTGTGTATTTCAGTAATTCAAATTCAAGGTTGAAACTAATATATTCAGTATATATAACCATGCATGATTATACTTTTCAGAGGGCCGACATTTCTGTATTTAAAATCCTTTTTTAATTTTTTATTTCATGTAATATTCTAATTTTCTGAGATTTTGAATTTGGGGTTTTCATAAGATGTATGCAGTGCTAGTGTTGGGCTTAAACCCTGAATCATTTTAGTAAACCGCTTAATGTTTTAACTGAAGTTTTAATTAAATTTTAGCCACTAATAAAATCATGCAGTTCTGCTCTATACTCAGACATTAACCTGGAAGCAAGACTCTTGACTTTTTAAGCCTGGTACATATTTTAGCTTATTCTCCAACAAAGAAGTTCATGAGTATATATATATGACCAACTTTCTCTGGAACAGTCAGAATTCTGCTATGTATATATATATAGCAGAATTCTGACTATTCTAGAGAAAGTTGGTCAGTTTTCCTCCATTCAGAAGAAATAAGCACACAATATTCAGAGAAACAACTCTGAAAACAAAGCAGAATAATACAGTGCTCCAGGGATTTGTTGGCAAACTTTATGAATTAAGACATTCAATGTTTTTTTTTTTTTTTCAAAAAAACTCAGTAATTAACAGAGCTTGCAAACATTAGTACATCAAAGCAATTATTTTTTATTTGTATTTATTTTTGGAAAATGCTTATTGCAAGAGTCTCTCTCTTCTAAAACTGTGTCCAATGTGCACCTTTTGAAACATTGTTTCTGTGCAGCATTTGTACGATCACTCAAATCATTTTACTGTATGTACAGTGTTGTACTTTGGAAAATAGTGTCTGAATAGTTTTTACTTTTAAAATGTCATACAGTGATACATATGCACCTTGTTAGTTATAGTAACAATAACTTTGAAATATTGAATGCATAACACTGACAACGTTCTGATATAAAACATTTCCATGTGTAAATTGCCTTAAAGTCATATTGTTCTCGTTCTCCGTGCGCTCTGTCTCTTGTGAGCGTGTGGATTCGAGTTCGCTCTTCTGTCCGCGTGTGTGTGTCTTGTGTAGCATGTTTCCATGTTATGTCTTGTGTGAACACGTGGCTTATGAGTGTTCTCATTAGCTGTGTGTGCGTGTATGTATGTGTGTGTGTGTGTGTGTCTTGTTTTGTCTTTGTGTTTGAGCACATGGCTTGTGATCATGTTCGTCAGCCATGTGCTCTTGTTTTAGTTTTTAGTGTGAGAAGAACATGGCTCTCATGTTTGTCTCTATGTGCCATGTGCTCTCCTGTCTATTGTCTTAAAGGGACAGTTCACTTAAAAATGTAATTTCTTTTATCATTTACTGACATTCTTCAAACTATCTTCGTTTGTGCTCTGCAGAAGAAAGAAATTCATACAGGTTTAAAACAACTTTAGGGGGAGTAAATGATGACAGAATTTGAATTTTTAGGTGAACATCCTTTAACCTTCTGGTTATCTGATTATTGGTTGATTTGTCCCACCTGTCCTCCATCTTTATCTTGTTTGCTGCACTATTTATTCTCCTTGTGTTTTCAGACCTGTGCCAGTTCGTTGTATAACATACTTCGTGTTAACTTGCTCCCTGTCTAGTCCTGTCGAGTCCAGCTGCCGGCCCGTTCTTCCCCACAGGGAAGTTTTTGTTTATTTTTGGGCTTTAATAAAGACCATTTTCAGTCCTCGCCTCAACCCTCCAAGCCAACCCTGACACATATTCTATTATTTCATCACAGGATGGTCCCACATCCACACATGTCTGTGCTAAGCCCTAAATATCCACATTGTTCCCAGGCAGAACATTATTTCTAGTGATGCAATTACAGCTCCGTCTACTTGAATAGGAGGAGACAGAAATAACGGTATAATCAGTTGTGCTCCTTAAAGGAATAGTTCACTTCAGAATGAAAATTCTGCCATCATTTATTCACCTTCAAGTTGTTTCAAACCTGTATGAATTCTTCTGCTGAACACAAAGGAAGATAATTTGAAGAATGTCTGTAAACAAACAGTCGATGGACCCCATTGACTTCCATTGTAGGAAAATAAAAATACTATGAAAGTCAATGGGGTCCATCAACTGTCTGGTCTAATGTGAGTATCTATAGTAAACAGGTGATTGGCTCGACATGTTTAAAGTTTCGATTTCTCACATTGTGGATCGTGTCTCAACACTTACTGACCGATAACCTCTCCGCTGTGAGAGTGTGCAAAAAGGAAAAGTGTTGTTTTTGTGTTCCTAACTATTCTTTTATACTGTGCTGTATATATACAGCAGTAATGATTGTCTTACTGTAAAATGTCTACACACCCCTGTTAGAACAGCTTATTTGTGTGACGTAAAAAAAGAAACAAAGATAAATCACATCAGAACTTTTGTGCCCTAAATGTAAAATTTACAACTTATTTCAAAAATAACATTTCAAAATAACCTAACGGCAAAAGTGTGCACCCTTTCATAATTGCGTAAGTGGCTGTGATTAATTCAATTCAGAATTCAAAATGATTAAAATTAGTAGCACATAAATTAGTCTTCACCTGAAGTGACTTGTAAGACCTTTATAAACTGTACTAGCGTTTAAACATAAGTTTCAAGAGTTTCCAGGTGCCTCTGGGTCTTTTGGAGTGTATTTCTCAACTAATGTGCAGCATTTTCACACCAAAAAAAAAAAATTCCAGAGGCTTCCTAATTTTCGACCCTATTATGACTGGGATTGTGAATGTAACTTGTGAATGACGTCTCACGCCCAAGCCAGCTGAAAAATGGAGACGATTATAGTCAGTCACACCTCAAAATAATGGGTTGGGTGATGATGACGATTTAAGAACTTATTGGCATTAAAGTAGGACATTATTAACACGTTCAAACAATTATCACTTCCCTAATTCATAAGCTTGACATTTCAGGAGATTCATCTGTTCACGCCGCATTTGGCGCTCGAGCGCTTTCTCCTCGGGCCGGTCCAGAGGAATATTGCGGCGACCTTGAGGTTCACAGACTCAACTTGAGCGTTCTCTGCTCTATATAAATATATCGCAGTGTCTGGTTTTATTTGGACCTTTTATTAACGGTTAATAATATATAAGCTAGTGTGCTCGTAAGGTGGATATTGAGCAATCACCTTGGGGAGTAACCCATTTCTGCTTTATGTTTTTTTTGTTCAGAAATATTTGATCAGCGAGGTGAAAGATGTCTGTCGGCGTGTGAGTGGCATTAAATGCGATTTACCCAGAACAACGCTCACTTTCACCTTTCACAACCATTCTGCAATGCTATATTAATAGTCGTCATCAGATGAATGACTTTTCACAGCTAAAAATGTTGAAACGGGGTTAAGCTAGTATTAAAAACACATAAACATCCCGAAGGTCACTATCTAGCTCCTGTTCTCCATCATTTTTTTGCTTTTAACTGTATGCGGTTATAATGTTATTGATGCTTTTGAGTTCCTCATATCTCGCATACTGTTCATTACTCCATTTAGTGGACTAATGAAGCCTGAGATTGTGTTTCTAGAGGATTTACAGATCTAACAGATACTGTAGTGCCAGATATGTCGCAATCTGCCTTTAATGTTATACTGTAGCCAGAGCCATAGAGAGAAAGAGTTGCGACACTCTCTGATGTCGCCGCTATGGCTGTCACGTGGTTCATGTAAGCCCCAATAGTTCTAAAACATACGCTGGCTGTCATGCTCTTCTATGGGACAGACAGCAGCGATTGCATTATTGAACGGTAAATATAAAATAAAACACACACCCAAGTACTTTTTTCAGCTGTGCATTATTGCATTTTGTTAATGTCAGTTTTGCATTTGGAGATAAGTTTTAGGCTATATTTTTGGAGGGAAAAGCTCAGTGTTCATGTTCGCATGGGTAGTAGCACTGGCTTTAGCGGCTCTAACTTAACTATTCCATATCATTCATCTGATGATGGACGTCTCATGATATTTATTTTAGCACAACTGGGCTGTATTAGGCTATTGATTCCCGTGATTTTGCTTATAAATTTTGATTCAGCCATTAGTATACCTTCGTGATTACGCAAAGAGGTCTGCCGTGGCGGTCCGTTCAGAGTTCGCTTAAATATTTTTTATTAAACAATGACAGACAACAAAAATGTGTGCTTGTGTGAGTGTGTGTGAACAAGAAAAACAAAAGCCAGGGGCAGGTGATCCATGAAACAGACAGGACTGGTGATCCCATAACAATCCTAGAGGTCCAGCATTGTTCTCACAAGCCGCTTCACTCAAGACAATAAAACATAATGAAAAGTTAGTATATCCCAAAAAATTTAATTAAATAAAAGTTGCTATAAAGGTGGTAGTGATTCATTACCGAACTCTTACTGTCACAGCTGACGAAGTCGCACTAGCTAGCAGGCAGTGCTTGAGAATTGGTTGAAACAACCAACATAAAATATAAATAATTACGCTGTGCATGTACAAATGAAGACCAGTATAAGCATCGCAAAGGGCCTCTGATACAAAATAGACAGTTGACAAATCAAAAGAGGTCGATATTTCAACAACTTAACTCTGGAACATCTCGACGCACAGCAATGTAAGTGAATGGGGTCCAACGCCAAAATTACAGTGTTTAGAACTATTCCGCTCTTCAAATCCCGGAAGTGGGCGGTTAAAAGCGCCGCCATTATTTACAACGGAGGTCTATGGGAGTGTCGCAGCTCTTTCTCTCTATGGCTCTGACTGTAGCCAGAAGTTATTATAAATAGTTAAGGCCTAGAAATTCATAGCAATCAAAGCACATACTTAACATAAAGAGGCTGTTTCAGTGTCAGTGCACACATGTAAAACACTTTACAGGTTTGTTTGTTGTTGTTATACATTAACTATGAGTTATGGCAGCAATGGGAGAAACAAAGCTTTTAGAAACTTTGAATCGACGTAGTGATAACTCAGCTCAAACATGCATAAAAACACCTTTCACGAACCAATTACAAATGTTTGAATGAAAGTCTAATTTATAACATGCAATTAACACAATCATCTAATACCATTAAATATGAAGTGTCTGTAAAACGTGTTAACTTATTAAATTTTAGAGCTTGTTTTGTTTGTTTTATGGAGACTTTTAACTACAACTCTTCCTTTTTATTATACAAATGTGTCATTAAAACGTCTACAAATAATAAAAGTGATCCAAAGTATAGATACAGACACATATCATCATGCAAGTAAATGCACATATTTGCAGCAGTGCAGATCTTATATCTGAGAAACAGTTGGTTGGAAAATAACATTCATTCATAAACCTGCACAGCCTTTCTATGAATCCATCTTTTGGGAGTGGGAATGGAGCGCTCTCGCCCGTGGCGTGTGATTCGAGTCCAGGCGGTGGGGTGAAATTGACTGTTACAATAAAGCGTGAGAAGTGCCTCTTCTCCCAGAGAAAGCATTGTGGGTCTCTGAATTATTCATGCTTGCTTTATTGCAGATTGGCTCAAAGAGAGAAGTTAGCATGCAAGTCTTATGCAGAGTTTTCGGCACAAGGTGGCTCGCATATAACAAGCTGATTAATTAGATTTAAAGCGTAGACTTTCTCACCTAAAGTGAAGGTAAGAAGAGACCTTGAAGAGACTAGACCATTTGAATATGCAGCCGTTTGTTACGCTCTTGCATTGACTTGATTTAAACAGGTTTTTTTAATGTTCGTTTGATGAACATTTGAAAGTTTGAGGTCATAAGAAATTGATTGTTTTTTTTCTGCAAGGCCGGATTTAATTCATTAAAAGTGAAGTATTTTATAATGTTGCAAAACATGTTTCTTGAGCATCAACTCATCATATTAGAGTGATTTCTGAAGGATCATGTGACACTGAAGACTGGAGTAATGATGCTGAAAATTCAGCTTTGATCACAGGAATAAATTACACTTTACTATATATTCACATAGAAAACAGCTATTTTAAATCATACAATTGTTACTGTATTCTTTATCAAATAAATACAGTAGTGAGCAGAAGAGACTTCTTTCAAAAACATTAAAAAGTCTGCCAAAGCCCAAACTTTTGAATAAAAGTGTATTAGATAAATTATATTCTATATATATATATTAGTGTTTCCACAGCTTGCATGGACCCCGTTACACATTGTATAAAGTTTTGCATTAAAAGCCTGAGCTGTAATAGCATGCACGTAATAATATATTAATCTCATTGTATACTTTATGTTGCATGCATTGCAAAGCCATTCAAATAATCAGCATTAATGTACAGAATTATTTACTTGTATAAAAATAGATTTTAGTATGGGATGAACAATGAAACATTGCGTGAACCAACCCTTCTGAACCTTTTAATGCATATTTTTGCATAAGTGCATACCTACTTTACTGGATAATGTTTTGTACATGTAGTTAACTTGTTTACATTGGTTTGTTGACAGGATGAAAATAACTAAATGATGTTCTCTCAGTAATTTGCATTAGGAAATGAGTGAAAAGGCAAGTATAATGCCTATAAAGATAGCTGGCGTATAATGAGCGCTGGTGAAGAGTCGAGAGCTGCTCCTCTGTTGAATGAGCAAACAGACGTCTTGTGTTAAATTCCAGCTAAATCAATGCAGACGACTTCAAACGTCACTTAGCCCAATTAGTGAAGCCGAGGAAGTGTGGGAATCGATCCGCCAATGATTACAACACCTGACTCGATGCTCGCTGTCGCCACGTCTACTTATTAGTCATGATGTGTAGCGCGGTGAAACTGTCATATTTGACAATGCATGGTAAAACTGGCACCAGGCCAGACTTGCTGACAGTCCTGACGAGCTAACTCGCCCGCTAATGCTGTCAGATCAGTGTGGCGCCGTTCTGCAAGCTCACTCAATTTGAGGTTTTGAAGGGACATTTCCGACGAAAAGTGAGAGATAAAATCTCCGGCTTTTGGCAGAACTATCCTCAGGCTACGTCTACATTAATCCGGATACATTTTCTATTAAAAACGCTCTCCGTCTGTCGAATTCAGGCGTTTTCCAAAAGTTGCTCATCAACATTGAAACGTCGGAAAACGCTAAATTCACATTTACTGCACGTGTGTAAAACCTCACAAAAGCTCACTGAGATGATACAGATGGAAAAATAAAGGTAACACTTTATTTTACAGTGTCCTTGTTACATATGTTACATGTACATAGTAATAACAGTAACTTATGCATAATTACATGCAATTAACCCTCAACCAAACCCTAATCCTACCCTAACCTTAGAGAAAGTGCATGTAGTTAATTAATATTACTCAGTACTTAAATGTATAATTACACTGTAACAATGATCATTTAATTTAGCAAAATATCTCAGCATTCACTGATCGTCCAGGTCGCTCTCCCTCACCATTATATATGTGGTCTAAAACGCTAAAACTCTTCTCATGTTTTCAAACTAGTGCACTGCAAATTAACGCTTTTCTTACTTATTTCTGCCTTGTTTCCAGTTCAAATATAAAAAAATAAAAATAAATCAAGATGCATTTACTAAAGTAGTAAATTGCCATAAGATATTATGTCTTGTTTTCTGGGGGGAAAATCAACGGGGTAAGAAAAAATCATAATTCAAATGGAAACAAGATTATTTGTTTCAGATCATTTTACTTGTTTTAGGCAAAAACTCATTTGAAAACAAGAGTTAATATCTTATGGTATCTTACTCGTTAGTAAATACATCTTGATTTAAGAATTTTTAGATATTTGGACAAAAATATTAAGTCAGAATATCACTTTCTGCAGTGTGTGGACATGGCCTCAGTGTTACCTGAGTTCTCGAAGTCACTGTAAGACGCTTCCCAGGTCTCCGTCATGCCGATGAGCGTGTTCTCCATGATCTGGAGGTCAGTCGTGGGACAGTTGCATTGTGGGAACTCGTCGGCACACTCACAGATGCACTGGCTGTTCTGGCAGATGTATTCGCCCTCCCCGTTACACATGATGTAGCTGAGAGCCGACTGGACGAACTTCTCCTGCAGGTATTCGGGGAAAATGACCTGCAAACCTGAAAACGGGAAAGAGAATCAATGTTAAAGTCATTACAGAGATCCAAAGGTGTTATTGATTTCGCATCAGCGAGCAACAGGTAGAAAGCGCCGCAGAGAGTCGATGACAGAACTTTCTTTATTTCACATTAAGGACCGCATGTAGAGCATCCACAGTCCAGATGCGGTGAATTATCTCCATATCCACCGCTGACGCTCCTGACGGTGACAGTGAATCATGTTTGCCGTGAAAAGTTTTGCCAGAGGTCCTCTTGACTTTGAACTGTCCCCTCGGAGTGGGAGGACTTTACATAATGGAATAAAACGGAGGAGTGATTGATGTATTCTGTCGTGATCGGCTTCGGCTTATTTACCAGGGCTGTCATAATATCCTCTGCTCTGTGTGTGTGTGTGTGTGTGTGTGTGTGTGTGTGTGTGTGAGGGTCCGCATCAGACCATACAATAAACTTATCTCACGCTTGTGCTCAAGATGTGAATGATTACTTGAATCATGTCTGTAAGAGACCAACCAGAACACACTCGCAACCACATAAAACCAGGCTATAAACCACTCAGAAAACCAACAGTAACTGGGGTGTGCAATAATCTCAATATTTTGTGTTACTTTTACGATTTTCTGTATTTTTGTGCTGGTACCTTTTCATATTCTTCATATCCTGTATGGTTGTGAGTGACAGAAACTAACTTATCCACTACGAGGCAATATTTGCTCCCTTTAATTGATTTCCAGGGATTTGTAACCCATATAATGGTATTATTTCCAACTTTGTTGGGTGTTTGTGTCTAGTGCTAAATTCTTGCATTTAATCAATGCATTCAATTAGAACAATAAAACACTATAGAGCTTTTACCAGTCAAATGAAATCAGTACCTCAGTCACTGTGAAGCTCCATGGGCCAGTCGCACAAACACAGCCATTATCAGTGTGAACTAGCCGTTAGTCAAGGGGAAATCAATTAGGTATCAAATCAGACTAATCTACATGTAATGACTAACTTTTCAGACTAGTCCTGGCAGTTTATGCAACCAGCCGTGAAGTGGCATTTAGTGTTTTCTCTGCCATCAGTAAATCACTGGTCACTCTTAAAAGGCCAGTTTATTTACTATGGTATTCCCTGAAGCCTGACTGAAAGTTCTCACAAATATTGTTTGCATTTATAACCTTGAACAGTTGCTTAGCTTCTGCTTTTTCTACTTTATCTTCCGCCAGATGATTAATTAAAGGTAACGTCCTACCTCATAATGCCATTTTGCACTGATGTGATATACACACACATCTCATTCTCAATAATGCACTTTCTGTGTTTATACTTTACATTTGCACCTTGTACTGCATTATGTAATATATTGCACTTGGTGTCGTTTTATTTTTATTTTTAGAAAACTACATCGAACTCGTCTCTGCACCTGTATCCTATTTTTTGCTCCTCTATAATATGTTATATATGTTTAGATTTATTAACCTATGTATATTTACTGTTTGCACTTCTGGTCAGATGCTAACTGTGTTTCATTGGCTCTTGCACAATGACAATAAAGTTGAATCTGAATAGTCGAGCCGTCAGTTGATGTCCGTCTATTTATTTCACCAAAAAACCACACAACGCAGACAACACCAGTTACACACAGAAACTAAAACCTCACAGCAACGCCCTGTTTTTACTGTAAACTGCAAACCGTTCACTGAAGGACAAAACTTTGTCCATGTTTATCATGCAGCATAAACACATCAGGAGACGCAATTTATCCCTCGTGATGTAAAAATAAAGCCGAAAAGCCCTATAGAAAGATATATTGTGTTACATTGCCAGAGACCGTATCATTCTCTTAAATAAATAATAAATCATACCTCAGCATCGACATAAAACACGGTAATTGGAAGCTAACCCCGATATAATACAGCGTATCCATTTCTAATGGAGGGAAATGTGCATCGTGCATGCGGATAATTGCTCATAGTAATTACACATTCGCCATGTGAAGCATTATAGGATTTGTGTTAGAGGCCATGTTGCATTTATTTAGCTTTACACACTAGAAAAAAACACTGAAATCTTTATTTTTTTGACAGATAGATAGATAGATAGATAGATAGATAGATAGATAGATAGATAGATAGATAGATAGATAGATAGATAGATAGATAGATAGATAGATAGATAGACAGATAAACATATAGATAGACAGACAGACAGACAGACAGACAGACAGACAGACAGACAGACAGACAGACAGACAGATAGATAGATAGATAGATATACAGACAGACAGACAGACAGACAGACAGACAGACAGACAGACAGACAGATAGATAGATAGAGTTTAGTCTTGACTTCTGGTCGTGACTCGTCGTGAGTGACAGTTGTTATGGGGGGGATCAGGGGAAATCTGTTGACTGTCGATGTCGAGTGCCAAATAAGAGACAAAAAGAAAGGTCAAAGCCATCAGGTGCCCAATTTAGAAACGAGCGAAAGATAAAGGCATGCAACTATTTTTTCTCGAAGGGGGTCTCGCCCAGGGTGTAATTCAATGTAGAACCGCCACTGATCGTACTTTAACGAAGTGTTGTTCTTTTAAAGTGTCGACTAGCATACTAAAGCACATGCAAATACTTGATTATAATGTTAACTGTAGTGTGTTATTCATTGAGGTTAATGTATTTTAAAAATGTGTATCATTACAAATGTGCGATTAAATATATATATAAATACATAATATACAAGTTTCAATAGAAATTACATTAACATATATTTTAAGTTAACCACAAATGCTTGTCATTACATTCAGTGCTTTAACCATGTTTCAAAGACAATATAAGTAATCATGCAATTAAAGATGTACTTTAGTCATGCTATAATACATTTTCATTTAATTGCAATTAACATGCCGCCGGTAAGTGTCTGAAAACATTCATCAGTTTGCACTTAAAGCTGTAGTCTACGATGTTGAAAATCGGTCGAGAAAGCCTGAGACGTTTTAAAAAACTCATCCCGCCCCTCCACACACACCCCCCTCCCCTCTGTGCTACCTGATCCCTCCCACCGGGAAACGACCTGAACAACGTCACTCGGTCAAGCTGTGATCACCGGTAGTAAACATCGGCGCATCTTGTTCAAATTCCGATCGGCTCCAACAGAATGTAATATATTCACAGTTGTAATATATTCAAGCACTTCAAGAAATATAATTACTTTGACCCGTGATAGGCGATGCTAAACGGCTAACATTCCAATGCCGACCGGCAGCATAAGCATGTTGTCAGACTGATAAAAAGCTATTTATGTAACACCTCACACCATAAAAGTATAAATAAATGCTTACCTGCTCAACAAAAAGTCAGCCGTGTCAGCGTCGTTTTTTTCGGTTTGTTTTTTCTGCATTGCTGAGCTGATGCTACTTTGCTAGCTACCAGACTGTCAGCTGCTTGCCCGCGAAATTTCATGTCGCAGGAGGGGGGCGGGGTGGGGTGCGTTGGGGTGGAGACGCGAGCGTCAAGTGGAGCGGGGGATTGGATGAGAGCAGTTGACCAATGTAAGCTGTCCGGCCGGACAGCTTACATTGGTCAACTTCTCTGCAGCTGTACACCCAATAGAGTGAATGGATTTTTTTCATTCTTTTTTTTCTTCATATTGTTAGGATTGTACTGTAGAACCATAACCAGCATCTAAACGAGGTTATTAATAATGAACAATCTTTGAAATCGTAGACCATAGCTTTAAGTGTATTCGGTAACACTTTTTTTTTATATCTTTTTTACACGTTTCATTTAGTAATGTGAGAAAATTATGTACAATTACATGCAACTGAACCAAACCCTAACCCTATAGTATGTTCATGTTATTAATTAATATTACTAACTGTAGAATTACACTATAACAAGGAAACCTTAAAATAGTGTGAAATAACCATAATCTTTTAAAGTATATCATTATCATTTTTTTTTTCACAAAGGCAGCACTAATATGTATATATATATATAAGTAAAGATTCAACAGGTGAAATAAAATAACTTTTGAGTGTTAGTAAGCGTCCATCCACCAAGAACATGTTGCGAAACACTACAGCCTTATTACAATATACTCTATATTCGCCACTCACAATTCCTTCGTAAAATCTTGTTTATGTATCTGTCTGTCATTATGCATAAGTGATGTGGTTTGGACTGGGTGTTGCAGATTCCCAGCATTTCCAGTGTCAGGCTGTCTCTCTCTCCATCAGACTGTCTGTGGACCCCGGAGCCAGTATTCATTTAGCTTGATGTATTCCTGCTCCTGCAACTTTAATGTGATTTGTGGGAGAATCCAGATGGTGGTTCATGGATGGGTGCAGCTCGACGACAGTGGCGGTGCCAAAAGCCCTGGGTTCACAATAACACACCCAACACACACACACACACACACACACAATCCCCTTCTCTATTACTGAAACACCCCAGCAGAGTGACTTCATCGCTCTTCTGCCTCAGTCTCTCAGTCTAACTCAAAGTGTGTTTCTTTCACTGCCCCTGTTTAAATATTGATGTGAATCAATAAAATAAAATAAAATAAAATAAAATAAAAAAAAATAAAAAAAATAAAACAAAATAAAATAAAATAAAATAAAATAAAATAAAATAAAATAAAATAAAATAAAATAAAATAAAATAAAATAAACTTTGACTCTAAAATCAATAGTAAAAAACATTAAATTATATTTTGTTTAAAAAAAAAATGATTTTTTATTTATTTATTTTTGGTTCATTTAAAATGTTTTAAATTGTGACATCATTTCCAAGCCAATCTTCCTCTAAAACTTCCCCCATGCATAATAAATTGCCATTACTATTACCAGATGTATTTGTTTATTTATGAATTAATTATCTTTCTTAGTTGAGATTCTCATTATATTACAATTTGTCTGATCATTTCAATTGTATATAATAGTATTAATTAATAACGTATTAATTAACCAAAAGATGCTTCATTTCCTTTGAGTAAAATGTTAGTAATATAATATTTAAATTATTTGAATATTAAAACTTCACATTTTTCACAACTTCACGAGTTCAATATGCTTTTTTTTTCTTTTTTTTTTTGCAAAGTTTCATGAGATTTTCTTTTCTTTAATTTTCACATGCACTACATACAATGAAACAAGTTTTAACTGCATTAAGATTTTTTTGCATTAAGATTTTTTTGTTTTCAAGACAATTTCCCCCATTTTACCTCCATTCACTATAAGTTCCCATTACTATTACCAGATTTGTTTGTTTGTCTATTTATTAATAAATAATTTTATTCTTAATTTAAAATATATATATATATAATTTTAATTTGGGAGATATTAGCTTACTTGTTACAATAATGTCACAAAGCAGGCACCTACAAATGCTTCATTTTCTTTAAGCAAAATATTTATAATGTTAATATCATTGGAATATTTAAAATTCATATTTCTCACTTTGATTTAGGGGTTAAATATGTTCTGAACATTTTTTTTTTGTTTTGTTTTTGTTTATGTAGATTTACTGTCACTTTACTGAATAGCATTTCTTTTTTTGTGTCACATATTCACATATTCTCAGACAGCGTCCACAACCACAGGCATCAAGCATGAACGCTGGCAGACAGCGCAGGAGTTTAATGGGCTAAAACTGAAGATAAAACAGAGCAGAATTTATCTTTTCATTCTTGCATTTCAACCCGTCAAAGTGCAGCGTTTCCCAGCCGTTCTCCCTGTGGCTCCGCACGTAAATTACAGCTCTGGTTTATTCAATCGCCAACCATACATCATTCAGCGGCTTGAAGACGTTATTAAAGTGTGGGACTCTACGTGCCCTGGATCTCATCATGCATTTACAGTCATTTATGTTGCATTTGTACATTCGGTACCAATGCATTTCTATTCTCAGGTAATATACTTTAATATGATGCCCTCGGATCTGATCTTGACACCTCTTAAATATCAACCAATAAATGCATTTCTCCTTACGGTCTGAACTATCGATCGGCTCTTGCATGTGCCCTTTATGCAGGTGAGAATCATGATATCTAAATGTTAAACTTTATCCGTGGGACTTTCTGCAGTTTTATGTGTCAAATCGGGCCTGATTCCAGAGTTCACGGGCTCTTGGCACGCTCCACCTCATAAGCAAGGGTTTCATCAGAGATTAATTGAGCATTGTATGCCCTCAAATTCACAAAATAACCATTACCTAATGCACTGATGGAATGAGAGGCATTGCTTTGAATAAGGTGTTAAATTATGGCTCAGTTCCTGTTAAAACTCACATTAAAAACTGAAGACGTCCGGAAGCGGGCTGTGTAATCACAGTGAGTGGACGCCACAGAGGCTCATTTAAAGGGTCATAGCTTTATAACAGTGCAACGATAGCACAGCCCGCTCCTTTACCGCTGTGAAATAAAACACAGCACATATGACTTCAGTAACAGCTCAGGAATGCAGATCAGGTCGGCAGTGATATATCAGAAATCACACGTAAAATAAATGTCTTTTTAACCAGTGCCATCAGCCTCGGATGAACGCTTTCGCACAGGAACCTTTTTCCGTTGAGTTTTCATTACTCAGAGACGTGTTGGTGCTGCTGAAATGCCAATGAGAGCCAATCTAGAAGCACGTAGTAAAAGTTTGATGGGAAACATAAACCAGCTTCTCAGCACATTATATTACATAAGCATAAGCTCATTAGAACACTGATATTTTTTGCAAAAATCCAAACACATCCATATAAATACAATTCAAACAGTTTCCAGCTGAAATGAACTCGTTGTCACACTTATTTCCGCGTGGTTTCTTGCAAAATATTGTTATGATCTCAAAACACTTTTACCATAGAGCATGATTTGTAAACTAACACAAGCTGTCCACACAAGAAGCGACTTGATTACACGAAAAAAACAATCAAATATCACAGCCAATCAGAAGAGAGTGTGGGCGGAGTCTCTCTGCAAGCGCACTGCACTCACAAACTATCAATCAAAAATCACAGCCAATCAGATGAGAGTGTGGGCGGAGTCTCTCTGAAAGCGCACTGCACTCACAACTAAATCAATCAAAAATCACAGCCAATCAGAAAAGAATGTGGGCGGAGTCTCTCTGCAAGCGCACTGCACTCACAACCAAATCAATCAAAAATCACAGCCAATCAGAAGAGAGTGTGGGCGGAGTCTCATTGCAAGTGCACTGCACTCACAACCAAATCAATATAAACTCACAGCCAATCAGAAAAGAATGTGGGCGGAGTCTCTCTGCAAGCGCACTGCACTCACAACCAAATCAATCAAAACTCACAGCCAATCAGAAGAGAGTGTGGGCGGAGTCTCTCTGCAAGCGCACTGCACTCACAACCAAATCAATCAAAAATCACAGCCAATCAGAAGAGAGTGTGGGCGGAGTCTCTCTGCAAGCGCACTGCACTCACAACCAAATCAATCAAAAATCACAGCCAATCAGAAGAGAGTGTGGGCGGAGTCTATCTGCAAACACACTGCACTTGCAAACAAATGGACAAGTGCATCAAATTCATAAATATTACACCATTTTACCATTACTAAAATACATACTGAGTTACTGACACAATCTTTGTCATAGAATACACTCAACAGTTTGAACGCTTTTGTCTCCTTCGATTTGTTTTCAAGAGCTGAGGTGAATTATCTATTTCCGCGCTTTTAACATTAAATAAAGCACATAATCAGTACCTGAGATTGTCATATATGTATGTTGTTGTTCCAGCCGCGACGTCAAAGAAAAACATAAACCGTTTTTTTTAATAGAAACCATTGCGTCACACCTGGTTTACACACAGTGTAATACATTTTAGGTTTAGTGTATGTTATGTTATTTTCAAACACACACTCACTGGAAAATTATTTTTCAAACTTTCACAATACATACAACAACCAATGCAATAAACCATCGCCAGATTCTCATTCATGTTTCAGATAAAACTGAACATGCTTTCAGCGCCACTCACTAAGCATTTCACTTTGAAAGTGTTGCAAGAATCAATGTAATATAGTGTAGAAATGTCACCACAGGCACGTTCCTCCAGCGAGCCTGGGTTGTTATATTACATAGGCTTACTTACGAAATGTCACAAATCTGAAGCATGGGGAATGAAAGGCACGCTGACTCCTCGAGTCTCTTAAAGCTGATATCAGCAGGTGTGGTAAAATACTACTTATTTAGCATAGACTCCAGCAAAATATGATTTCAGACTATTACACTAACTGTAAAAATGACTAATAGGCACAAGTGTCAATACAGCATTATTCTACAGAGACTGCCAGACAAAACAGGTAGGCAATGACTATAAAGACAGAAAGTGACATGCAAAGATTGCCTGGCTAATGAGGAAGACTGCTGTCTGAAGGGTGAAGCTGAAACTGCACTGTGCACAGAACTGAGTGAAACATTGAGGACTGAACACACTAGAAATACACACTGATCCCTGCTCAGTTCTAAACACATGTGTGACCCTGGATCACGTCTCCAGTCACGAGTCGCACGGGTATATGTGTGGCAATAGTCAACAATACATTGTATGGGTCAAAATTATTGATTTTTCTTGTATGCCAAAAATCATGAGGATATTAAAGATCATGTTCCATTTGTAAATTTCCTATCATAAATATATAAAACATGTATTTGTGTGAGTGAATGCAGCACAATCTCCAACATAAATGAACAACTTTAAAGGAGATTTTCTCAATATTTCGATTTTTTTGCACCCTCAGATTCCAGATGTTCAGTAGTTGTATCTCAGCCAAATATTCTATCCTAACAAACCATACATCAACAGAAAGCTTATTTATTCAGCTTTCAGATGATGTATAAATCTCAATGTCACAAAAATTACCCGTGTGACTGGTTTTGTGGTCCAGGGTCACATATAATGCAGAATAGCTTTGTCTGAAAAACATGTGGAGAAACTTTATAAACTATATGAAACTTTGTTGTGGTAACACTTTACAATAAGGTTAATTAGTTAACATGAACTAAGAATGAACAATACTTCTTCAGCATTTATTAATCTTAGTTAATATTAATTTCAACATTTACTAATATGTTTTTTTAAATCAAAGGTTGTATGTGTTAGCATTAGTTAATGCACTGTGAACTAACATGAACAAAGAATGAACAGCTGGATTTGGTTACACTTTATTTTAAGGTGTCATTACAGTTACAGTGTAATTATATATTTAGGTACTGAGTAATAATAATTAACTACATGTAGGCCTACTTACTCTAGGGTTAGGGTAGGATTACGATTTGGTTGAAGGTTAGTTACATGTAATTATGCATAATATACTGTTATTACTATGTAACATATGTAACAAGGACACTGTAAATCAGGGGTGCCCAATCCTGCTCCTGCCGATCGACTGTCCTGCACACTTGAAAATTAAAGGCAGGTGTGTTTGATTAGGGTTGGAGATGAACTGTGCAGGACAGTCGATCGGCAGGAGCAGGATTGGGCACCCCTGCTGTAAAATAAAATGTTACCCTGTATAAATACTGTTACAAATGTATTTCTCATTGTTAGTTCATGTTAGCTAATGCATTAACTAAAGTTAACTAATGAAACTTATTGTAAAGTGTTACCAATTTTGTTGAGTTCACGTCAACAAAAGCAACAGATATGCGATAATAGATATATATTATATAACAGATATATATATATATATAATTGTGCAAACGTTACTGGAAGAACGTTGGTTCATAACTTTGTGAGAACCTTGGAATAAACGTTAGTCAAAGTTCACAAAAACTATTCAAGACTACTTTTCGAAACATGGAAGTGTTTCAAATCAACACACCCTGACGTGAGATCAGAGGACCTGTTGGTGTAAATAAACGCATGAGTTGAAGAGACGGTCGCGAGCGTCAGAAAACTAAAACTGAATCAATATAAAAACAGAGCATCTTGAAATTGCTGTGGAGGATGAGGGCTACGAAAATATATTTACTGTCAGAGCTGGTCTCAAGGAGGAGGGGAATGGCTGATTTATCTGCCCCACCAGTCCAAATAGAAACTCACTGTTGATTGACCACCTCAGATTGAGAGTTGACCTCAGGGTCAGCGAGGAAGGATTTCATCAGTCCGCTGGATGCCTGGCAACCCGAGAGCCGAATATGAGGATAGTGGCATCAATCTTTTAAATGATGTACCATTACAGAAGAGCTATGCCCAGTGACTGTGCGTTTATAAGGGGAATGATCTTCAACGACTGAGTCTGACGCTCTCGCCGCAGTTAAACGTGATTGGATTGTCCGTCATACTGAGCTTTCCATCCGTATTGCTTAACAAAGTGAACAACAGAGCCTCTGATTATTTTGCAGTGCGATGCTCTTCTCTTCCTCTGTTTGCATCTATAATCATATCAGAGTGATTTCTGAAGGATCATGTGACACTGAAGACTGGAGTAATGATGCTGAAAAAAATCAGCTTTGATCACAGGATATAAATTACACTTAAATTTTCATATTTTTACTTGATTTTTGATCAAATGTATGCAGCCTTGGTAAGCAGAAGAGGCTTTATTCCAAACTTTTGATGGGTAGTATAAAAAAAAGAAAAAAAAGTTGAATCAAAATGCATGATACGACCCCTAAATCCTCATACAAGACTCCGGAAACGTTTCCCAGAATTTATGGGCATGTTGTCAGTCTTTCCCTCAGAAAGAAATAAACATTGATCTCGTCACCTCGAAAGACAAATCATTTTTCATCATGTTGTCTCCTCAATCCCAGACATATTTTCCATCCACAATTCATCACTGACAGACTTCATTGCGCATATGTCCTAATTGAGTTGTTTCGTGTTTGTTCGTTTGTTTGCCAAATGTTTGCCAATCTTCTGAAGAAAGCGAGAGCGAGAGAGAGAGAGAGAGAGAGAGAGAGAGAGAGAGAGAGAGAGAGTATGAAGATGAGTATGTAATCCATCAAGCAGCAGATGAATTGCCTGTGGGGCTATTTAATTTATTTTCACTCCACTTCTTTGAAAACTGTTGGCTCAGGCTATTCTAACGTATTCATAAATCTTCCAGGATGGGCTTATGGCTCCAGCAAGAGCAGAACGGGTGTGTGTGAAAGAGAGAAACAAAACAAGCAACAACAAAAAGCAACTTTATTTCCCCTTTCCGGTCGTGGATTCATAAGTGTGTCTCCAAACGTCTCTTAAGAGCCTCGCGTCTGTCGGAGAGAAAATACGGTTTGAGTTAACCGATAAACGGCTCGTTTTAACTACGACTGCTTAGAGATGCCCTCTCCTTGATTCATGTTATTTATTGCTCCCAAATGGTGCATCTTTATTCAAATCGATATCCTGAAGTTATTGATGTCACCGGTTGAGAATGCCAGGAGAATAACAAGCAAACACACGTGAATCTGGAAATGTCCTTTCACATTTCACTGCAAAATTTTCAAAAGAAAGGAATACAGAAATAAATTATATGTATAAAAAAGATGAAGCTTTTTACCTATTATGACCAAAATGTCATAGTTGCACTGCACATGTGAGTTCTTGTTGTTATTGTTGATATAATTCTCATTATTCTTAATCATGATTCTCATTACTTTAAAATGATGGATGGATGGATGGATGGATGGATGGATGGATGGATGGATGGATGAAATACAACAGTGGATGGATGGATGGATGGATGGATGGATGGATGGATGGATGGATGAACGAGATTCAACGATGGATGGATGGATAGATGGATGAACGAGATTCAACGATGGATGAATGGATGGATGGATGGATGGATGGATGGGTGGATGGTTGGTTGGATGGATGGATGGATGGATGGATGGATGGATGGATGGATGGATGGAAAGATCTACAATGATGGATGGATGGATGGATGGATGGGTGGATGGATGGATGGATGGATGGATGGATGGATGGATGGATGGATGGATGGATGGATGGATGGATGGATGGATGGATGGATGGAAAGATCTACATGATGGATGGATGGATGGATGGATGGATGGATGGATGGATGGATGGATGAAATACAACAGTGGATGGATGGATGGATGGATGGATGGATGGATGGATGGATGGATGGATGGATGGATGGATGGATGGATGGATGGATGGATGAACAAGATTCAACGATGGATGGATGGATAGATGGATGAACGAGATTCAACGATGGATGAATGGATGGATGGATGGATGGATGGATGGATGGGTGGATGGTTGGTTGGATGGATGGATGGATGGATGGATGGATGGATGGATGGATGGAAAGATCTACAATGATGGATGGATGGATGGATGGATGGATGGATGGATGGATGGGTGGATGGATGGATGGATGGATGGATGGATGGATGGATGGATGGGTGGATGGATGGATGGATGGATGGATGGATGGATGGATGGATGGATGGATGGATGGAAAGATCTACAATGATGGATGGATGGATGGATGGATGGATGGATGGATGGAACGATATCCAATGATGGATTGGATTATTTAATTGCAGTTCCAGATGTTGTGGAAGTATCAATGAAAATGTCACAATCCAAAACCCGTAATGAAAAGGCGGCTTTATTTTCTGCGTCTAAAATGTCTCTTTTTCCCGCAGGTTTCCTAAGCTTCACTCACAGACAGTGGAAACCAAGTCAGTGTAACGTTTTCCATTTTATAGTTAGTAATTCTGGAATCTGCAAACGCCAGCATCTGTCGTGGGTTTATTATAAAAAGGTCTTGTTGCTGGCGATGTAAAGCAATGTTCGAAATCAGTCATTTATGAAGATCCATTTTAGTTATAATATTATGTGTAGGTTGTAGACGGAGCCAATCTGACTCATATTCACAAGTATGAATATTTATTTTGCTCATGATTGATTTATTTATTTTTCTTGAGAACAGTCATGCTGTGCTGTGGAATGTCTTTAACTGTTGATGTCATGAATAAATTAATAAAAAAACATGCATTCATTTATCTACAGCTTTGATAGTTGATTTTCCTTCATGTATTTACTCCAAATTAAGAGAGAGAAGCAATCTCACACTGTGAAGATTGATACATTAACCTTCTCATCATAGTTTCACATTATTTTCAACACGGGAAGACATTATCCCTCGGTTTGATGTCGATGACTACATAATGTTTACGTAATGACACTTCGCTATGTTTTGCTTTAATTTATGTCGTTTTTTTTCAGTCTTTTTACACACATCCCCATCAACCCTCACTGTAAAAAAAAATCTAACCTCTCCAAGTTAAAATTTTCTAGTGACTGGTTACATCTAAATTTTTAAATTGGCCCAAGTGCAATTCTTGTTGCAATAGTCTGTTAACATTGGCTCAATGAGAAATAATACGTCAGACTAATTGAAAAATTTAGATGTGATCAGTCACTAGAAATGTTTGACTTGGGGATGTAATTTTTTTTTTACAGTGCTGTCTAACATTTTCAAGTGAAATTGGCATTAGAGTTAGTGTGGATCTTGACTATAGATTTGAAACAGATTCTAGTATGACTCAGTACGTTACTGAACTGTGCCTTGAGTTTTATAGGTATAAACTCAAAGAGAAATCTATGGAAACTTGTTTCCGCCACAGAATAAAACACAAAAAAGGTAATTGCGACTTTTTGTCTCACAATTATGACTTTTTTTTCTGACAATTACGAGTTTACATCTCACAATTCAGACTTTTTAGCTCAGAATTGTGTGATATAAACTCGCAATTGTGTGTTATAAAGTGAGAATTGTGTGTTATAAAGTCTCAATTGTGTGTTACAAAGTTAGATTTGTGTGTTATAAAGAGAATTGTGTGATATAGTCTCAATTGTGTGTTATAAAGTGAGAATTGTGTGATATAAACAATTCAAGATAAAGTGTCAATTGTGTGTTATAAAGTCAGAATTGTGTGTTATAAAGAGAATTTTGTGATATAAAGTGTAAATTGTGTGTTATAAAGTCAGAATTGTGAGATATAAACTCGCAATTTTGACTTTTTTCTCAGAATTGCATGTTTATCTCTCGCAATTCTGACTTTATAACACACAATTGTGAGATATAAGACACGGTTATCTTTTAAAATGTTTCATTCAGTGGCAGAAACAAGCATCCATAGAAAACTGCATCATCAGCATTTTTTCAACATCATCCCTCATCCATATTAATATTATACTACAAATAACTTCTGTGGAACCAAAGCCATAAAGCTTCCGTTCATCTAGAAACTTTTACAGGAAAAAAAAAAAAAAAGATAGGACAAATCAATATACCAATACTGTAAAAAGAATGCATTGTAAAATCCCAGCAGTGTGTGTTTCTCATCTGTGGCCACTGCCAGCAGGTGTTCTGCTTTTATTGCCATTTATGAGCTACATTTTCTGAAGAATAGTTTCAATGTGCATTAACAGTGTTAATGGGAAATGGGACGGGACATATCTGCAGCTCTTTCCATTTGTAAAGGTTTTAAAGGGATCTCCAGATTTCATTCAAGGTTTCAGTGACCTGACGAAGATAAGAGGGCTTCGCACCAGAGGAACGATTTTATACACTCTAAATAATGCTGGGTTGTTTCAGTCCATGTTTGGGTCAAATATGGACAAACCCCAAAAATAATTCAATTACGTTTTTAAACACAACGGTTGGATTTGTCCATATTCAACTCAAACATTGGTTGAAACAACCCAGCATTTTTTTTTTAGTTCCTATAACTATTGACGTTCGCACCACAGGAACTGGGAACTAGTTTAGTTTAGTTTAGTTATATATTCCTTTTAGGGGGACTAAATTAGCTTCATAGTAGTGTCAAACTCACAACAATAAGAACTGAAACACACAGTTTATAGTCTATATAAATCCAGCGCAACTTTGAAGGAACCAAGCGAAACATGATTATGTTTTTCTGCTCAGCTAACAACATTGAGCATCAGTTACACAGGAGATGCAATAATCCTGTTCCGTCTACCGTATACTTTCTTTGTTTAACAGTTCAGTATAATAACATATTAGATAGGACTAAATACAGATCATAAACTAATGAAGGCAGAGAATGGGAGCGCTGTGTGCTCAGGCTCGGACGCCGTGCCGCCAAAATAAAAGTCGTGTGTGACAACACGGAAGTGCCTTTAAACGCACAGCTTTGTTTGATGCGTTGACCTAATTTCCACTGAAACAGGAAGCTAAGGCGGGACATATTGAATGGCTCCTCCCCCTTTTCAAATAGCCAATAGTGTTTAGTTTACCTCACAGACTGCGAGTCGTACTTGACAGCACCATGGAAACGAATCCGAGCGCTGATACGTTGGATTTGATCCAATTGGATTGGATTTTTTAACACTCTAAACCGGTCGAACCAGTTCACCAAATCGAACTGAATCGTTCAAAACAGATTCAGCGCTGATCCAGTTGATCCAGCATGTGTTTGCTACCGAACGTACAGTCAGGTACAGCCACGCTCGCTTTGGAGAGCATGTGATTGGACAAAAGATGTGATGAGAAGCTGAAGTCCACGATGATGTCATAAAAATCCCTGATCCATTTTAGTGGAAGTGAGAGACTAAGTATTGAATGCTTATATCTTAGAAATGCAAATTTTGTCATTGTTTTGGAGCACACCAGCTTATTCATAACCTTAAGGCATCATACTCATCCTAAGAGCTCAAAAACTCAAATTTTGACTTCAGGGGGCCTTTAAGGGACGGTCACACTAGACTTTGAACATGGGAAATTCCTTCGGACACTGCAACTGTCCTGATCTTGTCATTTTTGAAAACATATATTCATCATGTAGAAATTAAAAATCTACTCCACTTTCCTGCAATGCTGCAAAAGTGTGTGTTATTTTAATTCAGCGAAGAATGATCCATCTTCTGTTGATACAAATCCCCACGTCGAAGTTCAGCAAACCTGGACTTTTTAATGCACCAACATTTGCGTTTCTGCGTATAAACACAAGTCAATGGAACAGATGGATCTTTAATTAGGTTAATATGCTAATTGGCATGACAAAGTTGGCATGACTTTCTTGTTTAACGAAGGATCGAGATGGAATGTTTAAGTAAATTACTGACATCACTCTATATTCCTCATTGTAATATTGCTATATTTCCATATCTAATGCATTAATTGTTTCTGTTTTTCTAATTTTCTTATTTGATCAGTTGCAGAGGGATTTAAGACCACCATGAAATCAAAATTGACAGTTTTTACTTTTTAATGGAATATTGCAGTGTTTATTATAAATTATTTATCAGTGCATGTCTTTTATTATTTTTTATGTGCCTCAGAATCTAGAATCAGAATTATTTCCTCTTGCAGCATCTCTTCTCTTCTCTTCTCTTCTCTTCTCTTCTCTTCTCTTCTCTTCTCTTCTCTTCTCTTCTCTTCTCTTCTCTTCTCTTCTCTTCTCTTCTCTTCTCTTCTCTTCTCTTCTACGAGGGTGGGGCGACCTGTCACTCGCATGAGATCAGCCAATAGCAAACCACAACCATCCAATCATCCAATCAATTCCCCACGGGAAAAATCAAGCCCCGCCCATATTTGTTCTTGTTCCAAAAGCGCTTCACTCGGATATACCGCACAACAGAGAAGACGAGTGCATGACGAGGGCTGACTGAGGCATTCTGGGATAGCGGCGCTAACACACGCCAAGCGAGGGTGCAGAAGAACATGAGCTGTGAAAACTGAGCGAGCTGCCTCGAAGTGAGCGCGGACTGTCGAATCAATCCGTCAGGCTTCTCAGGTGGAAAATTAGCATTCTCAGCTAGACGTCTGTGATATCCGTTTGCTTCGACTGGCTTTGGTCTCGAAGCACAGTATTTCTACAATACATGTATTTGTCATGCACAGCAGTCATATAGCCAATGGCAAGTAAAATCACTTTCTGTGCTGTAAAATTAACAGCTTGAAATGGAAATAGAAACTTTTTCAAACAATTAAATTATGCTCAGCCTTCAGTGTTTTTTCCTGTGCAATTCAAACTACATTAAAGTGTAAGAAAAACACAAACCTACATGCTTCATTATTGACAACCAGTCAGTTAGTTTAAGAAGGACTCACTTTGCAGGCTTGTTCAGAGTCAGATGCATTTGCAATCCTTAATGTGAAGTAAACCTTTAAATGCATTAAAACATTGATTGTACAATGCAATATTTGGTTATATTTTTTGCAAACTTTACAGGGATTTAACTTTGTCATTTTACAATGTCATGAATTTTTTCGACAGGATGTCATATATAATTATTTCCTATTTACAGTCAAATAAAAAATCATTCAGACACCAGATATAATTTTTGATATGTTTACTAGTGTGTGCAGGACACTATAGCTCATTTATGTAAGTGAGGAGAGCAAAATAAAGTCAACTGTGACATTATACACAAATATTCTCCATACAGAGACTACCATGACATTTCGGGACCAAAACTGATTCGGACACTTTGAGCTGATCATGTTTTGCTGAAGTGTGTTTTCTTTAATTGCTAATGCTCTTTTTACACACAGACTGAACACAATGAAGCATTGCTTGGTGATTGGTTGAGCTAAACTGGTATTATCTAATTGTGTAGTTAAATTTAACAGCTGACAGATATTCAACATAATTCATGTGTGAGACAGTCTAACAGAAGGACGGACAAAACCAGTCAAATATCAACTGAGTTCTGCTCATATTTTATTACCATTTTCTAAAATCAGTGATAATGTGAGAAATGTTGAAGGTGTCTGAATGAGTTTTGGTTTGACTGCATATATAACTTGCAAACGTCATCACACCATATATGTTATCATAACTACAGTAGTCAGCAAATCCTCCACTGGTTTTATTTTCTAGTTTACCAGTAGATCATCATTTCATTACTGCTCAAAACCTTAGTAGGTTGTGTAGTTCATGTTCTGTCATTACATTTCATCCCTACGTGTTTCTCAGTCACAGTTTGTGACACCAGCGCTGTCAACCTTCACACTGGTGCAACTCACGCGTCAGTAATAGAGCGAAGACTCGCCGAGGGCATCGTGGACTGAAGGTCAGTGTGTTCTGACTGCGTTTCAGGGCACAATTACAGTCTAATCTGGCCAACACACCGACATGATGGCCACGGAGCAACACAGCAATTTCACCACACACTCGCTCAACAGAACCCAAACGTTCATTTCCACAGAAGAAAATGAAAGATCCTGCAGGAGCAGACAAGAGAAGCTGATTAGCACACGTCTGTGAGGTCGACACGATGGCAAAGTTGATTTTATTGCGCTTGGAAATGTAACAGCATGTCATTATCACGCTCCGCCAGAGACCCCGAGGCAAAGTCACTCGACTTTCTCTGAACGAGAAGACGGAGAGGAACAAAAAGACTGCGAGCGAAAACTGCCTCTACTGTAAAACACTTGGAAGCTGTGTAAATATTTAAGCAATATCGCACACTGTTGTGCTGAATATAAGCACGGCTCTGATCGGCCTGTGTTTGATCAGTGTGTTCAGTACATGCAGAAGATAACAAACAATATTTGACATTAAGAAAAATGAACTGGGGGAGCTATAGGGAAAATTAGGGAAATGTACATCATCATGCTTCCAAAACTCAAATTTCCTAGTTTTTAGTGGAAAAACAAGACAAAAAAGTACTATTGTTAAAAGGTTTGAGATTAGTAAAAAGTGAGAGACATTTGTAATGTTACAAAATATTAATATTTCAAATCAATTATGTTCTTGAAATGTCTATTCATAAAATAAAAAATGGTCATGTTTTCCACAAAACTCTGAAGCAGAACAACTGTTTTCATCATTGATAATAATCATAACTTCTTGAAATCAGCATATTAAAATGATTTCTGAAGGATCATGTGACCATCATGTGATCATGCATATTCACATAGAAAACTGTTAAACCGTAATATTATTTCTCCAAACGTTTGATCGGCAGTGTGTAGTATATTCTACAATGCAGTGCAATTGTTAAATTAATTTCTCAAAAAATCAAACAAACTTTTAAAGTTTGGCGCAGTTTACAATGACATACAACTACGATGCATCACAATGTTGGACCGTGGCTCGATACACACACTGTAAACGGGGCAATTATTACCTTAAACAGCTATGTCTACCTGATTTAATCCATAAAATTAGCTTTCTTGGCATAAAAGAATGTATTTTGCTTGTTTCAGTGATAATATTTTTCATTTAGATGTTACCAAGCCTTCAGATACGATATCGCCAGATATTCAGAATTTTTGCTCCAACAGAAATGGTTCCCAAAAAAGCATCGGACACAGACCAGCAAACAGTGAAGCGCTCCAGTGCTGATCACCGCTCATGCAATACTATTAGTGGACTGAAACTAACCGTTGCATAAATTAGCTTGAAAAACAGACGTATGTTTTATCAAACACTATAACTGTGACATCATGTACTTTTACAGTCACTGACAAACACGTCGGAGAGGCTGCGTGTCAAACGGGAAATGTCACATGTCATTCTCAACCCTTGGAGGCTGTTTCTGAATTACTGTAACACTGAACTTTTAAAATAGCCAGCAGCTCATTATTCTGAAGAGGACGAGCTGAGAGAGAACGAGTCCTCTAAACTCCACTGACCTGTGAAGATCTTCATCTTCAGACCTTCAAAAACATCCCTTTAAAAGGTTCGTTCAGCCAAACGTAAAAGAACTGTCAACATTTCGTGACCCGTATGACTCTCTTTCTTCTGTGCAGCAGAAAAGCAGACGTTGAGCAGAATGTTCACGCTGCTCTTTTACATACGAGGAAAGCGAACAGTGACCAGGGCATGAGAAGCTTCAAAAATGATAAAAAGAAGTAATATATATATATATATATATATATATATATATATATATATATATATTCCAATTCCTTCTGATATTTGGTTTGTATGAGAAACAGATCCAATTAATTATTCATCCAGCATTAGACAGTCTACTCACTGATTAGGAAAGAGCAGCTTTAATATTCTGCTAAATGTTTAGTAAAAAACTTTGACATATTTACTTGAAGTAACTCCAGAGATTTTAAGTTAATATTTCAATCATTTAAGGACATTCACATACTCAAGAGTTATCTGATGCTGGATAAAGATGCCATGCAAATACACTTAATATTGGATGGATGGATGGATGGATGGATGGATGGATGGATGGATGGATGGATGGATGGATGGATGGAATTAGAGAGGAGAAAACATTTACTGTGAACTGAGCAACTCTAAAAAAAAATAATGAAAAAATAATTGAATCGCAGCCTTTAGTTTGATATTTACACCAAGCCATATTGCAGTTTAAGTTTTATTTTGATTAACTGTGCAGCCACATTTATTTATTTTAATTCTACATTGAGTTTAATAATAAGCTTTTCAACTCAAGAACCCCCTGCAATTACTTTACAAACCCCCTGTTGGGAAAGCCTGTGCTGAACATCTTCAGGGTTTAGAGTGACATGAAGGCTGAGTAAATGATGACAGGCTTCTTATTTCTGGCCAAACTATTTCATTATGTGCTTTAAGAAATGAAGTCATTGAGGCAATTGCACATGCAGGTGATTCTTCATCTTGTTTACAGATTTCTTCAAACGTCTGGATCCTCCCCTCCTTCGATATTCCCATCAGGATTATTACCTGCACTAGACCGCAGTCAAGGGATTGCAAGGCAATTTTATTAATGGCGACAACAATTCCCTCAAAGTGACCTTTCCTAATTCATTAAGAGATGCAGACGAAGGAGACGGAGATCTAATGGAGGCGACAGACGACGTGATCGTGGACGTCTCGCTCATGAAAGTGTGTTAAATCTCAGTCCGTGTCAATCATGCGCTCAACGCTTCAGTCGTCAGAGAGAGAGAGAGAGATACGGTCTGATAGATACAGTAGGAATGACGTCAAGCATCTGTTTTGTTGTTGTTGTTGTTTTTTAACGCAAGGCACTTTAGTGAACGAGAATGTTCCTTTTCTAGCCTTCGTGAAAAACCAACTCTATCTCACAAGTGAGTACGAGGTGGCTAATTCGTACAAATTTGTACAACTTCACTTGTACGATTTGTACGATTTGTCTAAACCCCAGTGATGGGTAGGTTTAGAGGCGGGGTCAGAGGTAGGTTTAGGGGCGCGGTCAGGGGTAGGTTTAGGGGCGGGGTCAGGGGTAGTTTTAGGGGCAGGGTCAGGGGTAGGTTTAGGGGCGCGGTCAGGAGTAGGTTTAGGGGCGGGGTCAGGGGTAGTTTTAAGGGCGGGATCAGGGTAGGGGCGTGGTCTGGGGTAGTTTTAGGGGCGGGGTCAGGGGTATGTTTAGGGGCGGGGTCAGGGGTAGGTTTAGGGGCGGGGTCAGTGGTAGGCCATTCGTACAAATTCATACGAATTAGCCACCTCGTAAAATTCGTATGAATTGCCATGAGATCGGGTTGGAAAAACCAGTGGCATAGTGATGGTTCATTAGTTTTCCTGTAATCAATGGAAGCACGTTTCTGCCACACAATAAAAAATAACGGTAACACTTTATAATAACGTTCAGATGTAAGTCATTTATAAGTGGTTAGTTAATGATGAACTAATTATTTACAAAACATTCATAAATGATTAGCAAGTGATATACTAACATTTTATGTATGTTTTGTAAATTTCGTTACAAGTCATTTACAAGTGATTAGTAAATGATTAACTAATCATTTATGAAACATGACTATGCATTCATAACTTATTTATAAGTGATATGTTCATTATTTTAGGTATGTTTTGTAGATTCAATTAAAAGTCATTTACAATTGATTAGTTAATGATTAACTAATGATTTACAAAACATTACTATGCGTTTCATAAATGTTTAATAAATGATGTTACACTTTTTTGTATGTTTTGCTCACATCAGGTGCACAGTGGTTAAAGACTCCATGTGTTTCAGAGAAGACAGCTGTCTATACCCTCACCAGTCAGCACTTACACTGCAGTACACACTACACTACACACTACACACTACACTACACTACACTACAGAAGACAGCTGTCTATACCCTCACAAGTCAGCACTTACACTGCAGTACACACTACACTACACACTACACACTACACTACAGAAGACAGCTGTCTATACCCTCACCAGTCAGCACTTACACTGCAGTACACACTACACTACACGCTACACACTACACTACACTACACTACAGAAGACACCTGTCTATACCCTCACCAGTCAGCACTTACACTTCAGTGCACACTACACTACACACTACACACTACACTACACTACACACTGCACACTACACTACACTACAGAAGACAGCTGTATATACCCTCACCAGTCAGCACTTACACTGCAGTGCACACTACACTACACACTACACTACACTACACTACAGAAGACACCTGTCTATACCCTCACCAGTCAGCACTTACACTGCAGTACACACTACACTACACACTACACACTACACTACACTACACTACAGAAGACACCTGTCTATACCCTCACCAGTCAGCACTTACACTGCAGTACACACTACACTACACACTACACACTACACTACACTACACTACACTACAGAAGACAGCTGTCTATACCCTCACCAGTCAGCACTTACACTGCAGTGCACACTACACTATACTACACACTACACACTACACTACACTACACTACACTACACACTGCACACTACACTACACTACAGAAGACAGCTGTATATACCCTCACCAGTCAGCACTTACACTGCAGTACACACTACACTACACACTACACACTACACTACACTACACTACACTACAGAAGACAGCTGTCTATACCCTCACAAGTCAGCACTTACACTGCAGTACACACTACACTACAGACTACACACTACACTACACTACACTACAGAAGACAGCTGTCTATACCCTCACCAGTCAGCACTTACACTGCAGTACACACTACACTACACGCTACACACTACACTACACTACACTACACTACAGAAGACAGCTGTCTATACCCTCACCAGTCAGCACTTACACTGCAGTACACACTACACTACACACTACACACTACACTACACTACACTACACTACAGAAGACAGCTGTCTATACCCTCACCAGTCAGCACTTACACTGCAGTACACACTACACTACACGCTACACACCACACTACACTACACTACACTACAGAAGACAGCTGTATATACCCTCACCAGTCAGCACTTACACTGCAGTGCACACTACACTACACACTACACACTACACTACACTACACTGCACACTGCACACTACACTACACTACAGAAGACAGCTGTATATACCCTCACCAGTCAGCACTTACACTGCAGTGCACACTACAGTGTTCAACACCTGTTATAGATGTGTAAACGCATGTATAAATCATTTACAACACTTTCTACATCCCCTAATCTAAAGTGTAAACTATTCATCACATGTAAATGTGTTACACTTACCTGTTACAAATGATCTGATTCCACATTTATTTTGCACATATTTGAGTTCCAACTTTGTTTCTTGCAAATCTGACAATTGCAATAAATCCAAAGTTCTGTCATGAAACTCTAGATGGCGCAGGCTAACAGGTCCTAACGCACCTGTCATAATCACATGGTTATCTATGGGGCGCAGCTGATTGGTTCCTGCTGTATCAGTAGCCAATGAGCTCGCTGCTCAACCTTCAAATCATTAATCTGCATTTGCTTTAGCAGTGCAACACTTTCAGAAACCCTCCACCTTCCCCAGCTCCACCTGTCTAGATCTGCTACGGGTAATTCATGTTCGCTATATTGTACATGATGTTATATCTGACTTGCTCACAGTGTGTGTAGTGGCAGTAGCAGCTCCTGTACTCGCTCTACAGCAGAAGCGTAGCAGATCTATTCTGTTAAGACCAAACACACAACATTGTCATTCCCATTACCATGCCAAACACTCTGAGAGTCGTCCATGACAGAAATAAAGATTGCAAAATATTCACTTCATAAATGTACACAATTATCAACTTTATAATAGCAATTCTGACTTTTTTTCCCCTCAGAACTGGGAAATATAATCTCGCAATTGCAAGAAAAGAAAATGTCAAAATTGTGAGATAAAAAGTCACAATTAGCCTACCGTTTTTTTTTTTTTTTTTCATGGCAATAAAATAAATCAAATAAATCAATTTAATTAAATAATATAAAATAATAAAATAAATAAAAATAAATAAAAAAATATAAAAAATAAAAAAATGTGTAGAAGTTACAAGGCGTTTTATCATTTTGCAACATTACTGAAACGTTACTTCTGAATGTTCTATGAACGTTCAACAAAATATAAAGAAAACATGAACTCAAAATAAGTCTGATTTGTAAATGAATTAATATATTTACAACACATGGATACTAATTAAGAAAAGGATGCAATGATCCAGGAAATATGATGTATTCTGCGCACAACTTGCAGAGAATAATGACCTGATGCATTTACCAACATATGTAATAAACAACAGAACACACATCACACAATAATGTATCCCACAATGCAATGTGCTGCAATATTCAGTAAGTCGTAAGCCACAGCAGAATCGGTCCTGAATATAGAGTCGACCCGCAGAGGGCCATGCTGAAATACACAGACCTCAAAGACTTGCAAACCAACAAGGACGTTGCCATTTCGAGAAAGCAAAAGTTGGAGGATGAACAGAACGAAACATATTGCGACTGTCCTCAGAAAACGCTTGATAATCAGTTTCTACAGCTGTTCTCTCAGACTCTGGTGGGAAAAATCCTGAAGTTAAAAAGTGAAAACTAAACTTAAACACCTTGCAGTTTCATTCTGACCTTCCAGAACTGTTTAGAGCAGGGGATTTATATTTAAACCTCGGCGTTACAACACAGTTACTAAAGACATGTTGTGTATGGTGAAATAGACCAACACAAATAAATCAAATGATTTAGAGAGAAGACAAAAGACACCATGCACATAGTCAATCTAAAAACAAGAATGTGTTATTCTAATCCAGCTGTGTATGAAAGGTAATAAAGTTATTTTCACTCATTTCTTTTGTGTTTTCTGTGAAAAGTTGTGTTTGTTAATAGTTAATATAATGGTTTAGACTGTGGTTGTTCTTTTATATGTCGGTCAGCTGGTCTCTTCCTATGGAAGCACATTCTCACCACCAAATCATGCTTTGGTAAATCAGATTATCAGATTAAAAAAATTAAATTCTAGTCTAAATTATGAAAATATGATATAGACATATACAACATAATTAAAATCTGGAATAAAACTCAGAATTCTGAAATACAAAGTCATAATTATGAGAAAAAGTCAAAATTGACAAATCAAAATTTTAAGAAAGTCATAATTATTACAAATTGACAAGTTGAAAAAAATCTGAAAAACTGTATAAAAATATAATAATATTATGACAATTTAAAACTAGGACGTTAAACTCAGAATTATGAGATAAAAAGTCATACTTATGATACAAAAGTCCAAATTGACACCTTAAATCAAATTTATGAGATAAAGTCGATTATGGCATTTTTTTTATTTATTTTTTATCTCATATTTCTGAATTTGTATGTCATCATTCTTACTTATCTAGTATCTCATAATTTTGACTTTCTGTGTCATAATTATGATTTACCAAAGCATTATTTTAGTTTTTCTGATGTGGTGTAAATGTGTGACCTTATATGAGCTGTTTTACAGCAGATGTGGAGAGAAGTTTGCTCATCAAATCCATTTTCTCCAAACATCTCAAAGACAACAACCTGATGGCAGATGAAGACGAGACACCGTGATCACGCGCTCGCTTCAGCGTAATGATGACGTGTGTATCAAAGGCCGTACACAGAGAGCTCTCACACCAAATCAGAACGAGATGGAGATAAAAGATGGAGATTCGATGATGCTTTTCATTACCAACCCTCACATGTGTTAGTGATGCTTCTTCGGATTATGACAGTTAACCAAAGTATGTGACAGTATGTGAGTTAACCAAAAGGGAAGAGACATTATAAAAGAGCAGAGTGCTTCAGCTACTGTAACTAGACAGAGTGAAAGCATGAATCACGACACATGCCATTAAACACGAGTAAGACACTCGTGTCAAACTTCTCATTAAAAATCTGTTTAAGTGTGAGCACTAGCAATGGAGGAGCGTGAGTTTTCACGTGTGTTTCATTCACAGACTCTGAGTTTCCAGCGCCGACAAACAGCTGATGTTTAATGTGCTGTAGTGAGTTTGCAGTCTGAATTAAATGACATAATTAAAACTGATAAATACACAACTCTAGTGCAATGCATTAACAAATGACTCTTTTGAGCTGGTGGGATTTAATAAAAGAGTCACAAATTCATCACAGTCTAACAATGTCTAAAAAAAAAAAAAAAAAAAAAAAAAAAAAAATACAAGTCCATATAAACATAGAAAAGGTAATAGAAATGTTCTGTCAATTTCACTTACATTTACTTTAAACCCTATTATTATTAACACAAAATAATGAGATAAAAACAAATTCAAAATTGATGTTAAAATTGTGATAAATATGACAAAATGTAATTATGACATAAACATTCATTATATCATATATTCATAATTATGAGATAAAAAAGTCATAATTATGACATGAATAAAATATGATAAAAATGTAATAATTATGACAATTCAAAACTATGACATAAAATTCAGAATTATGAGATGAAACGTCATTATTTTGACAAAAAGTCTAAATTGACGAGTCTAAATTACAAGAAAGTCATAATTATGACATGGAAAAATCATGATAAAAATGTAATATAAAAACATAAAAACCCCAAATTATGAGGTAAACAGTCATAATTACGACAAATTATACTCTATTATCTCTCTCTCTCTCTCTCTCTCTCTCTCTCTCTCTCTCTCTCTCTCTCTCTCTCTCTCTCTCTCTCTCTGTATATATATATAGATCTGCTCACCAGGGATGGGAATTGCAAGAAATTTATACAATAATTGACAAAATATATATAAATTTGTCAGTTATTTGTTAAATGTCTTGCTATTCTGATGCTGTAACCTGTATATTATCATACGCAAGTATTTTCTCTGCATGTGTGTCTCGTCGCAGCTGTGACACTGTTTCTTCTCTCAAACATCTGTCAATACAGCAGATGTGCACAGACTGAAATCCAAAAAAAAGTGTGTTCTGATAGACTAGAATTATAAAGACATAATGATATTTTTCACATGTAAATGCTGAAAACGAAAACATTTCTGCAGTTTTGTTGTCTCCTTTTAATTTGCCACACGAGCAGCTGGACTGATGACAGATTCAGTGAGTCAGTTATAGGTGTTGCTAGAGCCTTTAGGAGGCTTACAGTCGGCCTAAACATCTGTGATCGCTGTTCACACTTACACTGTAAGATATCTGAGCTTATTTCATCCTCAATCATCATGTTCAACTTCATTACATTAAGTGTTATTCTTCATGTCCTTCTTTGTGCAGCATTACTGCAGGTATTCAATTAATATTCTGGTGTTTTTGGCTTGATTGAGCTTGTGCAGATCAAAAGTCAGACAAACCATAATGGAATAAAGCACTAAGTCACATAATAAAGCACTAAGTCACATAATAATGCACTAAGTCACATAATAAAGCACTAAGTCACATAATAAAGCACTAAGTCACATAATAATGCACTAAGTCACATAATAAAGCACTAAGTCACATAATAATGCACTAAGTCACATAATAAAGCACCAAGTCACATAATAATGCACTAAGTCACATAATAAAGCACTAAGTCACATAATAATGCACTAAGTCACATAATAAAGCACTAAGTCACAAAATAATGCACTAAGTCACATAATAAAGCACTAAGTCACATAATAATGCACTAAGTCACATAATAATGCACTAAGTCACATAATAATGCACTAAGTCACATAATAAAGCACTAAGTCACATAATAATGCACTAAGTCACATAATAAAGTACCAAGTCACATAATAATGCACTAAGTCACATAATAATGCACTAAGTCACATAATAATGCACTAAGTCACATAATAATGCACTAAGTCACATAATAATGCACTAAGTCACATAATAATGCACTAAGTCACATAATAAAGTACCAAGTCACATAATAATGCACTAAGTCACATAATAATGCACTAAGTCACATAATAAAGTACCAAGTCACATAATAATGCACTAAGTCACATAATAATGCACTAAGTCACATAATAATGTACTAAGTCACATAATAAAGCACTAAGTCACATAATAATGCACTAAGTCACATAATAAAGTACCAAGTCACATAATAATGCACTAAGTCACATAATAATGCACTAAGTCACATAATAATGCACTAAGTCACATAATAATGCACTAAGTCACATAATAAAGCACTAAGTCACATAATAATGCACTAAGTCACATAATAAAGTACCAAGTCACATAATAATGCACTAAGTCACATAATAATGCACTAAGTCACATAATAATGCACTAAGTCACATAATAAAGCACTAAGTCACATAATAATCACATAATAATGCACTAAGTCACATAATAATGCACTAAGTCACATAATAAAACACTAAGTCACATAATAAAACACTAAGTCATATAATAAAGCACTAAGTCACATAATAAAGCACTAAGTCACATAATAAAACACTAAGTCACATAATAAAGCACTAAGTCACACACCTTGCAGATGAAGTTTGCTCTCGGGACTCTGAAGAAGAACCGAACTGACCGAGTCCAGGTTATCATACGTGCTGCAGCCGAGTGGACCCGTCCGAGTCTCCGTCACCTGAACACACACACAGCTCACATGAGAACACACTCCGTCTCTAAGAAACATTTTAGGGGATTTGTACTTTACTCAAGTGCAGTTTAAACTGAATGCTTGAACTTTCACTCGGATATACGGCACAGTAGGGAAGAAATTACTAGAGCAACTTCCATTCCATGCTGACTTTCTGTAGATTTGAAAATCATGCTTTTCCCCATTATTGTTGAATCACGGAAGCTACACCAGATATTTTGCCAAGAGATCTCTTATTTATTATTTACAGTTTTTACCAATTGTTTACACACATTTTCAAAACTAAGTCTCCTTTTTTCAAAAATCTACACACAATTCTCAAAACTGCACACACAAAATGCAAAACGCCTCACATCTCCTTCAAAATGCAACACTGCATTCAAAATGCCATAAACACATGTCAGAATGAAGCATTTGCATCAAATGGCAAACACTTCTTTCATAATAATACATTTTTGGATATACCATGTAAACACTGCTGTTCTAAATCTAAAGCTCTTTGGTCTTTCATAAGCTTATATCTAAATTTCAATACAATGTTCTACAGTGAAAGTAATCTGATGTAACAAGTACACTGTAAACACCAA
>NC_138225.1:54097485-54309985 GCF_964197995.2 Scardinius erythrophthalmus
ATTCCCACTTAAGTATATTCAGTTACACTTTATTTTAAGGTGTCATTGTTACAGTGTAATTATATATTTAAGTACTGAGTAATATTAATGAACTACATGTACTTACTATAGGGTTAGGGTAGGATTAGGGTTTGGTTGAGGGTTAGTTGCATGTAATTATGCATAATTAACTGTTATTACTATGGTAAGTACATGTGACATATGTAACAAGGACACTGTAAAATAAAGTGTTACCGTATATTCTTTAAAATATATATTTCTGTAATAAGTACTGCTGAAGTGTCCTTCTTTTTCACAAGGGTCTGCGAGCTACAATAAAGATTTTCAGCAAGTAAAAAATTAAATGTGGGTCTGTTCCTAACAAGTTATTACACTTCAGCCGTGTGTACTGTGTGTAACAGAACAGCGTGAACATTCAGATAAATATCTAATAACTGTGAATTAATGACTGAATGTCATGTGTTAGCCTTTAAAACCTCAGCGTGAAGCTCTGTAACACACGTCACTTGGCATGAAAAGGGAATAATCTCTGGAGTCTGAAAGCTTGAGGCCTCTAACACACACCCACACACACACACACACACACACACACACATGCGATCAGCGGATTAAGAAATAGATTGCCAGAGTATAAAACGGAAATCAAAGCCCTCGTGTCTAATGAAGATGGAGATTTGTGGGATTACGCACAAATGCTGAAAAGCCGCACGACTTGATGCTCATTCAAGCTCTCGCAGACGAACACAAAAACACACATGTAAACATTTGACTTAAAAGACTGTAAATCTGCGAGCTTTGATTCCTCCTGCCGCACACGTTCGCCGGTTAGGAACGGGCCGTCCGTCCGCGCTTGTTTGTGTTTATGTAGTTTGTGCTTTTATCATTTATTCATTTGAAGATGCACGGCAGAAACGGGGCGACAGCTTTTCTGCTCCTATCAAAGCCGTGGATGTTTCGTGTTACGGGAACATTAGAAGCTCTTGTAGCATTAAAGAACAAACTGTATCTAGAGAGATCTGTGATGAAGCAGGGCAGCATGGGACACAAAAACTGTGCCTGTTTCTTATTACGTCTGTCACCTGTCAGCCTTATAATGAAGTTCTATTTTGAGCTTTTGAGGGACGTGGACCTCAGCTACCCGAGAGCCCATGACGTCATCTTCGTGTGTTTGAGCAAACGAGACATACTGCACAGTATGAGTTTACTCCAAAAATAGTGCTTGTCTATATGACATGCACATCAGTGTCAAACTCTGATTCTCATTTTCTTTTCACATTAGTGCAACATCCAAGTGCGACAAGACTGATGTTGTTATCATTGCCAGTTGTGAATAAAACCCAAAGATGTATGTGGTGTCTGACGTAAAAGAAAGTTGATTTCTCACAGTGTGTCCACAAGATCTCACTGCCGTCATTTCACACAATCTGACAATGAGCAATTGTAAGGACTGGAAAAACGGCACAGAATATCTCCGAACATGATGTTGTTTGTGTGCAGCGTTTGTTCCCCTCGACGTCCTGCTCATACTTTATTTTAACTCCTATTATTCGCACTATGTGTTTAGTGTGCAACAATTTTATTTCATCTGAACATCTGAAGATATTTACATCTTCTTTTGGTCATTACCATTAGACTCTAATAGTTAGCACTATAATTCTGAACAACTTTACCTTTCTTGCAGCGACTTCTCTTTTCTGATGACGGGGGCGGGGCGACCTGTCAATCACATGAGATCAGCCAAACCTCAACCATCCAATCAATTCCCCACAGACAAAATCAAGCCCCGCCCATATTTGTTCTTGTTCTAAAAACCGTTTCACTCGGATATACGGCACTATAGTGACATTGGGAAAGACTAGTGCAACTTCCGTTTCATTTCGACTTTAAATTGGCCTGTAAACTCCTTAATGATGGATGGCTGTAAAACATGTGGTGCAATGCAATGATGTTTCATAGTTAATGCTATTGATATATATATATATATATATATATATATATATATATATATATATATATATACTTTTTATTGATTTCAGTATAATACCAACAAAAGCGAGTGATGTCATACATCTCATCTGCAGAATCACACAGTTTATGCTCTTCGTGCAGGTAAAAAATATGTCCATTTTAATGGCACCTGTTCTGGGAATGCGCCGCTGGATAGTGACTCAAATTGGACCCCGGCCAACCAATAGATTTTTAAATAGATGTCCTCTGAAATGCTCGCCGCATCATCATAAATTTGCATATGGAATTTAAGACTAAATCAGCTGAAAGCATTTCAGAGAGGAAGACTGACCTTGAGGGGCTCTTTCTCTCTCTCACACACACACACACACGCACACACACACACAAGTATCAATCCGGGCTTTGTCAATCCAAAACATCCAATCATAAAAAGTGCATCTTTTAATGAAGCTCTCAGTCAAGATCTTAATTTTATTCTCAACAGGGGAAAATTCTAAGGATGAATTTGCTTCTCATCTGTATATGCAGCGGATTGCAAAAATATGCAACTTTATATATATTTTTATATATATATATATATATATTTATATACACATGTGACCCTGGACCACAAAACCAGTCACATGGGTAAACTTTTATGAAATTGAGATTTATACATCATATGAAAGCCGAATAAATAAGCTTTCCATTGATGTCTGGTTTGTTAGGATAGGACAATATTTGTTCGAGATACAACTATTGAAAATCTGGAATCTGAGGGTGCAAAAAAACGAAACACTGAGAAAATCTCCTTTAAAGTTGTTCATTTATGTTGGCGATTGTGCTGCATTCACTCACAAAAATACATATTTTATATATTTACGGTAGGAAATTTACAAAATATCTTCATGGAACATGATCTTTACTTAATATCCTCATGATTTTTGGTATAAAAGAAAAATCGATAATTTTGACCCATTCAGTGTATTGTTGGATATTGCCACAAATATACCCGTGCGACTCGTGACTGGTTTTCAGATGCAAAAGCCTCTAAGTGCCATCAGAGATTTTCTTCTAGAATGATCATTTTTATCAAGCTCGTATATTTAAGTTCAGTACTTTCAATTAAATGACAATGAAAATTGTAATTTAATTGAAATTACTGAACTTAAATATATGAGCTTGATAAAAATGATCTATTGTACCAGTATCTTATTATATTGTATCAGCATCAGATCTATTGTATTGTATCTATTGTACCAGAATCACTGACATTAAAATATAAACACATGAGACATACAAGAAATGCACAAAATCTGTAATTACACATGAATCTGAGATTTGCCCTGTAAAGATAATTGTGCCTGTGATCTCTGCGGGTCATTGTGTCTAATGAGCTCTGGGTGATTTCTTTGTGTTTGCTGCATTTCAGTGTTTCTTTGATGAGTTCAGCTTCTATCAGTGAACCCTCCAGATCAAGGCAACACATCTATCAAAGCCAAATTCAGGCCGTGTTGTTTTCTAGCACTCGTATGCAATATATAATAAATATATAAAAGGGAAACTAGACTATCAGCTTTAAGGTTCACTAGGCATTTCATGATTGGTTTTTGTCAAGAATTGTTTTCATTTTACAAACGAAACATTCTCAAAACATCAAGGATGACATGTGGAGACTGGAGCCTAAAGCAAGAGTTCACCCAAACATTCAGTCATCATTTATTTACCCATGCCATTTCAAACACGTGACCTTCTTTTTCTGACTTTTTTTTTTGTTTTGTTTTTTTGTGTGTTTTTGTGCAGCTCAGAAGCAGATGTTTAGGAAAATGCTCTAGCTTAAATGGCTACAAAAATGTCGTAATTGCATTTTACTAGTGAGAATTCAATTATACAGTCTCTAATTCCATTCTAACTAGTAACAATTATAGTTAGAGAGCTGTCTAATTCAATAGTTACTATATAAGAGCTGAATTAGATAGCTCTTTAATTAGAATTGTTACTAGTATGAATTAAATTAGAGAGTTCTCTAATATGAATTCTTGTCGTCATTCAGAAGGGCAGGAATTATGATCAGATAATATGATTATGATTATGAAGAAAACATCGCTCTGTACGCTGTTTCGAGCTCTTCAGAACGTATAATTCACTGTAAAATAAATAGAAATGATTATCTATATAAATAACTTGTAAGAATAAATCTGTTCTCAGACAAGGATAACCAGAACTATTGTTTCGATTCAAGAGCATCATCGCGTTGTACATTCGCGTCGCTTAATCGTGCTCAGTGTGAAAGGCCCTTAAGCATTGAATTACAGATCATTAATCAAAATTGGTTCTAGTAAAATCTGAACTAGAGAGTTAGAATTGATTAGAATTGTTAGTAAGAATTGAATTACAGCGCTGTAATCTGAATTTTTGCTATTAAGAGTTGAATAACAGAGCTCTCTAATAAAATGTTTTTAGTACGAACTGAATTGCAGCTCTCTAATTGAATTGTTACTAGAAATAATTGAATTTCAGACCTTTCTGATCTGAATTGTTAATAGTAAGAATTGAATTACAGCTCTCTAATTGAATTGTTACTAGAAATAATTGAATTTCAGACCTTTCTGATCTGAATTGTTAGTGGTAAGACTTGAATTACAGCTCTCTAATTGAATTGTTACTACAAATAATTGAATTTCAGCACACAAATCAGAATTGGTACTAGTGAGATTTAAATTACAGCTAATTGTGTTGTTAACAGTAAGAATTTAATTAAGGAGTTCTCGAATCTGAATTTTTACTAGTATGAAATTGAATTACAGCTCTCTAATTGAATTACTACTAGAAAAAATTGAATTTCAGAGCTTTTTGATCAGAATTGTCACTACTAAGAATTGAATTACAGCTCTCTAATTCTATTGTTAATAGTACGAATTGAATAGCAGAGCTCTCATAATCAGTATTGTTATAGTAAGAATTGAATTACAGCTCTCTAATCAGAATTGTAAGCCAAGTTAACTACATGACTTTCATTGTTGCATGAACGATTCCTTTAAAAATGTCCCTTCAAAGACGATAGATGAACTGAGGTGACTTGACTCCACAGAGAGAGTTAAAACACCAGGGTCATGAGCTTCTTCTCTGTGATTTAAGTGCAGTGGATCTTCAGCAGAGCTCAGACTACAGCAGACACTGATGAACAGCAGAGGCTTCGCTGGGAGGCCGTTTTCACTCCTTCACTGTTCATTTGTCTGCTGCAAACCCTCAAACACACACTGAAGTGTGTAAGACACGCTATATGACACACGTCACACATTTCAGGCCTCCAGAGAGTGAAGCCTGACGCTGTCATGATGTGTGTGTGTTTGAAAAGCCAGAGAGAGTGAGTTGATTTCGCTGTGTTTTTGAGCACAAAGCGTCCTTAGAAGTGAGCAAACCCTCCCTTTGGGGATCTTTTCAAAGATTAAAATATTCCTAAAGTAAATCATGTTTTTAGAGTTTTTATTCTGCTCAAGTATTCTTAGCTAATTGTCAAATGCAAAAAAAACAAAAACATTCTCATTACTATAATGTGGAAATATACCGACTGACATATTTATCTAAAATGCATTTTTAAAATGTATACATTTCAGCTCAAGAAGCTTAAGTTTCTTTCATGGAAAATCTTAAGTATTATCTTTAGTATATATATATATATATATATATATTTTTTTTTTTTTTTTTCTTAGAATTGACCATTTTTATCTTACAATTTTGATGCCATACCTCACAAATACTTCCTAAATTGAATATTTTTTTTAATATAGTTTTTATTCTGCTTAAGTATTCTTATCATAAAAAAAAAAACAGCCATGCATTATTCTCATTACTGTAATGTCAAAATATAGTGATTGATATATTGCAACTATTTTAAAAAATACATATGTTAAAAATATATACATTTCTGCTCCTTTAAAAAAGGCTTAAAACAAGCTTAATAATCTTTATGCAATATATTGTGTTAAATAATCATATAATTACTTTGTTAAAACAAAATGTTCTAAAAATGTTCTGAAAATATAATGTACCGTTTTAGGGTGAAATATATGGAAGCATGTTTCCGCCACGGATTAAAGCAATTAAAGTTTATATCTTGCAATTATGCTTTTTTGTCAGAATTGTGAGATGCAAACGTGCTACTTCGAGAAACAAGTCTGATTTGAGTCACAATTACCTTTTTGCCTAACCCTAAGCTTCCATAGAAATCTGATTTTATAATAACTTAAAGGTCCCGTTATATGCCCCTTTTCACAAGATGTAAAATAAGTCTCTGATGTGTATGTGAAGTTTGAGCTCAAAATACCCAACAGATCATTTTTTACAGCATGTTTAAATTGACATTTTTTGGGGCTCAGAAAAACGAGCTGTTTCAGTGTGTGCCCTTTAAATGCAAATGAGCTGCTGCTGCACGGCACAGGGGGCGGAGCTTCATGAGCTCGCGCTCAGTCTGTCAGGACAAATTCATCTCACGGAATGATGATAATATCAGAAACTCTCAGTAATGGTGTTCATTTTGAGTCGGACAATAATGCCTACAGAGTCAGATTGCTGTATAGAGATGAAACAGGTATGGTTTAGCAGTTTAATTACGGTTATTATAACGTATTTGTCATCTGCTTGTATGTATCCATTATTTATTAATAGCCTACAAGTCTGCTGTCTGAATGATGATCAAACATGTACTGATGAGTTTAATAAAGTTTATTGTACATCACACAAAAGATGAAGCGTCAGTTTTACTTCAGAAAATCACCGTAAGAGCTGAGTAAACACAGTAGGCTAAGTTATAAGAAGTGCGCAAGTAGCCAGTAGAGTTGAGGGAGCATTCCTGTGGGCGGAGGTTAGTCTAAACACGGTTCTGGTGATGTCACTAAAGAAGGAAGTAGAGGGGTGTAGTCCAAACGAGCCGTTTTTTGTAGTCAACTTCTGTTAAATAAAATATCTCGCTTGGCATTGAACTTTGAGCTTTATAATTTTACAGATATTATTTATACTCTAACAACAACATTACACACTAACTAAAGTTTTAAACATGGGATCATGTAGAACGGGACCTTTAATATTTAGTCAATGTGTGTGTTTGTTGCATTAATAAGCATGCAGTGTTTCTGTAGACACTCAGTTCCACATTCAGAGCTTCTCTGTGCCAGTGACACACTGAGCGTCAATCTGCAGGATTTACAGCGAAGACGTGCCGTCATATCAACACTCTCATTCTGTCTGTCTGTGTGTGTGTGTGTGTGTGTGTGTGTGTGTGTGTGAGTGCGTGTGGGTGTGAGCTTGCAGAGCTGCACTGCCTTCCAAATCAATCCACATTTTTAGCGTGTGTGTGTGTGTGTGTGTGTGTGTGTGTGTGTGTGTGTGTGTGTGTGTGTGTGTGTGTGCGTGTCTGTGTGTGTGGGTGTGAGCTTGCAGAGCTGCACTGCCTTCCAAATCAATCCATATTTTTAGCGCGCGTGTGTGTGTGTGTGTGTGTGTGTGTGTGTGTGTGTGTGTGTGTGTGTGTGTGTGTGTGTGTGTGTGTGTGTGTGTGTGTGTGTGTGTGTGTGTGTGTGTGTGTGTGTGTGTGTGTGTGTGTGTGTGTGTGTGTGTGAGTGTGTGCGCGTGTGTGTGTGTGTGTGTGTGTCAGACTCAGCCTATCCTGAATGCACAAATCATTTCCTGTCTGCAACGTGACTCACAAGAACACACACACACACACACACACACACACACACACACACACACACATACAAATACACATTTATCTTGCTATCTAAATGTGGACCTATCATAGAGTTCCATTGTTTTAGATACAGCTACAAACACATACACATACATATTAATTGTTTTCTATAAACAGATGCATTCTTCTTTGTGTTGTGTCTGAATCCTCACTATGCACAATCTATTCCAAACTACGCATAATTTCACTGTAACATCCCTTGTGGAAAAAGATGTAGGCCACACCGCTTTAGCATACTTTAAAAAAAAAGAGTGCATATTACAGAAATAATATACTTTTTTTTACAAATTGTGCAAACTGAATATAATGTTTTTGGGCACTTAACTGTGTGCTAATTGCAATTAAATGAAAATGTCTAATAGTTTAAATTTATATTAAATGCAATTAGTTGAACTTTAGAGTGTTTTATGCAAGCTTGTTTCCACCACAGGAAAAAAATTAATTACAACTTTTTATTTCACAATTGCGAGTTTACATCTCACAATTCCGACTTTATAACTCACAGTTGCGACTTTATATCACGCAATTCTGAGATAAAAAGTCAGAATTGCGAGATGTAAACACAATTGTGAGAAATAAAAGTCTAAATTATGATTAAAAGTCACAATTACCTTTTTTTATTTTTTATTCTGTGGCGGAAACAAGCTTCCATAATTTTCGACCCCCTTAAGTAAGATTTAAGTACATGTAATTTTATAAATAATTCAATTATCTTTGAAATACGGTTAAAGTGCGCTGCAGTGCTGACAAGCATTTATGGTGAACTAAACATACTTTAATCATGGATTTAAACGTTTCGAATGACATATCTGCAGTGATGATGACGCAATTTAGTTCACTTAAAATATATAAAAGTGTACTTGAGACAGAAGTGTACTCTCTTTAAGTGCACTCTTTAACTTCATTAATATATTACATTATTGGCAAGTACAATTTTTTTTTTTTTTAACTAGCCTACTGAAGTACACTATAAGTGCACATTAAATACAATTAAGCACACTTCTTTTGCACAGTGTGTTTAACACAGACACCCAAACTCAGTGAAGCACATGTAGATGAGCTGTGGTTCGTTCTGAGGTCCGTCTGTGTCTAAGAGAAGCACAAGTGCTGCGTCCGCTTCTTCTTTCTGTCGTCCTGACTCAGCAGCTATTGTCAATTCTGTTTAATTTTGTCATGCTTGACTTCTTGCTTCCTGAAGCCCTGTGTGCCAGAAGCTCTTCAGACGCCTGTCAACTCCAGCGAGAAAAAGCTCAACGGACAGATGGATAATGGAGGAGGACGAGGATGTTTCTTTCCATTCCCAGAGCTTCTGAACAAATCTTTGGGGTCTGGACTGATGGGTTAGTGAACCCGAGGTTACCCCGTGAGTCCAGCCCGGTCTCATGAAAGTGCGTATCTATACCACAAAATGTATTTCTCGTGCCATTTATACGCCAAAAATGTTTTTTTTTTTTTTTTGTGTGTGCATATGATACGCAGTTTTTGCATGCATGATACACACTTTATGGCGTGTAATATGCACACACTCCACACCCCTCATCGTACCCAAGGGGTTTACAGTGCGTAGAATACAGTATAAATGGCACGAGAAATTAAATTTGTGGTATAGATATACACTTTCATGAGATCGTGTTAGTGCGTCAGTGCTACAGCCCCTCCTGTCCGAGTTTAGGGAAAAATCGGGTCTATTGGAGACGTCCGATAGATTTCTTAGGCACTGAACACACACAGTACAATCCACATGGGAACATCAAAATATACTGGCCAGTGTTTAGCCAGATGAGAAGATTATCTATGTATCATCATGTAATTCATTGTATAACTGTTTCATATATCTCTTTTAAATCTATTTTATCACTGTTTTAATCTCCCTTGCTTTTATTTTTTGTGATTATTTTAATTCATTTCTGTGTAAAGCCCTTTAAAGTGTACGAAATGTGCTATATACACTGCAAAATAGTATTTTTGTGTTGTTTCCAGTACAAATATAAAAAAAAAATATTCAATCAAGATGCATTTACTAGATGAGTAAAATGCTATAAGATATTATTTCTTGTTTTATGGGGGAAATAATCTAAATGAAGTGAGTTTTTGCTTAAAACAAGAAAAAATATCTGTCCATGGGGTAAGAAGAATAAACTTGATTCAAACGGAAACCAGACTATTTTTCTTACCCCACGGGCAGATCATTTAGCTTGTTTTAAGCAAAAACTCACTTCATTTTATTTATTTTCCCCAGAAAACAAGAAATAATATCTTATAGCGTTTTACTCATCTAGTAAATGCATCTTGATTGAAGAACTTTTAGATATTGGGACTGGAAACAAGGCAAAAATACTGAGCAAGAAGAGCATTTTTTGCAGTTTGAATAAACTTGCCTTTATTACTCTCGACTGTGTCTCACCTTGATGGCGTTGCTGGAGATCTGGATCTCGTGGAGTTTGCGCATGGTGCCGTCGCGGTCGATGAAGTACGAAGAGGCGAGCTGGTGAAGTGCCTCGACGCCCTGGGTGGCGTTGACCATCTTCCGGTCCAGCTTGTTCTTGGCCATGTACATGGTGAGAGCTTCCTCACCTAATGGCACAGAGCAATATGGTCAGTTAACGCTAGACTTCACTTCCCCTCATTCAGATGCCAAGAGTTAAAATATCACATTCACAGGAGAACGATTCTGTTATCATTTAATCACTCGCATTCCAGGACTTACTTTCTTCTCATTCAGTTCAAATTTGACATCAAGACACTCGTTGGTTGCATCGATGCAAAAGCAAATAATGCAAAACCATTGTTTTTTTCATGCAATGGCCAATTTTGAGATTTTGCTTCCATTACATCTCTTCTTTCTATGGAAGCTTGTTTCTGCCACAGAATAAAACATTTTAAAAGATAATTGCGTTTTTGTTTTTCTCACAACTGCATGTTTATATCTTGCAATTCTGACTTATATACTTTTATACTTTCATATGACTTTTATAACACGCAATTGGGAGATATAAAGTCAGAATTGCATGTTATAAAGTCAGAATTGTGAGATATAATAATATATATATTTATAGAGTTTATATCTCACAATTCTGACTTTTTTTTCTCTCAGAATTGCATGTTTATATCTCGCAAAAAACACGGGTTTTTCAAGAAGATATCCAAAATACACATTTTTATTGTATTTGTTGTATTTTACAAATACAACTCTTTATTGTATTGCACTTTGACACTGTAAATTCCAATTCCAATCCATATCTTTAAAGGCAGTGAGTTTGAGCCTGAAATCTCCACTTTAGCAGCTTTACACACACCAAAATCTATATTCTGAAGGGTTTTTACTGAGGTTTGTCCGTATATAATTCACCAAAAACATGGTGAGAATGTATTTGTTTCTGTCTGATGAGAGTATTTTCTGATTTATGCTGTGACTAAAGGAGAAATCCCAAAACCCCTCTGTTAAAACCTTTAATATGTCAACAAAAGACTTTTAAACCTGGCTTTATCCAATGTTCAGATTCCTGTTATGCAAATTTAAGGATTTATAATTAGATAATGTCTCATTTCCATATTTAAACATGATATTTCAGAAAACTTGTATTGCAGCACAATTGTCGTAACTCTTTCCACACCATTAGCATGCATTTCTGTCATTTATGACAACGCTTCCCCACCATTTATGAGGTTTTCCAGCAATCCACATTTCTTTTTGCGGGAACTGCGACGCTCCGTCATTGTGTTGATGCTGAAGACGTTCCCATAGCATCAACGCAATGATGCAGCGTCTAGATCGGGTTACATACGAAACACTGAGATGTTTTCATGGTTATACAGTAGGTGGCGCTGTTACGCATCTTAAATTCTCTCTCTTAAATCCAACACTGAAGTGACTTAAGCTGCAGTTCATCCACTGGCCACTAGAGGCCGGCTGCAGAAGAGGGTCATTACCGATAAACCCTCATGTTAAAATGTCCAACTTTACAGCAGAAAAACACGTTTACAGTCTGGTGCAATAACTGGTTTTGGTCTATACAGCTAATTCTGCCCTTCATGACGACTGTGAGGGGGGGAATTTTTTTATAACTTCGTTTAAATTATATTAAGCCTTAAAGTTCTTCATAATTAAGGGCGTGGCCACTTGAGTGACAGGTGGATTGCCGCTGATGTCACTACTAGCCGTTTGTCTGCTAGCGTTAGCGTCACGTCACGTCACCTCAGCTAATCCGCCTCGCTGCACATGTTCGTTTATCCGGAAGTGACGCGCGGCTAAGATGGCGACGGCCGGCTCCACCCACTTTGGTCTTAAAAAACGCTCTTCAGAAACACTACGGGTGACGTCACACACACTACGAACATATTTTTTTACAGTCTGTGAGTAAAGGTCATTGACCCCACCCTCTCCGTGTAATCGAATGGGACGCAAGCCAAACTAAACAATCCAATTACCATCTAAAGATGGTTTCTGTCATTATAGGTAATTCTCATAACGCAGAAAGAGTTAAGAACGATATCTAACAGTTCAACATTTACACTATTGACATCCTGAAATATATCGTCCTGTCGTCAGTCGGGTCTGGAATAATATGAAGATGACTAAATGATTTTCATCATTCCTTTAGAGGAAAACGATACTGAGATGCCACTGCAACACTGCATTTCACGACTTGTTGTCATGCTTTATAAAGTCGTGGCATTGAGCTTGCCAGCTTTCATACGGGCATCATTTTGAGCGCTGTGGTTCATGCAGCCAACATGTCATTTTCTCATCATGTTTCTTCAGCGTGGACTTCCTAGTGTGTAAGAGCTGACATGATGGAGACACAGTGTGCATCAGTGACTCACTTCACACACTGTCACAGAGAGAATTTTGCTTACAGTGTCAAACTGACACGACCCGTGTCTCTCTCTCTCTCTCTCTCTCTTTCGGTCTCGCTACTCGACGGCAAACATTTCTTCTCCACCGGAGTCGAGTGGGAGAAGCAGCAGCGATTGATTTTTGCAAAGCGCCTCTGACCTTTTCCTAAATAACTCATTGACTAGGACACCAGAGGAATATCTGAAACCGGCACAGCAACACCAGCGCTGTGTTGACACGGACAAACACCGCGAGCAAAAACTCTCTCTCTCTCTCTCTCTCTCTCTCTCTCTCTCTCTCTCTCTCTCTCTCTCTCTCTCTCTCTCTCTCTCTCTCTGTTGCATTATGGGAGTTGGTGAGAGCTGTTGTGTGAGTGGTGAGAGTTTTCTTTGTTTTTTTTTTTTCTATTTACTTTTTCTTTTTCTTTCCAGAAAATACATGGTTTAGAAAACAGATTGCAAATACATTGGTGATTGTGCGGCAGGATCGTCATTATCTCTCCGCAGTGGTTTGAGAAGTGTTTGTGAGGATAATGCCTCAGTGGAGGATGTGTTAATTGCAGTTGGCGATCAGATTGGTCATGAGAACATTGTATCTGCATCACGAATGAATCAGGCTGTCGTTGTTTTTTTTGAAGGAACAAAATGTAGTTAATCACTTAATAGAAAATGGCCTAACTGTTAAAGATGCTTTTGGTAACAACGAAGGTAACAATTTCAAATATCCCGCCTTTCGTATCCAATGCAACGTGAGTTAGCGCATTTTGGAAAAGTTGTTAGTCCCTGTAAAACTGTTGCACTTGGATGTAAAAACGTCCGGCTCTGAAGAATGTCGTGCGTCTTTCATCGCATGCTAGAATCGCCTGAGAATACACTGGATATTAATTTTCGTGTGAGATTGTATAAGAGAAGGTGTTTTACCGACTAGCTGTCAATATGCTGTCTTATCACTGTTGCCAAAAAAGGAGGATTTAGCCTTTTCAAAGAACTGGCGTCATGTTGCCCTTCTTACAACAGAATATAAACCTTTTTCTGGCAAATAGATTAAAACATGATTTGGGTTTGGTTGTACACAATCAGTCATATTGCATTCCAAAACGGTCTATTATGGATCATTTGTTTTTAGTGAGAGATATTGTAGATATGTGTAATGGTTTCGATGTGAATGTTGGATTAATTGCCCTGGATCAAGACAAGGCTTTTGATTATTAATGTATTGAAGGTTTTTGGTTTCGGTGAATTTTTTTTTTAATTTGATACAAAACATAAACATAAATGTTCAGCCACAGTTTAATGTGTGGGTTAAATTTGAACAGGGGTTTTTGTATACTATAATAAGCACGCATGCTTTATCAGTGTTACGTGCTAGCGTTTTTGTTCCCTCCCCTTTTGTTATTGGTTGCTGTGTTTCTCCCCTCTGCTGTCGGTTTCTTCCTGTTTTCCCGCTCTCTCTGCCATCTTTAAGTTTGTAGGTGTGGCTATTGGTCGGAGACAACCAATCCAAGTGTAAGTTTTGTTATGTTAGTTAATGAAGTTTTAGTTATGGTGTGTTAAGCGCTGAAGAATTCTTTATTTTCAGGTTTTTAGTTTTAGTTAGTTTACTAAAATTAGCTGAGGTGTGCTTTGGTTTTGTTGTTTTGTTTGTTTAGCACCGCTCATCTTCTTTCTCTCTGTGGCTTATTTCAATTATCATTTTTTCAATTATTTTGCTTAAGTTGTATATAGCTGTAAATAAGTTTATTTGTTTGTTTTCATTTATGTAAATTATAATGTTCGCATTGTAAATAGGCTTTCCTGTGGCTCAAAAAGTAGAGCGCTGGCGCATGCAACATCAAGGTCGTGGGTTCGATTCCCAGGGAAAGCAAGAACTGATAAGAATGTAAATGTGTTCCTTGAAATGCAATGTAAGGCCATGTCCCCACTAATACGTTTTCGTTTGAAAATGTATATTTTTCTCTCCGGTTTGGCCTTCCGTCCACACTGAGACGGCGCTTTTATTAATGAAAACAAAGTTTTTTTGAAAACACACTTCAAAGTGGATACATTTGAAAACGCCGTTTTCACGTTGTAGTGTGGACTGTGAAACCGGTGGGATTTAAAAATGAGACGCATATTGTACCAACAGATATTCATGTTTATACCAGTATTGTGCCTGTTATGTGCTGTTCACTTTCACACTGTTGCTAAAAATATTCTACATTACACACTCTTCATATCACAGTCCTGCAAAGATGACAGAATTTACTCTCATTTGCAGTCCTGAGATACATGAGAGCAGTTTTAGCGTTTTAGACCAAACACATGGAGACTGCGTGCGACCTGGACCGCATCAGTGAACGCTGAGATATTTTACTAAATAAAATGATCCTGTCAGAAGAATTGCGCGATAACTTCATTATTTATTTTTCGATCTGAATCATATCAGTGATCTTTAGTGGGTTTACGCATGCGCAGTAAAGGTGAAATTAGCATTTTCAGGCGTTTTTCAAAAGTTTCTCATCCACACTGAAACGTCCGAAAACGCCTGAAAACGCAAGTGTGGACGGAGAGCATTTATAAACGAAAACGCCGTTTTCAGATGTATCAGGATTAATGTAGACGTAGCCTAAGTCGCTTTGGATAAAAGATGACCCTCTGTCCTCGAGGGTCAGACCAGGACGAGACGACTTCTCAAGTGTTGATGCCAGTTCATTAATATAGATATTAAATAGAGTCGGGCTGAGGCTGCAGCCTTGACGGACTCCTTTAGTTTGACTGAAATAATCAGTACGTTTGTCATTAATCTTAACACCGCATTTGTTCCCAATGCAAATGTCCTTTTATGATGTCATATGTCCTTCCTCCTATTCCACTTTGGATTAGTTTTAGGAAAAGTCCAATTGTGCCAAACCGAATCTAAAATCAATGAAGCAGCCGCATATTTTCCCTTGTTTTGCTTGCTGGACGTGTTTTTGTATGAGTGTGTGGAGTGTGTAAATGTGATTTGATGGTCTCTGTTTAGGCACAAATCCAATTTAACAAATGTTAAGAATCTTGTGTTCTTAAATGAACTGAACTAATCTGTCATTGATGATGGAACAGAATAGTTTTCCCAGGTCGTTGCTTGCTGTGATGCCCCTATAATTAGTTATTATATAATGGTGCATCATGTATGGTTAAGATAGGGGGCGCTTTGAGTCGGCCAATTCCTATTGTAAGGGGTATTCGGCAAGGCTGTCCATTGTCTGGTCAACTATATAGTTTAGCAAATGAGCCGCTGTTTTTTTAACTTCGAGAAAGATTGTCAGGTTTTAATGTGCCTGTTTTTTTCTTTAGACTCAAGGATGTCTCTCTCTGCTTATGCTGATGATAAACAGCTTTTGTAAATCATGCTGAAGATGTTAAGTGTCTATCTGAGGTACTCAGTCTTCATGAGAAAGCTTCATCAGGTAAAATGAACTGGGCAAAAAGTGAAGCTTTTCTGGGCCGGTAAAGGGGAGTTTGGGAGTCTCCCGAAGTTACCCGGAGACCTGGGGCAGAGAGGGACTTAAACTGTTGGGAGGTTTTCTGGGGTCAAATGATTATCCAAAGAAAAACTGTGAAGGTCTAGTGGAGAAAGTGAGCAGCAAATTGTCTAAATGGAAATGGTTGCTGTCTCAGTTGTCAGAATTATGGCTTTCCGGTTACGAGACGTCCATGGCTAAAGACAGGCAAGAAGTATTGTTCATACTATTAAGTTCATGTTAGCTCATGTCAGTAAATAATGTTAACAAATGAAATGTTATTGTAAAGCAGGATACACTTTATGTTAAGGTGTCCTTGTTATAGTGTAACCATACTTTTAAGTACTGTGTAATAATAATTAACTACTTGTACTTACTAAAGGGTAGGATTAGGGTTTAAGGGTTAGTTGGATGTAATTATGCATAATGTATAGTTATTACTACAGTAACTACATGTAACATATGTAACAAGGATGAAATGTGAATAAAGTGTCACATAAACCATTATTTAGTTGAATAAAACAAGATTATTTTTAGTTATTATTTTTTTTTAAAATTCAGTTAACAGGACTTAATATCTTAAGTCATTTCAAGACATGGTGCATAGTGTATAGAGCATCATTTGAGACACAAACACAGTGTGTATATGCAGTGCAAGTATGCAAAACAGCATGCAAGGGAAAAGCTGGATGACCCACATACTCCGGGTGGCAAAATGTGCCGAATAAACCAGAGCTCACGGTTTCCCACCAAACAATTCCATTTTCACATGACAAATTCCAATTTTAAAACGATCACACCACAAGTGCACTATTAAGAACACTTATTTTACACACGGATTGTTTTAGCATATCACTAACAATGTGTGAGGACATCTAAAGGTTACGTGTAATTGGTTAAAGGTCATAAGACCATTCATTTAAACACATTCACTTGTATTCTAGCAGCTTGTTCTTAAGTTGTCAGATTCCTGATTTCTGATAGCACTTATTGATCATAATCGGAGACACTGAGGTTTTATGTTTCGCAACATGCCACACGGTGTGAGCTGCATATGAAGACCCATCAGAAGGTTTTCTAACAGCGCTCATGTCACATATGTTTTGGAGAACCTTAAACCAGTATTAAAGTGGCGTAAGTCAGAGCTGGATGTCTTCTGTCTGTCTGGAAACACAAACGTAATCTTCCTGCAGGCATGTTCATGTATTTGCACATCCATGACTGTCGATTAACCTGTTAGCATCAACCTTTCGATTCTCGTGACCTTTATTTTCAGCTGTGTCTATATTGTTCAATCTCGACGGCGGGTCTCGGCACACAGCAACCCTGACGCTAATGCGAGTGACCTTTAAAAGCAGAATTAATAAATCAGATTTCCTGTTAATCAACCGATTAATCAATGTAAGGATGTCCACAGCCAACAAAAAACAATGAACCTTTGTTTGACCTTGAGCTCTGGTATAATTACACGCTCCCCATCTGTCCACAATAAAGCGCTGTGATATCTGAACACGAGCCTCTATAGCGTACAGTCTGTAATCACAGATATTATGTGCAGCGCTCAGGTATTAGCCTTGCGTTCCTCCAGTTCATTCAGCGCTCTGTGATTTATTGTGGTCCTCTGGACTGGAACAAGCATATTGCTTATATCGATTTCCCATTGGGTTTTATGGTCATATCGTGTAGGTGACAGAGGGTAAGGGTGTTCATGGATTCCCTTGAATGCTGCGTCTGAAATGTAATGAAATTCGAGTCGCCATTTCATTATTTTATTTATTTATTTATTTTATTTTTTGCTTTGCAATAAACTCTATACGGATTTAATGACCAATAAATGCTGTAATGACCGACAGTGCAAACACTTGCCGGCTCAACACTTCAGGACGAGGAAGCGTTCGTAAGTCCAAAGAAAGTTAAGCATCCGTCAACATAAACAAACAAACAAACAAACAAACAAAAATAAATATATATATATATATATTTTGCACTGGCCTGAGATATCTGAAAAAAAAATGTAAAAAAGTGGTTATGTGTGTTTTATATAAATAAATACATACATACATCAATTATATCTCTGATATTTTATTTTTTGTAGTATCTAAAAAATCGGAAGAATCTGAAGAAATGCAGAAATTCAAAAATAAATAAATGTATCACTTGGTTATGCATGTATGCATGCATTCAAATAAGTAAATAAATAATATAATATAATATAATATAATATAATATAATATAATATAATATAATATAATATAATATAATATAATATAATATAATATAATATAATATAATATAATATAATATAATATAATATATTTTCTTGATGTTTTCTATTTGGTACCGACTTAAAAGTATCTGAAAAAAAATGCAGAAACTGGTTAGTTTTCCATTCTACTGTAGATCGTTTGATTAAATTAGTATACATGTATAACGAACTAGTGTGCACACTCTCATATGTTTCCTCTAAATAAATAAAAACATCACAATGAACCACTATACTACATTTAAACAAACTATCCTGTTTGTTTGTTTGTTTGTTTGTTTGTTTGTTTGTTTGTTCATCTGATATACTTATTGATAACAGAGTATTTTATAGCTGAGGTCATAGCTCTCCAAGACTGATTCTGGTGGGTTTCTACAGGTTCAGTACACACACACACACACACACACACACACACACACACACACACACACACACACACACACCATCCTCTCTGCAGTGTTTGCGAGTGTGTCTGCTCTCAGCTCATGTTTATCTGCCAACATAATGGCACACTCTAAAGCGCACGCCTGACACGAGACACTGACCTCAGGCCTGTCACTGTGTCTCTGACCCCTACAGTAAACGCAAGACTGACACACACAGACACGATGACCATGATGGGAAGCGGAGAAATCATCAATGAAGCTGTACTGGTCCTTCTGGGAAAAACAGCACATAAAAGCCCAAAGGGTCTCCATTAAGAGAGTGATATGGCGTTAAAGGTCAGTGGGAAAAGGGATTTACCGAGCAAGTATCATTGCATCAAACCACACGATTTATTTGTTAATATTATTGCACTTCGCTCCAAGCACAATATTTATATTTTTTTTTCTATAAAAAGTAACCTAATTGTGATAATGATTTTTGAACTATTTGAGCTTGATGTGGCCATAAAAAGTGTAAAAATAAATAAAATACTGATAAAGAGTGTCAGTAAAATCCGTTTGAACCGTGTGGTTTCAATAATGTAACTCACATGACATCATAAAAATGCAACTAAAATAAGCTAAAAATATTAAAACTCATAAAACTATATAGACATGTTTTAAAATAAACTAATAAAAATAACAAACACACACACACACACACACACACACACACACATACACAAAAAAAATACTAATACTTTAACTAAAATTAAAGTGAAAACAGAACATAAAAACTTTGAATCTGACTCAAAACTATGATAGCATATCAATGATACTAAAATAAAACGTAACTATGAGAGATGAAGAAAAGGACAATAAAAGAAAAATCTGCACTGCATTTTGTTTTATTCTGTTCTTACAACCCAGCATCATATTCCTATTCCTCTCATCTTTCTCTCTGCCATAATTAGAGCATCGCGTTTAACCGCGAAGCCAGAACTGCTATAATATTCCAACCTCTGAACACAAACTGTCCATGAAAGCCGAACGACAGCATATCAGAGCAATTACACTTGACAGCTGCGAATCTATATGAAACCGACCCCTTAAAGGACAAAGAGGGTATCGCGCTCAATTCAGCTGCGCACAAACATGCGAGATCTGATTATGAATCGGCATTACAGACAGAGTCCATTAACAGAACGATCCCTTCTGCAAATCCACACAAACGGGTAACACGCATTTACTTCAGCGTAACTTTTCAAATCACCATGAAATCAAAATGGACACTTCTTATTTTCCCCTTCCCCTTCCTCTTCATCATCTCTTCTCTTCTCTGATGACGAGGGCGGGGCTATAACCTGTCAATCACATGAGATCAGCCAATCGCAAACCACAACCATCCAATCACTTCCTCACAGACAAAATCAAGCCCCGCCCACATGTGTTCTTGTTCCAGAAGCGTTTCACTCGGATATACGGCACAATAGATGAGTGCGACTTCACTTTCAAGGCGACTTTAAAGCAAAAGACTGTGTATGTTGGTGAATGTGTTTAAAATGTGCACCCAAATTAGACATGCAACTATGGTCAGATCGCATGAAATGTAATACAGTTGCATTTAACGGATTTACATCATTTAATGGATTTGCATATATTTCAGTTACAGGGATGCTTCAATCGGGATTTTTGCAGCCGATCCCGATTTTTGTATTTTTAATGATTTCAAGTGGCATACTTTAAATGAATGGCTTATAACTCTACAAGGTATAATCAAGTACGTGGTCTCATTTAATAGAAAACTTTAAAAAAAAAAAAAGGTTCTTACAGCAGGGTTTTTACTGAGAAAACCCCAGAAAAAAAGTGATGCAATTTGTTGATTTATTGTGTTATTATTCATGCTTGACATGATGATTATTAAAAAGTGTATATAACAGGTAATAAATTCAAGTTAGCGCTTGTTCATAATTGTCACGATTTTGGGGTTGTTCTTGTCATGTTTCTGTGTATTGTCATGCTCCATGTCTGTCATGTGATTCCCTGTTGTCATGTGATCCTGCCATGTGTCTTGTCATTGGTTAATTGTCTGATTATTATTCACAGGTGTCCCTTGTCTTGTCTTTAGTCTGTGTATTTAAGCCCTCGTGTTTGTCATGTGTCTTTGTCTAGTATTAATTCCTGGAACCACTGTTGTGTGAGTTTTTGTTCATAGCTTTTTGTCTTGTGTCGTGCTTTTGGATTATTTTGTCAATAGCTGCACTTGGGTTCTCAAGGCTTGCCTCCAGTGGACCCTTCTTACAATAATCATGTCACAAACTGCATGTGGGCCAAATTTTGTGTTGATATCTCAAAGCAATCAAAAGTTATGGCATTTGGAGACTTTAACAAATGTTTTATCAAGTGTTTTACGGACCGAAAGAACGCCACAAAGCATACAGATATTTCTAATTACATAGAATAAGTAACAAGAACGGGTCTTTGCGAACGGTCAATCATCAAACGTATTGCTTATTGTTAGTTAATGCATAACAATGTTTCTTAACTCTTCATTGTTTGTTCACATCCATCTCAGGTCTATTAAATACTATTAACACATACAACATTTGATTTTAATAATGCATTAGTAAATGCTGAAATTAACTTTAACTAAGATTAATACATGTTTTGGAAGTTTTTGTCATTGTTAGTTCATGTTAACTGCTGCAACCGTACTGTAAAGTGTTTCCACATTTGGATTTATTCCTGACTTAACACACAAAACATAAGCCATAAGTGGTCTGTTTTGGCAGAAAAGTGCCATAAAAGTATCAAAAGTATCATCGTATGGAAAAGAGCAGCATGCACATTATTCAGAATATCTCTGAAATCGTGAGGGGTTTAAACATGAGGGGTCTTTGGGAACGGTCGCTTCATGAGATCGGCCAAATCTAGTGTCGAGCAATCGAGTCACGGAATGTGATCATCATCCCTAATCCCGGTCGGAGCGCTCACCTCCCAGCGTGGCCGAGATCAAGATGTGTGTTCCATACTTCTTGATGATGGTGTCGATGAACTGTTGCGTGGACGGCCGTCGTCCGAGCATCCGCATGCTGCGCTGGAAATCCGGCATCAAGGGCAGAGGATTGCGGATCAGATCCCGCCTCTCGATGGCTGTGTTCCTCACCTTCCAGCGTGCAAACTCCCTGCAGAACAGAGCAAAACATGAGGATCTGCATGGGAAAACAACGGTCTCGGTGCTCCAGTGGAGGAAAGCGAGAGATGATTCAGACTGGTGGCAGCTTATATGCATTCAAACATTACAATATCCACAAATGTTAGATTAAAAAAGCAGTCATAGCATATAGTCCTGTACTGTCGGTAAACACACACTTGCATACAGAAATTGTTTTCACTGAAGAAGTTACCATAGCAACAGAGGCTGCTCCGGCACTTTTCATTAGGATCATTATCGAACGGAACATTGGCAAAATATTATTCATTTAATGACATGACATTTTATTTTACATTAGTTTTTAATCTAAATGATGCTTGTGCATGATCACCTCAATAGATTATCTATAGAAATATTGGTAACACTTAAAGCCTGTAGGTATACTGCATTATATAAGGTATTCATGCATTATAATGCATTATATATATAAAAAAAAAGTTTAAAATGCATTATAATATTTGCAGATTCCTTCTTACATCGGAAATTGGTTGTTTGTCATGTGTTTAATGCATTATATTGCTAAAGCTGTAACTGAATAGATGAATATTATAATGTATCATATTGTTACAATTATTCATGAGTTCATATAATGCATTATAAGGTGAATTCAAAGGAATAATGAATGCATTAAAAAGTTTATAATGCATTAAACATTATAATGCATTATATATAAAGGCTTTTTTTTTTTTAACTAACACTCACAATTAATAAATGTTGTTAGAAATATGTTGCTAATGCATTATCTAATGTTAACAAATTAAACCTTGTTGTAAACCCTAAAAAATGCAGATCTGAAGTAAACTTTTCACTTTTGGCTGAACTATTCCTTTAATGGGATTCAGTTTTGTCACAATGTGCAGCACATAATCTACCAGGGCGACAAAGAGTGTTTTTTGGGACATCAGAATTGGATTTTGCGTGCCACTTTTTGCAAAACACAATTTCGAATGCATTGGCAATCGCAAAACCTCCACCAGAACCAACAATCATGTGGCAATCACTTCTGTCCAGTGTGATAGAGGGAAAAACAAAAGCAAAACCATATTGTTATTGAATCCAAATCAAGGCTTCCCCAAAGTGATCTAATCAACACTGCCAGCGGTCGTGATTCAGTCGTGATGAAGCGATGAGCGTCAGTCCCGATTTGCCATTGGCCAGATTTCGGTCTCACTAATCTCACAATTGGTTCGATTAGCATCTCATTTGGCAGCGGATCACGAGCGTCTAGTTCCTGTAATGAAGTGAAAATTGAAATTCCTTGAGACATGAAATGCATTCACTGACTAATAATCTGAAGAAAACGCGTTTCAGTTCAGATGAGGCTCAACGGTAAAGAAGCATCTATTTTCATAAACGCTGAGTTGGGAGTTGGACACTGGAAACGTCCATTCAGCACCTGTCTAAAGTCTGAAGTCTTGAGCAGGTTAACGTGAGTAAAAGTGCCAGAGAGGCAGAAGCCGTCACTGCTGAACTTCTGCAAACTACCTGGACCTTTAGATCACTCACAGATGTAGACGAGACCACTCACAGATCACTCACAGATAGATTCAGATCATAATGTGCTGTTTTAGATTGCTAAATGCAAGATAGAAGTGAAGGCACTTTATTAATTATGGATTTGAGTAATATCAAATAAACGAGTGTGACTCAGGATTACATGTGGCAGTCATGCTCATTTTCAGATCAACACCCTGGCTGTGTGATTGAACTTGCTTTTATACAACAGCTCAATAAACAAACTTTTAATACCGAGTAACTTAAAGCACAGACAAAATTTGTTCAAAATTGTAAAACAAATTCCAAAACAAGCCAAAGCATCAAGTTTTACATGCGGACCAACAGGAAAGTGTTTGAAATTATATGTGTGTATATATATATATAGTTAAGAGTTTTAAGTCCATACAGACTGACTGACTGACTGGATGGATGGAGGGATGGAGGGATGGATGGATGGAGGGATGGAGGGATGGAGGGATGGATGGACAGATGGACGGATGGACGGATGGACGGATGGACGGACGGACGGACGGACGGACGGACGGACGGACGGATGGACGGATGGACGGATGGACGGACGGATGGACGGATGGATGGACGGATGGACGGATGGACGGATGGATGGACGGATGGACGGACGGATGGACGGATGGACGGACGGATGGACGGATGGATGGACAGATGGACGGATGGACGGATGGATGGACAGATGGATGGATGGATGGATGGATGGATAGACAAACAGACAGATATTCTTGACTGGAAGCAAAGTGTTATAAACAGTGAATCATCTCTGTGCTTTATACTAAATAACAACACTCTTGAAATGCAGAACAGCAATCCACTGATTTAATTGAGAGACGCTGCCGGCAGTGATTGTAGGATTTCACCTGCTGTCCCACAGGTCTCTTTACACACTGAGTCTGAACCACATTTACAACATCAACGTGAGCTCTGGTGGCAGATGTTTAGCACTGTAACAACTTAAGCTTAATAACTTACGCTAATTTCACTGTTACTGGAGTATTTTTTCCTCTTGATTTTCCACTAAAACTTCGCTTGCTCAGAACGGCACTTGCATCGCAAGAGATGCGAAGACTGAGATTTCTGAAGATGATTTATTCAGAGACAAGCTGATAACAGAAGTTATTATTCTATAATAAATGAGTGTGCACAAATTCTAAGTCTTCAATAGTTGTTTACTCCTGCAGTTCTGGTGTAGAATCAATGGTTTCTTTGCTTTTGGGTGCAACTCGACTGCTTTGACATCAAGCAAGCAAACGGGTGTCTTTACGAAGAGCGCTAGTGTGTCAGAAATGACTCATTGGGAATGATGCAAAATCCTGATTGTTTCTTCAGTTTGCTGCAGAACGGACAGAAACTACTGTGAAAAAAGCGCTGGTACATCGACTCCACGTCAGAATCCCAGTAACTTCTTGTTCGAACAACAGCCTGAAACCTGGCGACTTCACTGACCTCACAGGTTGTGTGATAAGAAGGCAGAGAACATGCTTAATAGACTGAACCTGTACAGATATTGATCCGCCTTTCCAACGCTTCTAAATAAAACAGTCAATTAACACAGTTACTAGGGCTTATCTGCTAGTGTGCATGCACTTTCCAAATCCAGAAACCCTGGACATATTAATTGGCATTCCAAGTCCACGGCACGGTTTTTCCCAAGTCTGGGACACGGAATTAATGGAGTGAAACAAAAAGTGTTACAGTACTTTGCAAATTTGATTACATCGACTGATGGTGTAGGCTTTATATTGAAGCAATTTTCACTTGTATATTTCTCAAATAATTACAAATAAATGGCAAGTAATACTATGGATTTTGAGGTAAAAAGACTGAAATAGTATTTTCTTGTAAAACATACAGCAATAATATTGTGCTTTTTAGGTTACTAAATAACAAAACTCTTGAAATCAAAAACAGCAATCCTCTGATTTTATATTGTTGCATCTTTTAATTGAGAGACGCTGCCGGCAGTGTTTTCACATTTGGTTTGATTGTTTACAGTAATTGGTTGTGCATTTCAAAATAAATAAATACAAATACAAATACAAATCATGATTAAATATATATATTTTTTTTTAACAATTCAGGATGTTTACTGTTATATAAATGAATACTACAAGGCTGATAAATGCTTGATTCTGATTGGTTGACGAACGTTCTAAGGCGTGCAATTATTTTGAGGGAAACGCACGGCTAAAGTAGTTCCAGGCAGGTTTTGACACGCATTACGTGTCCATATTGCTTCGCCAAATGGGTTCAGTTATTTCAAAGGTCCTTGCAGCCGACAACAGCAAAAGAACCAAAACCTACAAGAACACTGACCAAGCAGATACATATAACAAACGATAGAATAAAACTGTGGGGGGGGGGGGATGTTTCCATGCTTTTTCCATGAAATTATGTTTTATCACCTATGTTAAGCACGCTCTGTTTCTCCCCCTCTCTCTTCCATACAAACGCATACATGTGCACAAAGACTTTCTGTCAGTGCTGCTCCGCGACTTTAGCAACAAAACAGTTTCACAACTGAAAGGCTATGTGACATTTCTCAGTAGCAAGTCGGTAACGTAGTTGTTTTTGAAGCAGTTAAACTTACAGCTTCGCTATTAGTAGACGCTGAACACGGAGAGACATACAGACTCACACACTTAATCGATCACTCTCTCTTTCTCTGTAATAACTGCATTAGTCTGCATATCAGTGGGTCAATCCTCCGTTACTAGCTCTGAGATCAGCAACTGAGTCTTGGATGATACGGGTTAACCCGTTTTCCAGTAAAGTTAAGGTATAAACTGACTGAAAGTTTATACCTAGAAAACCCGATTTTTGCTCCTTACCCCGATTTCCCCCGCCATGTAAATTGCAGTTGAACTGCATTGCCGGATTTTTGAATTGCATGTAAACCAACAACCAATAAGTCATCAGTGTATTAGTGTGGATGTAAACGTGCTCAATGTCTTGATAATATTGGGGAAATAATTGACTCCAGGCTTTTTGTGAGTTATTATCAGCGTATTAGTGTCCATGGAATTGTACTCAATGTCTTGAGGTGTGGTAACCCTAGTATAAGGGGAATAATTGACTCCAGGGCATTGAATTCGGCTTTTAGAAAAAGAAAAAAACCGCACACCTGAGGTGGTAATGCAGTCACGACGCAAGTGGAGCAAACGTTATTTTTTTCTAATATGCATAATTTTTCTGAAGGCAATTATTTCTAGATTCTGTAGATTTCTGTACGTGAAAGAGCCTCAATCAGTCTCTTTTCTAAAGTTTTATGTGAATATATACGGTTGATTTCGCTGCCGAGAGCATGTTGTACATGCAATGTGCTTTTTTTTTTCTTTTTCTTTTTTGGATTAACAAAACATTTCAAATAACACTTTATTTGCTGAAGTCTTGAATGGGCTGTTGAGGATTGTAAAGTTCGGGCACCTCTGGTCCACAGCTGTTCCTCAGCGTTCCTCGTCTGGAAATGTTCAGCAAGGCAAATTGTGAATCGAGCAGAACTGATTGTGTTCTACAAACGTTGGTGGTTTGGAGGGCTTTGGGGTCGGTACTGTAATAAAAATATCACCAGGCAGCTGGGAGCTCCGGGCAAGCGCGTACAATTAAGTCTACCTGCGTGAAGCCGACCCTCGCTGAGCCGCCGGTGCCAGAACAATTCTGGAGTGACACCCTCTTATTCAGACACTTCACAAACTGAGATCAGCAGGTTCGTCTTGAGAATAAATACATCTAGGCAAAACATGCTGATAATTCAGTTACAGCCGAGGTTTTCGCTCCTCGATGGAAGTCGAAGCGCTACGCCTTTGGAAATCATTCTAAGAGCTTGGTAATTACTGCTCTTCAAGGGAACGGGAACAAATATATGCAAATTGCATTGTGTCTGCTTTTGCATCAACAAATCTCAAGGTAAAGTAGTGCAGATAATGAGGCGTATTAAGACTCCACGTGAAATCACTCAGGAGGAGGATATAAGGTGTGTCGGAGGCACACACGTGTTCGGATGCTTGAGTAGATGGGAAGAAAATGAGACGAGGCAGCTGAGGAATGGGATGTACAGAAGCGACAGAAGGAGGGAGAGTGAAGAATGAAGATGAGAACAGAACGAGAGACTGGAATACTGATGAGTTCTGCACACGGACCAGGCTAGACTTCTTCAGCTCTCAGTGCGTCCACGTCACGGACTCATAAACACACACAACTCGAAAGTCTGATAGAATGAGCCGCATCTGAAGGTAGAGGAACACCTGCGTGTTAATCTGCACGTTCTGGGCAACCATAGACAGATGTAGAGTTTGGCCTATGGAGCAATACTTGATGAAAAAACGTTTATTCTGATTACTAATATTAATATGTGAAACTTATTTGATAATTGCATCATATAACACACAGCCTTGCCTTATTTACAGTCATTGCTCGAGTCATAAACAGTTATGAAACTGACTATATGTCTTGACTTGCCATAAAGGAATATGAAGTAAGATGGAATTAAATTGTTCAAAGGTAAAAAAGCTGTTTCTTAGGGAAGCACTGACATTTTTGGTCAAAATGAAAGAACAACAAACAACTGTATTACTTGATGGAAGAATCATTGATTCTGATTACTGATATTAATAAGTAATACTTATTTGACAGTTTTATCTTATAACACACAGTGGCTTGAGTGGCTTATTGCTTTATTAACATCATATATTGAGTTATAAACAGTTTTAAAGCTAAAAAAAAAGAAAAAATAGCCAGAAATGAATAAATTGCCATTTTCAGATATTGGAAATAATCGAAAGGGGGAAAAGGCTGAAGACTCGTGAATAGATTCATGAATTGTAACAGAAATATATTAAACAGAAACTTCAACACAGAAAAAAAGTTGCATGAATTAACAATGACATGCATAATTTAATAGTTTTCTACAGCTGCCATTTTAAAAATTGTAGCCAAAATATAACCACACCAATTATTGATATATATATATATATAGTGGTACTAAAGTGAAGCCTATGGGTCAGTTATAAAACAATATTTTAAAGAGACTGTGGTTTGTTTTTTTGTTTTGTTTTTTGTTTTTGATGACAAAAAGTAGTGATGTGTTAAAAACGAAATCATAATGGACAATTCTGGACAAACTGGTCTGAAAAAAATATCTAGGATTAGAGTATAGTATATATATATAGTACTATATTTCTTGGCTTGCCATAAAGGAATATGAAGTAAGATTGTTTTAAAATGTCCAAAGGAAACAAAATAATTGAATTGGTCCTTAGGGAAGCACTTACATTTTATATCTAGGAATAGAGTATAGTTATATAACTATACTATAATCTATTCCTAGATTTTTTTTTTTAGACCAGTTTGTCCAGAATTGCCCATTATGATTTCGTTTTTAACACATCACTACTTTTTATCATCAAAAAAAAAAAAAAAAATCTCTTTAAATTATTGTTTTATAACTGACCCATTGGCTTCACTTTAGTACCACTATGTATTTTGGCATTCCATGATTTTCTCTAAAGTACCTCAGACTTCCATGTAAATACCATGGAACATGAGTATAAATACAACAAAATACCATGGTATTATCTGATATCTTCACTAAACTACTGAGGGTTTCGTAAATGCTTGAATTCTTTCTTCTGAGTGTTTTGATGTAATATTATCAAGGTCAATTTTCTAGTTTGGACGGACCACACCGGCATATGTTCTCTGTTGGTTGGCAATATAACTGTAATGTGTTATTTTTCACACTTTCATAAAAAAAAAGCAAGAACCAGTGATGACAATGGGAAGACAAGACAAGCTCTAGATATTCTGCCGTTTTTCCCTTCCACTCCTCCTGCGTTCCAGTGAGTTCGCTGTGAAAGGCTCCGTGGGCCCTCAAATTGACCTATTACTTAGCTCCAATTCTCCTCAAGCCGATCAACGCGTTTCAATCTCCAGCTGCATAGCTTCAGCGTTCCTCCACTCTCCCGCGGTTGTTCTGCAGGCTATTAGGGTCAGAGCGCTTTCTCTCCCTCGCTCGTCTCTGGACTGTGTCCAAATTCACAGACTGCAACAGTAAAGTCATCTACCGCCAGAGCCCGGATCACTGGTGCGTTCTGTTCAAGAGAAACTTTAAGGTAATAAATCTTCTTACTCTGAGAGGCTCGTAGACTTCCTGTGCGTGTCTTTGTGAGTGTACGTACGTGCTTGGCATTGTGCTAAAGTATATATCTTTGTGAAATATTCAAACACACCATCCCAGCGAACTGGGAACATTCTTAAAACATTTTCTCAAAGTTACAAACAAACATTCTTCCAGTGAATTTAATAGAATGTTTGTTTAAAGTTATCTGGTATTTCGTAATGTTCTCAAAATGTTAGCAAAAAAACATTGTTCAAAGGACTTTTTCCTAACATTTTTTTAATGTTATTTCTAGTTTGAGAACGTTCAGAGAACATTCAAAAGTAACGTTCCCATAATGTCTGAAGAATGATCAAATGGAATGTTTCCTTAACGTTTATATAACCAAGAAAAACGTTTTTTAAAACATTTAAAAACTGGACGTTTTGAATATTCAGAAAACATTCAAAAAACGTTTACATAAGTTAATGGGAATGTTGGCAAAACATTTTTTTTAGAACTAAGCTGGGAAAATCTGTTTATTTTACCGTCATTAAAAACAGTACCAAAAATGTACTATGGTAGCTATGCAAATATCTCAGTTCATGCACAGTTGCAGAAAAAAAAGAAAGAAAAAAAGGTCCAAATGAATACGGCTTGATTGGGTGGTTATTAGCTACTATCAGCCAATTAATGATATAATCTGATTAGCTGTCATTAAAAGAGCATCACTAATCACATTTTCCTTCACAACTAGCACTCAGACTAGGGATAAACCGATATGAACATTTTGGCAGATTACCGATAATTCTTTATATTTGAAAGCCAATAACCGATATATTGGCCAATAAATCTAAATTCAAATTTTTATATCATTTTTGAGAGCCTGATTACAATGTTAAATGTTGTACTGAAGGAAATAATTAATTATTTATCGGCTTTAATATATCGGCCAAATGTTCTTATCGGGCCAATAACGATAATATTAAAAATGAACACACCGATACCGATATGGTGGCCGATATATCGTGCATCCCTAACTCAGACTGTTGATGAAGATACTGCATGAAATATATCATTAGGTATCGTCACGCCGATGATAGCCTCCAGAGGGCGCTCCTCCGGTCGCCATGATCATATCATGAACTACATTTACCATAACACATTGCCTGGGCTCATTATGCTTGATTACTTCCAGCTGTGTATCATTATCCTCTTAAGCTCTGCCTATATAAGCCCTGTGTTTTCACTCACTCTTGCAAAGTCTTGTGTTGTTTCACTGCATTTCTGAGCCTTATTCTGGTTTCCTGTGTCTTGGCTTTTTTGATTCTCTGCCCATTTTCTGGATTACTCTTATTGCCTGTGTTTTTTTGCCATGTTGCTCATCTGGACTGTTTGACCTATAGCCTTTTACATGGATTACGATTCTGGATTGGATCTTCAACCCAAGTCTCGTTGGCAGTTCGTAACCGGTATCTTCACATGCACTAATTTTCATCAGTTGTAATGAATCCAATTCAATTTAAGATTTTGGAAATTATATTTATTTGAACCTTAAACTTTACAATTGTATTCAAATATTTGTTAATATGTGGTAACATAATATGTGGCAAAATATTTGGTAACATTCTGAAAAAGATGTAAAATGCATGTAAACATTTGCATCACAACACTAGTGCGCAAGGTATTTTAGAATTTGATTTAGAAAATAGTCGTTTTTAAATGCTTGATATATTGATCCGATTATTTCAGGTCTACACCACCCTTTCAATCCGATCGAAATTACATTTGGATTGACCACAGTAAAATCAAATGAGGTGTTTACATAGAGGCTTTTCAATACGATTAAGCCATCAATCCGATTATAAGCGGATCTACTGACAGTCACAACAACAATGCAGATTTATCCCTTATATTAAAGAACGTCAATATAGGCTTTAATTTTATTTTTATATTTATTTATTTCAGCGACATATTAACCCAAAGAGATTAATGCAAGTATTTAATTGTAAGGTGTCAAAAGGCTGGCCGAGCTACAAGCTACAGTATTATTATCTAGAGTAGTTCAACTCTAGTCAAACTAGTCTTTATAAAAGTTTTCAGCTACTAATAAAAAACTATTTGGGGGTGAGCAATATCAAAAGGTTTCAATTACGGTGACAAACCACAGCCAATGAGCGCAGCCAGAGATTATCAGTTCAACATCAAGAGTGAAATCTCAATCACACATCAGTATAACTCTGAAAATATCTCCTCTAATCTTTGGCTGTTATTGAGGAGCCATATGTGAGAGCCATATGTATTTAGGCCCATAAGCTCCGATTAGCAAAAGCTGTTGGATGGAAGTTGCGATATGATTCACTGCATTATTTCTCAGCTCAACGGCAGATTTAATTACCTCTCTGAGGAACTCCTGCGATAACAAATAGCCCACGCCACCAGCGGCGGAGCGCACAGGACAGGAGTGATTATCATGCCACAAAACCATTAGAAAGAGCCGCTGCGCGTTAGTCGCTCAACACTGAGGAAACCTGTGTTTGGAGAGTTGGTTAATAGCGTTAATCAGTTGGGATATGATTTAAATAACTCGTCGTCTAACGCAGGAAACGCCTTGGAAAATAGATCTGAATACTTTTTCTGAATACAATGTGAGTGGAGTTTTCCAAGTCAAAACCCATTGCAGTGATATTAGGGCCTTTCCGACACCAAAGTCCATCATTGTCCACAACAAATATATTTAAAAGCCAGAGACTTATAGTTTCTGTAAATCAGATTGCAGGATTCCAGAAGTTTAAAGAGCTGATTGTTCTTCCTGGCTTCCAATCTTTATATCCAGTGAATTTGATTTGTTTGTGATTTGCTGGACAAAGCACAAGGTTTTGTAAGAATATTTAAGGCCTGTTCACGCCAAGAACGATAACTATAATGATAACTACTGTACATTATTGTCCACATCAACGCACTATAACATTGTTTATTATAAGCACCTGCTGTAGTTCTGTCGTCTGCTGCTTTAAATGTTGAGCAGGGTGGATTCCAATTGGCTGTTTTCAGGCGATGCCAACAACTGCAAAGATTGCACATGACGCCACCTTTGTATTGACATGCAAAACTATTAAAGGTGCTCTAAGTCATGTCACGCGTTTTTTAGGCCAAAACATTTTTTGTCACATACAGCAAACATCTCCTCACTATCCGCTAGCTGCCTGTCCCCTGAACACACTGTAAAAAAACGCGGTCTCTCTAGACAACACAGGCTCCACAAACGGCAACAAAAACAAACTGGGCTCACCCGCACCACGAAACATAACAAACAGTGTTCCAGCCAATAACCGACAAGAAGTGTTGGGAGGGTGGGATTATAGTGCGCGTGCACATGAGGTGGGTTTGGAGGAGAGAGAAGCATGAAGAGGGAAGTTTGAATTATGGCCGAAACACGACCAAAGAGACGACGTTCCGATGAACAGAACAACGTGCAAAGAAGAGGGACAAGGATAAGGCCTTGGATAAGGATAACACGCGAAGTCCCGAATTTACATCGGAAAAACCTTTGAAAGGTGGCTAGAACTCCGCCGGCAGAAGGGATTAGCTACTATCCGACATTCAGTTGCTCTGTTTTTGCAGAACAGGTAAATCCACTTTTCTTTCTAAACTGACGTTCATGTTCGCCATACAAACACAAGGATGTAATTAGCTAGATCTATGCAGTCAGCGTTAACTTGAATACAACATGTATGTTTCTAGCAGTGATCAATCTCTATTGTAAATGATCACGGGATGAGGAGGAAGGAGGGTCTAGCCAGCCTCCGTTTTGTTTGACAACAATTCGAATGTCAACAAGAAGTAACGTCTCCCGACATCGCTTAGAGAACCTTATATCACAGAACCTAAATATCACAATATTGTACTATTATCCTTGCATTACAATCATTAAGAGTGCATGGTGTAATTGCTGCCTAAGACATCACTGTGTCTGCTTAACTGTATACAGGAAGTTAAAGATGAAGTCTGTAAGATTTCGTAACCCAGTTTATTACTCATTGACTAATACATTCATGGGTTTACTACTGGGGGACTAAATTAACAGACTGAGAGTTTGGGGCGTGGCTACTGTAGCAGGCTGAGAGTTTGGGACGTGGCTACTGTAACAGGCTGAGAGTTTGGGACGTGGCTACTGTAACAGGCTGAGAGTTTGGGGAGTGGCTACTGTAGCAGGCTGAGAGTTTGGGGCGTGGCTACTGTAACAGGCTGAGAGTTTGGGGCGTGGCTACTGTAGCAGGCTGAGAGTTTGGGGCGTGGCTACTGTAGCAGGCTGAGAGTTTGGGGCGTGGCTACTGTAACAGGCTGAGAGTTTGGGGAGTGGTTACTGTAGCAGGCTGAGAGTTTGGGGAGTGGCTACGGTAGCAGGCTGAGATTTTGGGGAGTGGCTACTGTAACAGGCTGAGAATTTGGGGCGTGGCTACTGTAACAGGCTGAGAGTTTGGGGAGTGGCTACTGTAACAGGCTGAGAGTTTGGGGAGTGGCTACTGTAGCAGGCTGAGAGTTTGGGGGAGTGGCTACGGTAGCAGGCTGAGAGTTTGGGGAGTGGCTGCTGTAGCAGGCTAAGAGTTTGGGGCATGGCTACTGTAACAGGATGAGAGTTTGGGGAGTGGCTACTGTAGCAGGCTGAGAGTTTGAGGAGTGGCTACTGTAGCAGGAGGAGAGTTTGGGGAGTGGCTACTGTAGCAGGAGGAGAGTTTGGGGAGTGGCTACTGTAGCAGGCTGAGAGTTTGGGGAGTGGCTACGGTAGCAGGCTGAGAGTTTGGGGAGTGGCTACTGTAGCAGGCTGAGAGTTTGGGGCGTGGTTACTGTAGCAGGCTGAGAGTTTGGGGTGTAGCTACTGTAGCAGGCTGAGAGATTGGGGCGTGGCTACTGTAGCAGGCTGAGAGTTTGGGGCGTGGTTACTGTAGCAGGCTGAGAGTTTGGGGTGTGGCTACTGTAGCAGGCTGAGAGTTTAGGGCGTGGTTACTGTAGCAGGCTGAGAGTTTGGGGTGTGGCTACTGTAGCAGGCTGAGAGATTGGGGCGTGGCTACTGTAGCAGGCTGAGAGTTTGGGGAGTGGCTACTGTAGCAGGCTGAGAGTTTGGGGTGTGGCTACTGTAGCAGGCTGAGAGTTTGGGGAGTGGCTACTGTAGCAGGCTGAGAGTTTGGGGCGTGGCTACTGTAGCAGGCTGAGAGTTTGGGGTGTGGCTACTGTAGCAGGCTGAGAATTTGGGGAGTGGCTACTGTAGCAGGCTGAGAGTTTAGGGAGTGGCTACTGTAGCAGGCTGAGAGATTGGGGCGTGGCTACTGTAGCAGGCTGAGAGTTTGGGGTGTGGCTACTGTAACAGGCTGAGAGTTTGGGGAGTGGCTACTGTAGCAGGCTGAGAGTTTGGGGTGTAGCTACTGTAGCAGGCTGAGAGATTGGGGCGTGGCTACTGTAGCAGGCTGAGAGATTGGGAGTGGCTACTGTAGCAGGCAGAGAGTTTGGGGCGTGGCTACTGTAACAGGCTGAGAGTTTGGGGATTGGCTACTGTAGCAGGCTGAGAGTTTGGGGTGTGGCTACTGTAGCAGGCTGAGAGATTGGGGCGTGACTACTGTAGCAGGCTGAGAGTTTGGGGCTTGGCTACTGTAGCAGGCTGAGAGTTTGGGGAGTGGCTATTGTAGCAGGCTGAGAGTTTGGGGTGTGGCTACTGTAGCAGGCTGAGAGTTTGGGGAGTGGCTACTGTAGCAGGCTGAGAGTTTGGGGTGTGGCTACTGTAGCAGGCTGAGAGTTTGGGGCGTGGCTACGGTAGCAGGCTGAGAGATTGGGGAGTGGCTACGGTAGCAGGCTGAGAGTTTGGGGCGTGGCTACTGTAGCAGGCTGAGAGTTTGGGGCGTGGCTACGGTAGCAGGCTGAGAGTTTAGGGAGTGGCTACTGTAGCAGGCTGAGAGATTGGGGCGTGGTTACTGTAACAGTCTGAGAGTTTGGGGAGTGGCTACTGTAGCAGGCTGAGAGTTTGGGGAGTGACTACTGTAGCAACAGTAATAGTGATACTTGACTTTAGAAAAGTAGGACAAAAACTGATTTGTGTGACAACTGAACACATGTATCCTCGGCATGTATCAGTTTGTACCTCAGGGACATGATAAAACATTGCATCACAGAAAATTCTTGTCTTGTACAATACTTCAGTCCACACACCAAAAAACACAACACGTGTTTGTTTGTCTTTGTGTAAATATATCCCGCACAAATCACACTGAATTTGAGGCATCCTGTCACAAGTTAATTCCCCTGTGCACTGGTCTGAGGGAACAGTAGAATCCAGCTCTGAACATTTATAGCAGGACCCCGTCTGTTTTCCCCATCACAACGTTCAGACAGCAGCATAATCAAAGACAATCACTCATCTGAGTAGAGGACAAATCCCACCAGGCACTGCTTCGCCTAATGATCGCTTCTGATGCTTTGTTACAAATCTAGTTGCATTTTATTACCCAAAGACGGCACTTAGATATCATGGAGAGACACTTTTTAAAATCCAATTAATTTTTTCATCTCATCTATCATTTCATCTCACTTATAAATACATGATATTATTGTAAATGTAAAATTTATTACAAATACCATTTCATTTTGGCGTTTACACGCGTTCCTCTGTTACTTTGGCAAACATTGGTACACTCATAAAAAAATGTAATCCAAAATAGGATTTTAGCAGCGAATGACATTCACACTGAAAAATAAAGGTTTTTGTTGTTGTTGCCATCTATGGTTCAATGAAGAACATTTAACATCCTTGGAATCTTTCAATTCCACAAAAGGTTCTTTATAATGGAAAAATGTTCTTCAAACTAAGAAAAAAGTTCACTGAAAGGCTCTTCTATGGCATTGTTGCAACAAAACAAAACCTTTTGGAACCTTTAATTTTGTTTAAAAGAACCTTTTTGGTTCCCCAAATAACTTTTCAGTGAAAAAATCTTGCTCGCACTTTAAAACAGGATGGATTCAGATTGGCTGTCAATGTTTGTATCATTCATCCGCTGAAAAAAAAAAAAAAAAAAAAACATATAAAAACGTTCTGAGAGTGATTCAGACATTTAACCCAAAAACCCATTCAGACGTGCTAAAATGAATCTCGTTTCCAGGTTTGGGGCTCATTCCTGCAGCCCTCCATTCACTTTGGCAAGAGAGTCTGCTGAGCACATAGATGTACCACGATTACCAGTTCAATGGTCAAATCAGTTTCTGTGAAGACTTCTACCCTCTTTATTTGAAAGACATAGATTAAATCTGTGACATAAAGTACTCTGCACAATAATTGGCTGAATCATTCCTGTAATGCGATACCATTTGAACTCTGAGTTTGCGGATTATAAATGACACGGTGTACGTATTTATGTTAAGCTGTTAAACTTTATTACTAATTGATTCGTTACACAACAGGATGAAATGAACAGTTATTGCTCAGTTAGCTTATAAGGTCCGTTTGCAATTTTCATAGTCAATTTCATATTTTGAAATCCATCAGATCCATATACTTACTGATGTTTGTGCAGCTATTTTCCCTCCAAAATGATGTCACTTCCTGGAAGGTGATGCCATTAGGTTTTTGGCTTTTGCCTGGCTGTTAGGATTTTACTAAAGACAGGATGGAAACTGATTACAAATTAAAACAATATTCTAAAACAAATACCATTTTGACTACAGAGAAAGCAAAATGATGAAGTAGAGGAAGTATTTTAATGTGTCAACTATATTATGACATGTATGATATGGCCATTAAAATATAGGCTATTTGATAATAGCAGAAAGATCTGGCTATGCCAACTATTTAGTGATCCAGTGAGAATTTTTAATTGGCCAATTTAATTTGGAGTTTCATGGGAATTCAGCTGGTTAATTCTACTAACAGTGGCACGAACAAAGCATGTCTAATTGGATCAAGGCAAGACCTTGTTCACCAATTTCTGAGCATATTTGTCACATTGGTGGTTCTTTTATGCTAATGAGGTATTATGAATGAGATTGAGATTTTGAGAAGCTGTGAATCACGGTAGGAGAGTGAACTAATAATATCGTGGTTTCCGAAACACTGATGCCTTCTGTAGGTTTTGCTCGGGGAAAAAAAAGCCACTCTTGACCTTTCCTCAGATCACAGACCAGCCACACAGAGCTCCCGCCGGCATCTAATCACAATCTGTCCGCTGATAAAGTGCACAAACACACACATGCTGTATATACTCAGCTAGCTCCGTGAAGCAGTTTCGCAGGGGTATTCATTTTTCTCTAAAAAGGGTGACATTAGAAGAGGGAACGTGCAGATCATCCAGCATGTGGAAAGGCTTCTCTGAACCGCCGCTCTTGACAGCACTATCCTTCAGTCTGTAAGAGACATAAGGGAGATATTTTTCCTGAGCTTTCTAAAATAAATGCCTGTTAAAGGAGCCAGGGAACAACATTGCTGTCGGATAAACATACTGGCAAAGCTCTTGTGGGGTCAACTCATTAATTGCATTGTTTAAAATGCCAAAATGCCGTTCAACTATTTGATTCACACTGACAAAACATCACAAAATATATCCATTGTTTGGTAATGAGCATTATAAAGACATTCACAGAAGTTAATTATTTACAAAGTATGTAAGATTTATGTTAAAAATACATTATCCTAGCCCAGTTTATAATTCATTGACTACTTTTAGTATGCCATTCATGGGTTTCTCTTCTCCACCAAAAGTGTGAACATTGAGACCCTCGGGCACCATCAAAACATTGAAAGCGTACACTCAGATCTGTCAATCACTTTGCAGCTCAACCAATAGCGAGAGATTGGGGTGTGGCTACTGTTGCAGGCGGAGAGTTAAAATCAAATAAAAGCATAACAATAAAAATAAATTAAAGCATTTTTCTCAGTAAGGTTTCAAGGCTCATTTGATGGGGCTATTTGTAAAATAGGCATTTTTTCTTGCTTTTTTTATTGACTATGTAAAAATTCTGTAAGTTTCATTATTTAAACCTCTCCCCAAACCTGCGTGCCATTTACTGTACAAACCCAGTCACAATTCCAATGACTTTCTCAACCTGGAAATGAAAAACGAATTTTTACGAATTAAATTTTTTCAGTGTTATACTAATTATATCTACATATCAATGCCTCTTTAGTATTCAGCAATTTGATGGGGTGTTGGTCCCCATTTCACATGCAAATATGTGAGCCAATCCTAGATCATTTACATACAGAAACAGTGAAGCTACAGTAGCAAAAACAGCCATGTTCATAATCATGAATAACTAAATGAAATGTAGATTTTTAGGAAAAAATAATTAAAACTATGAATATCATTTCATGCAAAACTTAATCCTAACGGTCAGAGAGAACGCAGAAACTAGTCATGAAAAACAAAATTATGAATGTTTTAGTGCAAGAAACCGACACTTATGAGCAGACAAAGACCCTTTTAAATCTGTATGAGAATACAGTCCATTTTAAAATGACAGCAATAATTTTTCCAATCAAGAACTGATTCATTTTGTGATTGGTGAGCAATTAACAGCAGAGAGAGACAGAAACCCCTGATGTGCTGTTCTGTCTCAATCGCTCGCTCTCTTCATGTCTCGCACTTCTTCTGTTCATTCACGGGTCCCGTCATTTCTCTTAGTTCCCTATAAAAGCTCCTCTTAAAGTGGAAGTTGGGAGAGCAGCACAATGTGGCTTTTCATAATGATCAGCCTGGTCAAACCAAACCCATAAATCACTCCAGCACAAATGCAACCAAACAGCACAATCCACTGCCTTTAAATATACAGGCGCCGTGAAAGTAGGTTTGAAAATCAATGCATTTCATTTCCGTCGCATGTTCCTTACGCCGCCTGCCCTCATTTTCATTCCGCTCACAATGGATATATACGCAGCCTGGAACCTGGAAAAGTGCGAACAGAAGAGCAGAGAGATGTGGGTTTCTTTTTTTATTGTGGCTTAATGGAAATTAAACCACATTGGCTCATTTTAAAAGCCTTATAAACTCTCAGGCACAACAGCTGAAAGGTGAGTTTGTGATAGAAACGTGATTAAATATCTTTCCATTAAGTTTTCATAGTTACCAATACGTTTCAAGTTGGGATGAAACAAAAATAGCTACAGAATCCTCGATTGCAAAATGCCGGAAGTGACTCATCAAGGACGAGAATGTGTGAAGCATATTATTAGACCATTTTCAAAGGCTGTACGATATTGAAACTATTTAAAGTCCCCCTGTAGTCAGTAATTGTATCTCTTAAAACTTATCTTTGATCACCAAAATGACATCTTTAAACGTTTTTTTCATTGAAAAAAATTCTTCATGCCTTAAAATATCTTGACTGCAACTCGACACCCTTGCCTCATTTAGTATGAGCCCCGCCTCCACTCACTCACTCACTCACTCAGCTCAGAGATCCACTGGTTGACGATCACACGTTGATCTGATTGGTTACAAGGTAGTTTGTGACGTCAGAAACACCAGCGATTTCAAAGCGTGTTTTTGAGACTGTCTTTGGTTCACTGCAGTTTTAAGGAGGAAATACTCAGCAATGCTGTCGACTTATGAACTTACACATGGTTTGTCTTAAAGCATATTAAAAACACCACATAGACATATTAAAAGCTGGATTTTAACCATGGGGGGACAATGAAATTGTGAGATTTTGTGAGATTCAGTTCACAGTAAACGCTGTTCAACACAACTCAGTCTCTGCATGTGCTGTTCGTTTGAATTTCCAATAACGTACATCTGGGAGCGCATATAAAGTCTGACGCGCTTTGTGTTTCATAGCAAATTCATATGTCTGGACTGCTCGTAATGTTCATCTGGGAACACAACGTGGGCCATTTCAACAGATTTGAAAGGTAAATCAACACAGGAACATACATCGATATGTTTCTAAACATGTGAACATTCATCGCGATTACAAAATAAATGTTTTTATAAAACAGTTTAACCCTTGTATGGTGTTCGGGTCTGTTGGACCCGTTTTTTCATTTTTAATCAAAAGAAAAATGATACAATTAAATATTTTTTCAAACTGAGACTCATTGGCCTTGACTCATTTTCTGTGAGGAATATCTATCAGAACACATTTTTAACGAAAACACACTGTACACCCCCCCTACACATTTATATTACACACAGGATGTTCGGGTCCACTGGACCCGGGGCAAATAAAAGTGTGGAAATTGTAGGTCCTGTGTACCTTTACTCTGTCCTCCTCCTGTCAGGGCCTGCTGTTAGTGTGTGTATGTTCTTTTATATGGTTTATGAGGACACAAATGTGTATAATGACATGGGTATTACAACTTAAACATGGTTTATGATGACATCTGTGTCATCATACTAAAACATACTAAATGGTGTTTTTTGAAATTCAAAAAATGCCAAAAGTTTTCTGTGATTGGTAGGTTTAGTGGTAGGGTTAGTGTAGGGGGATATATTATACAGTTTGTACATTAGAAAAACCATTATGCCTATGGAGAGTGACCGTACACCACATATCCAAGTGAGTGTGTGTGTGTGTATGTGCATGTGTATGTGTGTGTGTGTGTGTGGGTGTGTGTTTTGTGTGTGTCTGTGTGTGTGTTGTGGGTGTGTGTATGTGTCTGCATGAGTGTGTGTGTGCGTGCGTGTGAGAGAGAGATTGTGTGTAAGTGTGAAAGAGTGCAAGAGTGAGTTTTGTGTTTCTACTCCTGCCATTCCCACACGAGGTTGCAATTCTTAAATGTGATCTAACAAAGGTAAAGAGAAAATATTGACCATATATGCTGTTTATATTGCTTGTAAATGGGATGAAGTAAACATCTGATGAGTATTTTAACATAACATTTTTGATTGTGTTGAATTAAAAACCCAAAAATGCAGCGGGTCCACCAGACCCACGAACACTGGCTGAGTAACAAAAATATGAACACCACACAAGGGTTAAAAAGAGTTTGCATGTTTTGATGTCCACATGTTTTTGTTCAAGAAATTACAGTGGCTGAATCATTTATATCATAAAGAAGCTGACAAATATTAAAGATTAAGTAGAAATTTGAATTAAATGTTGTTTTGCCAATAATAAACAAGGATGTGATCTGCTGTAAAGTGTAACAACAACAATCACCAGTACATTTGTATTTTATGTATGTACAGTATGTATGTTTATTACATTATGTATTTTACCAGTGTGTTTTTTTTTGTTTGTTTGTTTTTTCAATAAAACCATATGATTACTTGCACCAATTAGTATTGCCTCTGTTATTAAACATATGTATTAAGCCGATTTAATGGTTATTGTTCACTCAGGGTTTTTTTTACCACAAAAATGATCCATTTACTCAACTAACAAAATAATTCGATTTGACAACCCTACAATTAAGTGAACTTCTATTGCACAAGGGATTGAGAGATGTGGGCGTGGCACTCCACATAAGTGTATGCAGATGGGGGCGGAGTTTAAGTGTGTTAAACGATTGGAGAAGACCTGCATACTTCACCAGAGAGAAGTCTGTCATTCCCACTGTTGATTAAACATTATGAGGTCAAAACATTATAAAACTGAAACATATGCACAGATGAATTGTCCACAATACGATCTATAACATGAATTTCGAAAATTGATTTTTATTTAATGCTGACTTCATTCTGAACTGTTTTCCATTCATTCAAAACAGAACTTGAAGTAAAGACCAACTCTGACCTTTTGAAGCTCTTATGTCCTCATACTGTATATCATTTCTTCAGCACACACTACAACGTTGTTCAAGCTCATTTGCAATCAAGCCCACCTAATGACGGTCACTATGGAGACCAACAGAACTGCTGCGGACCAACACACTATTTCCATTTTTCCCAGAATGCAGCTGTTTGTTTGCTGCAGAAACTCAATGTTCTTGTCTGGATCTCTGTTATTTTGTATCTGGAATAGAAAGTACTTATTAGTGGCACTCACTATTTTAAGGTCAGTGATTTGAGAAAGCCTTTAAACGCCACTGTAACTCATCCTGCACAAACATGAATGAATCCTCAAATAATGTAAATAACATGCTAGCATGATTAACATGTTGTTTGCATGATGTTAACTTAACTAGCATGTCGCTAGCATCATGACAGCACGGTTAATGTTGTTTGCATTATGCTAACACGATTAGCATGCTCTTAGCATATTTTAGCAAGATTCTAGCGTTATGCAAACATGGTTACAATGCCGTTAGTGTGATGCTAGCATGCTTAAAAAAATATTTGTTGAACATGGATTGGATCCATTTAACATTGCATAATTTCATGAACTGTATCAAATGACCTGAAATGACTGAGTTTAATTTATTTTCACTGTTTAATGTTAACACAATTAGCATGTTGCTACCCTGATGGTAGCATAAATAGCATGTTGTAACGAAATTAGCATGTTTCTAGCATCATGCTAGCACGATTGTTCATGTTTTTTTTTTTGCATGATGCTAACATTATTCACATCATGCTAGCACGATTAACATGTCGTCTGCATAACTTGCAAGTTTTTATCAATATTCTAATGTTTAACATTGTGCTAACACAGTTAACATATGTGACCGTGCCTGTGAAAACCCAGCTAAAGTCATTTTTATGTGATTCAATGTTTTCTACATAAAATCATCCTACACAATGTAAAGAACATTCCCTGAAAATATAACCTTGATATCTTTAATATTGGCTGAGTAAGGCCATGTCAAAGATTTGCTAAAATTCCGGCTCAGAAAATCATATTTTTGAGAAATTCCAATTTAAAAATAGGTTATTTGTTAAAACTGCAACACATTTGATCGATAGTTATCCTGCTGAGATTAAAGCTGAGATTTTTCATCAGTGGAAAAATTCTTAAAGTTTTGTAAAACAGGTCTATTTATTATGATGTGCATGTCCAAAAAGCTAAAAGCATAAAAACATTTAAACGAATGGGGGAACCACAAGAGCTTGATCGTAGCAACACTTACCATGTCAATTCAGGGGAATGATTTGTATAACTTTATTAGTAAAATGTAATATCAGTGAAAAAAATGTCAATAATATATCAATTGAATAACATAACATTTCTCATTCTCATACTGGGCCACGGTGTAACATTGAGTAAATCTGGAGTCAAAATAAATAAATACAATTTCAAGGGATAGTTTACCCAAAAACTACAATTCTGTCATCATTTACTCACACTCAAAACTGGTTAAATCATAATTTGGGGCAATTCCACCGAGATTAATATCAAGCAAGCTGTTTAAGCAAGCAGCTTTTCTCCGTTCCTGCTCATACTTCGGTGTCGCCATGTCTGATGTCAAAACAACGCATTACCATCCAGCAAATAACACGTAGCAGGCCAAAAATGTCCTTAAAATAAGTTACAAAACAAATAAGCAGTTCTTAAAATATTGGTTATGACAAGAAAAAAATCACCACAGACATCTAAACCCATCTAAACCCGGCTTAAATCTCTTTTTTTTTTTTCGTTGTGTTGACCTGATTACCGCTTGCGGATTGATATTAAAGTCTGTTTTTACTCTTTCTAATAGAAAAGACACAGAAACTAAGTTCCTGAACCGAATGATATACGAATCAGCAGTGTTGTTGCGCGAAATAAACCCAGAGACGATTGAAATCAATGTTGAGGAAGCCCACGTCCGTTTTTTTTTTTTTTTTTTTTTTGCGCAAAAGTATAACGTAGTGTCAATAAAGTCATTAATTTCAGTATTTATCATGTTATAAATGAAAATGTAAGTATTGCATCTCAAAACCATTGGTATAATCTATCATTTACAGCAATAAACACACATAGCCAATTTTTGTCATTTTTAAAGCTATGACTACTTTGACGCTTGTTAACTTATAATTCGATTCGCGAATTTAGCCGGGGTTTCACAGGCGGGGTCACATATCATTAACATGATGTTAGCAAGCTTAAAAATATGATTTAACATTTTGTTAGCATGATGCTGGCACATTTTTACTTGTTTTTTTATCATGTTTGAATAATTAGTTAGGATTTTTAACACTTGCGTATATTCTTTTTAATTATGTCCCTAATAAGCATACTTCTATTTCGTCAAGTGTTTGCCTACAGTTAGCACCAGTCTTGATGCACATATGACACACTGCATGTGTGATGATGTTTATTTTAACCTCACTAAACTCTCTCTGTGTTTGTTCTGCAGAATCAGGCCTTCCGTTACTTTCTTGTAAGACTTTCAGTGTGTCGTTCACAGCGTCGACGCTGCCAATATGCGGCAGCAGACGGCGAGTGACTGTCCCGCAGAGTCCGTCTGTCCAGAGAGACTGCTAACATTCACACAATGACACACTGAAGGGATCCAACATTTGACACGTCTCGTCACCTGTGTGACTCTCTTTTAGAGCGAAATGGACGGAAATAAAAACGTACCTGACAGCTTTTCACAGGGAACAGCTACTTGTCAACATTCACAAAAAATCACTATTTTCTTGAGGCGAATGACATGTCTAACTGCGGTTGTAATGATTGCTCAAGCCATCTGTGAAGTTTTATAAATAAATACAGATGTCAACCTGTGTTAGCAAAATGCTAATATTAGCATCACCTAAAACATGCTAAGAACATACTAACAGACGTTAGCAACATCTAGTGAATCGTTAAAACATGCTAGCATCATGCTAATGACATGTTAACACAATCTTGCTAAAAACATGCTAATCATGTTAGCTTCATGTAAGCAATTTGCTAATCGTGCTAGCATGATGATAGCAACATGTTAATTATGTTAGCATTATGTTAACAACTAATTTATTTTGTTAGCAAGAAGAAGTTATTTTATGATGCAGCAATAAACTAGCTACTATACCTTAATGCATGCATTTTTTTAACTTTGCTAATTTAAAACATGATCAAAACACTAATCCATTTTAATTACAAAAATTAAAGTAAGAGAGAAAGTGATCGGTATCGTAATCAGCCAATTGTTGTTGGTATCAATAGTATCATTAATAAATAAAAAAATAATAATAATAAAATGTGGGTGTTTTCACAGCTGGATGGTTTGGAGAGCTAGTTTAGGAATCTGCTGCCTTTTTCTCTTTTAGTTCAGTTCGTTTATGCGTATATGAACATCTTAGTCACGCTCAGATCCACACCAAAATAATCGTCCTGACATCACCTCAACTCTGGAGCTTGTGCTGAGAAAGCAATCCGACTCAATGGACCAAACTGTGTCATAATTCATACATAATGGGAAAAGTGTTAGGAAAAAAGCAGCAGTGTCTGATTCTGTTGGTGAACACATTACTTATCGCAGTTAGAGGACCATGGAGAAACTCTTCTGATTGCTCTTCTCTTCAGGAGCATTGCAAGAATGTTGTCTAGATGAAGTCTTGATTCCTGCTGTAACACACACTTTCACTCGACTTCAACAAATGGTCAGTAAAAGTGCAAAACCACAAAAAAAAAACTATGCCTACTGTTTATCCAATTTATTTCTTTATCCAATTAATTTATTTATAAAAAAATACAATTATTTAGTAAAAATAATTAATTTTATATTTTAATTTTTTGCTTAATTTTAATTTTTTAATTGTATGTCTAAATACAGTTTAATTTCAGCTGTAATTATGACTCAAGACTGTTTGAGGCAGGAATAAAATTTTTTGGTATTTTATTGTTATATTATTTTGTTTTATATATTAGTAATATTTTATAAATTAGTTTCAAATGGGCTATATGTAAGAATTTTCATGTATTTATGTTTTTTTTGGTCATTATTATTGGCAGTATGTGAACGCCTTGTAATGAAACTTTTAAAAAAACGAGATCTTCTCTAACTTACTAGGTTGTCTATGAAAGCCTGTAGAATGATTTTAATGTGAAAGACACGGGGTGTTTTTGGCGGGAAAATCAAAAGCATGACGTTTATGTGTCCGAGAGCCTCTCTTTTATTCAGTGACACATGAAACAATCAAATGCTTATACAATGTTCAGGATGTATTTACTACCTTTCTGGGCCTTGAAAGTTGCAATGATGTTGTTGTCAATGGAGGGACAGAAAGCTCTCAGATTTAATCAAAAATATCTTCATATGTGTTCTGAAGATGAACGAAGATCTTACGGGTTTGGAACGACATGAGGGAGAGTTATTAATGACAGAATTTTAATTTTTAGGTGAACTAACCCTTTAAGTCTTGTTGAGAAGCAGTGCTCTACAAACTCTATAAGAAAGCACTAGATGTGGTAATGGACGTAGAAAGATAACCACAGCGGTAATGCTCCGTTAATTAGCTGCATATGAGCTGTTATAAAGCCAGAAGCTGAAAGGGCTCTAATAGAGCAGCTTATCTCACCATGGTGAGCTGACCTGGCATTGTGAGAGCTGTTTGTGTGCTCATGTGTAACACACACACACACACACATCTAATGCAGCGCGGCACAATACAAACGCTGCAGATACCTCGTCCATTTTGGACACAATTACACTAAATAACTGTGAAAGAAGCTCATGTTTCATGGAGAGACAGAGGGAAAAGCAGATGAAAAGTACAACTCAAACTTATAAAAGTGAACACATGCAAAGGTTTCAATGGGAACCAAAGGCTTTACTGTCTGAGAGTATAGCAGAACCTTGCAAACTCCACTTGCCATGCATTTAAAGAACCCATAAATCATTACAAAAATTAATTGATCAGAATTGACCCTTATCTTCTGCCTTAAAGCAGTTCTGAATTATGTTTCTCCTGAAATTCCTCAACAGAAAAATAATGATGGGCTTCAAGGACTGTGATGGAAATGACAATAGTTACGCTCATGGGAACACATCATTTCCATCCAAACACAATGTTTAACTTAACACGCTGATTAGCATAAAACGCCTGAGAGTAAATGAACACGTTTATGGAAGGTGCGTTAGAGCCAAGAGCTGCCTCCTGATCCACATATAATGCTGTATAATGTGTCGTTTTAAGACAATAAATTAAAATTGGATTTTCACATTTTCCTGAGGAAGGTGTGTGTGTGTCGGGTGTTGTGCTGGTTGCCAGGCGGATGCTATGCAGTTGCTAAGGTGTTGTTTTGGCCCCAGGTTTTCATGTCACGTTTATTTATACAGTGCTTTTTTACAATACAGATTTAGTTTGAAAGCAGCTTTACAGAGACAACAGGAAAATGATGCAAAGTTTGCGTCTGGTGTATACAGCAGATCTAGAAGAAAATCGTGTCATTGTCCAGCTTAAGTTCCAATGCAAATCTACAAAAGAAAAAAAATGAAAAACACAAGAATGAACCTCATTGGTTCTCGCACGTCAAGCAAGCATGAGTTGATGAATGTTTATGTGTGAATAAAAGCCTAAATTCAATATGTTCATCATATAAAGCAATAAAGTCTCTTCAGAAATTTTGGACTAAACCGTTCAATTCATATTAGTTTTATGATTTCTTTATGAAGTATCACAGTGGTAGTTGCATAGCCTGTCAATGGAGGGACAGAAATCTCTCAGATTTCATTTTGCATTTGTGTTCTGAAGATAAGTGAAAGTCTTACAGCTTTGAAATGACTATATGAACTATCCCTTATGTGCTTACTATAGGGTTAGGATTAGGGTTTGGTTGAGGGTTAGTTGCATGTAATTATTCATAATTTACTGTCATTACTGTGGTAAGTACATGTAACATATGTAACAAGGCCACTGTAAAATAAAGTGTTACCAGATTTTTTTCTCTATAGACATACATATGACTTGCCATCAGGAGAGATTGAACTGTGCAGGGAAACAGGACAGTGCAAAACTTGTTATTCAGGGGTTTGTTCAAATCCCTAACCCGTGAGCAACTTCACATCCATTACTGATGTTTGTTGTGTGGGAGTAAATCTTCAATGCCGTGTTTCTTCTCCCTCAACATCCCGCACTAATTCTGAAGACCCATCGTTCCACAACCGTACATCTGTTTTTCCGTATTCAGTGATTAAAATGGCTCCAAACAAACATGCGTGTTGCGTTTTCCTTCCCGCAGTGTGAATAAAGTCCCCGGAGACTCCGTTTCAGCCCACTCAGTGGTTTCGGCACTGCTTAACCCTGACATGTCTTCCAGCTCCATTTCTCTGCTAATTGCCAGCTCTTCCTGCCGGTAATTAACTAATCCCATCGTGGCGGATGATTATCTGGGGTTCGAGAGCGATGCGACATTATCCCACCCAATTCAGATGTTGTTGATTTTTAACAGAGAGAGAATGTGGTTACGGATACAAAAGCATTCAGACGTCTTCAGCCGTACGGTTTATTACCTATTAACGTTTGTCTTCTTATCAGCTGTTTAACAGCTGGACCTTAGGTTACACTTTACTATAAGGTTCTGTTTAACATAGTTAACTATATTAACATTGAACTAAGAATGATGGTGAATGGAATAATGTTAATTTCAGCATTTACTAAAACATTTATGTTTGTTAACTTTAGTAAATGCACATGAGCATACACATTTTATTAAGTAAGGTTAATAAAAGCTGCAAAAACATTCTGCCCATTGTTAGATTATATTAGTTAAAGGATTAGTTCCCTTCAGAATTAAAATCTCCTGATAATTCACTCTCTCCCACGTCATCCAAGATGTTCATGTCTTTCTTTCTTCAGTGGAAAAGAAATGAAGGTTTTTGAGGAAAACATCCCAGGATTTTTCTCCATATAGTGTCTTCAATGGGGTCCAACGGGTCGAAGGTTTAAATGTGAGTTTCAGTGCAGCTTCAAAGTCTCGACACGATCCCAGCCGAGGAATAAGAGTCTTATCTAGACAAACCAGCGGACATTTTATAATAAAAGAAACATTTTAATACTTTTATCCACTAATGCTGGTCTTGCACTCGCTGTGATGCGCCACACATTACGTAATCAGGTTGAAAGGTCAAGCGTGACGTAGGTGTAAGAACCGACTCAGTGTTTACAAAGCCAACGTGCAAAGACTAAGTCAAACGCCATTTACCAAGAAAAAAGAAAAGAAAAAAAGGTAAAACAATGATGTCGGACGATTTTGAAGTTGGAGGAGAAATTGAGATGGAGTTTTACGCCCTACATCTGTTAACCGGAAAACGCGTGATCTTTCACCGTGATTACGTAATGTGTGAACACAAATTTGTGGTTAAAAAAGTATATAAATGTTTATTTTTGTTATAAAATGGCGGATGTTTTGTCTAGATAAGACCCTTATTCCTCGGCTGGATCGTGTCGAGACTTTGAAGCTGCACTGAAACTCACAATTTGGACCGCATTGAATTCACTATATGGAGGAAAATCCTGGAATGTTTTCCTCAAAAACATTAATTTATTTTCCACTGGAGAAAGAAAGACATGAACATCTTTAATGACGTGGGGGAGTGTAAATTTTCTGAAAATTTTTATTCTGAAGTGAACTAATCCTTTAATGCACAATAACAAATGAGACGCTTGTAAAGCGTTACCAGAAAAGCAATATAAAAGGGTGAACCTGCCAAGTCAGGGTGAAAATAAGAGATTTGATTTTACTTAATGAAAATGAAGCCTATTTGCATTTGTTTACTTTATAAAAATATCATCTTAAAAAAATTGTTCTTCGGTTTTCAGTACTGTGAGAAAATGTCATTGAGTTATGTAGTGTACACAACATATTGACAGCATCTGAAACTCAATGTTGTTTGGTTCCCAGCGTTTTTCAAGATATCTTCTTTAATGTTCCACAGACGATGGAAAGAATTAAAGCACACTTGCTTTTCCTCTCGTCTCAACGCTCTCCGATCCAGTGATATTTATCCCTACATCTACTGACAAACAGATGCTATTTAAGAGGTTTATTTTAGGAAGTCTTCAGTCGAGCATGAATCAAACTCGTGACCTCCGGCACGTACAACAAGATCAAGTCACATCAGTTCATATTGAATATAGAAATATGTCATATTAAATCCAATTCTGTGTATTCTAGCTTGACTTCACAGTGACTCGGCTCACACCCTCAAAAGCAGTTCACACACACCGTCTCAAAAACAAACTTGGAGAAACTGTGTAATGATCCATTTATAACCGAAACCTAGATAGAAGTCATTCACACTCAGAAGAACTGAATTAGCATCTAATCTTAACAAGTATGAAATATGGGAAGACTTTAGTTTAGGGTCCAATTCCCAGATAGTAAAAAACACTAGGTTGTTTTTAACCCAACCATGGGTTACTCATATTGGGTCATTATGTTGGGTTATTTTTCAAAAAATGTTGGGTCATTTTAAACATCGTTGAGTAATTTCTAGTAATAACCCGGCTGTTGGGTTAAATACAGGTTGCACAGTGACGGTTCAAATTTATTGGTTGCGTATTATCATGCATATTATTAAGATATTGACTGATTATTAGTACTTATAAAGCACATATTAATGCCTTATTCCACATCCCTTAATCATACCCAATACCTACACTTAAAAACTACATATTAATAAGCAGTAATTAGGAGTTTATTGTGGCAAAGGTCACAGTTAATAGTTTGTTAATAGTGAGTTTACTGGAACATAAACTAAAGTCTGACCATAATATAAAATGAGCCTGAGCTAACATGAGCTAACAATGAACAGCTGTAGATTAATAAAGGTAAGATTAATAACTACCGAAACAAATGAACTGCTCATTATTAGCTAATTTTAGTTAAAACATGGGACCAAATTGTTGCCATTACAATTTACAATTTATTACTTTCCCATTCATGTAATGCAAGTAATACAGTAATGCATGTAAATAGCTATATTTTATTAAATATGTACTCTGCCTTTGTACAGCACAATATTTATATACTATGTTTCCGATTGTTGTTTTTTGTTGTAGCACACGCACATTTATGTGTTTGGATTTAAATATCAGTATATTGACAATAAATAAATGAACACTACAATAATAACATGATGAAAGCATGTTTCTGAACAACTTAAGAGACAGAAATCCTTTTAAAACATTCTACACTGGAAAAAACAACATCCACTAATAAAGAATGTTTGGAACTACACAATTAGTAAAGTGATGCATTAATGTTACACTGTAACATATCAGTTACAGTGTAATGATATATTTAAGTTCTGAGTGATATTAATTAACACCATTGACTTACTATAGGGTTTGGGTTTGATTTAGGGTTAGTTGCATGTAATTATGCATATTGTATAGTTAATATAACTACATGTAATGTGTAACAAGAACAAGCATTTCCAAAAAATAAATCTGCATTATTTTCTCTATTCCAGGATAATGTCTCAGGCATTTTTTATTTTATTTTCACACATAAAACATTTTAAAAAAGAAGCTTATAGAATGTATGAGGGAGAAATGTCTTATTGTAAACAGTAAAGTGTTCTCTTTTCATGCATTAAAGTTATAAATTAGTAACTAAGTGACCATAAATATTCCAATGTCATGATAATCAAAGACCAAATGTTAAAAGTATCGTATTGCATGAAACATCAGCATGAGATCCAGACAGGCTTCATGAGAAAAGCGAGGTAGACTAGTAATAGGCAGCACACTGATTAGGGCACTTGTCATGCTTTCTGTGCACTTCGATGGACAGCAAGTGTCTCTGATTATTTCTCACCTTGACTGTGACCTTTTATTCCCTCCCTCTCTTCTTGTTAACTCCGTCTCACCCCTTTCAGTGTGTGTGTGTGCGCATTACACATTTCCCTCACTTCCCTGTGCTATCTGCGGACTGCATCTAAATCAGCCACCTCTGCTCCATCTAATTACTGCAGGATCAAGCAAACCCATTCAGCCCGGCACACTTGGACAAAGGATTTGTCTCTGGTTTAAAACAAAAGGCTGAGATAGCGGGCTGCCCTCCACCGTGGCATTCACACACACACACACACTCTGAATATATGAGGCTGCTCGGCCTGTCACGGGAAGGCATTGTGTCCCCGCGTGAGATCGATATCTGGACGTTTTCATTTAGTCCTAAAGAATATTGGGTTTCAAAAGTGCACGCGTGAGAGAAGAAACGTGGAGTGCTGAGAATGTGGGCCAAGATATCTATTTAAAGGAACAGCTCACCCCAAAAATGAAAAGGTTACACTTTATTTAAATAGTCTACTTTAGCAACTACATGTCAACTGACTCTCGTTAGAGTATTACTAGTTCGGGTTACTTGCAAAGTTACTTGTAGTTAGGGTGACCACCTGCTAATAAGCCCAAGGGGGGACAAGGGGTATGTTTCTGAGGGACAATGTGGGACACTGCTGGCGCGCCGGTGCCCCACTGGCAGACTCACTGATAGTGGTTAACAAATTTCAAGCACATACCACCTTGCATAGTATTAATAATGCCCTATTCTCCTAAACGTGTAATTTTTATGTATGCTCATGAATAAGCCAACCAATGTGTATTTTTTTTCTAAATAAAGACTCATAATATTTTGAACATTCAATGAATTGACAGATGTACTTCCACTTAAGATTTACTATTTAATTTTATTTATTTTTCATTACAATTTATTTACTTTAAATAAATTAATAAATTATAATATAAATTTATAGGATTAACATGAATTGTAGTTGCTCAACACCACAGGAACAGTTAAAAAAAAGTATTTAAAAAAAATTGAACGATTCACCTCGTATTCCCCTCCCTCCATGTCCGATTGAGAAGGACGTTTTGCAAAGGTCACAAAAAGCCCTCTCGGTATCCCCCTCAACACCTTTCAGACACAAATATTAATTTCCCCATTCTTGTGAATTGGGCTTCAAACGCTGTGCGCGCACGCGCTACGCGGGACGGGTGGTCACCCTACTTGTAGTCAGTAAGATGTCTAAAGTTGTTTAACAAAATAAAGTGTTACCAGTAAAAAGTCATTATTTGCCCTCATGCATGTTATTTTATTTATTTATTTATTTATTTATTTATTTATTTATTTATTTTATTTTTTTTTGTGAAGCACAAAATGCATTTATTATAGTAGAATCTTTAGAAGAACACACACAAAAAAAATGTGTGAAAAATATTTTCACTCAGGAATTGCTAGTGAATTTTACAATTCCAAACAGAAATTGAATTAAACATACAATTTTGAAGAAGAAACACTGAAATTGTATTTTCTTGCACTCTAACAAACTTTGAAAAGTCATTTAAAAAAATGCATTTGCAACCAAATCAATCAAAACTCACAGCCAATCAGAAAAGAGTATGGGCGGAGTCTCCCTGCAAGCGCACTGCACTCACAACCAGATCAGTCATTATTAACATGAAAAATTAACATGAAAAACATGCCTTCTATCACGTGTCGTGGCGTCACATTGCGTCTGGTTAGGATACAGTGTCATTGAGGACAGGGTTTTGATTTTTGGGGTTAAATATTCCAATGTGCACTATATAGGCTAGCATTCACTACAGTCAACTAATATATCTGGCTAAAGCCCCAATGTGAATTGTCAAATATACAAAATAGCATAAAGACTTTGGTATATCACGGCAAATTGCAGTTGCAGATGTAAAAACGAGCCTGATGATCATAAGTGCACCACTTCACATCAGCGAGTTGCGCATGAAAAACATGCCATGACCATGATAATTAGTTAACGTGTTATTATACGCTGCTCTGGTGAAGCGAGTCAAGTGGCAGCCTGACAGGTGGAAATTAGCAATCTTGCACCTCCAACCAGAGTGCATTTGGTTCACGTTTATTTTTGGAAGTAGTCATTTTATCCCCGAGCTCATGAAACCTCAGTAAGGCGACGCAAACCAACACCTGAACACCGGTGAGACTGAGATCTCATGCGGATCCACGCCGGGTTCCTCTCAGAGGGCAAGCGGGGACGTGGGTAACATGAGATCGCTCTCATAAAGACCCGTTTCAATTATTAACCACCTCTGCTTTCTCATTACTGCTGAGATTGTAGACACCCTGCAATTAATTCTTAGCATTAGATTTCTACGTCTAGCCAGTGTAATAATTAAATGTTATCAAGTAAAACCATAAGTTGCCAAGATGATTAGGAGTTGTACTCTCCTAAAATATGAGGATTCTTAGCTTCGCTGAGACGTGTTTTTCTACAAGCCGATTACCAAAAACGTTTGCAAAAAAGATTGGGAATGGTTTAAAATTTAATTTTATAAGTATTTTTATTGTAAAACCTTATAATTTTGCTGTGAGATACTGTCAAATGTATGTTTTTTGCAAGTAAAAACTATAAATCGTTGTATTATTAATGGTGGAAATTTTTCCCAGAAGCCCCTGAGCAACATATCACATATATTATATTTTATTTAAATAGATTTGTTTGTTTTTTTAAATATATTTTTCTTATTGATTTAATGCACATGAGGGTATTTTGTGTTATGTTTTTATCTTATTTAGTTAAAGATTTTTGCATTTTTTTTATTGCGCAACTTTAATGCAGAAAGGGGTGTGAGTCATTCAAAATTAACATCTATCCTGATCAAATAGACAATTTAACATTATCTGTGTTATGTTTCATCTGCAACAACATTGTGAATGTTTATAAACACATTAATCGCACATTAGCCAATGGAATATAACAACTGTCTTTATGAACGAGTCATTGAATCACTTACTCAACCGATTTGTACAAAAACACTGAATGATTCAAGATCAAGTCAGCACTTTTGTTTGATGCTCAATGTGGTTTTTGCCTTGGCTAATTTCCCATCTATAGTCCAGTAACTTTTGGAAATGGCCCATTGCAAGTTCTAACGTGATGTTTTCTCATTTTTGTAATGGCATCTTTTGAATTAGCAATTCCATATGTCCCAAAGGCAGATTCTTTTATTCCCTCCCTCTCTTCTTGTTAACTCGGTCTCACCCCGTTCGGTGTGTGTGTGTGTGTGTGTGTGTGTGCGCGCATTACACATTTCCCTCACTTCCATGTGCTATCTGCGGACTGCAATTCCATGTGTCCCAAAGGCAGATACTTACAAAGGATTACAATTCAATAACATTCTTAAAATCAGTGCAACAAAATCTTCAGAATATTTGCTTCTTTTGCTCAAATAACACATTACAATGGAAGCTTGTTTCTGCCACAGAATAAAACATTTTAAAAGATAATTGTGAACTTTTTTATCTCACAATTGCGAGTGTACATCTTGCAATTCTGACTTTATTTCTCAGAATTGTGTGATATAAAGTTCCAATTGCATGTTATAAAGTCAGAATTGTGAGATATAAAGTCGGAATTGCGATATATAAAGTCAGAATTGCGATATAAAAAGTCGCAATTGTGAGTTATAAAGTAAGAATTGTGAGTTATAAAGTCAGAATTGCGAGATATAAAGTCAGAATGGTGAGATATAAAGTCACAATGGTGAGTTATAAAGTCAGAATTGCGTGATATAAAGTCAGAATGGTGAGATATAAAGTCAGAATTGCGTGTTATAAAGTCAGAATTGTGTGATGTAAAGTCAGAATTGTGAGTTATAAAGTCAGAATGGTGAGTTATAAAGTCAGAATTGCGATATATAAAGTCGCAATTGCGTGTTATAAAGTCAGAATTGCGAGATATAAAGTCAGAATTGCGAGATATAAAGTCAGAATTGTGAGATATAAAGTCAGAATTGTGAGATATAAAGTCAGAATGGTGAGATATAAAGTCGCAATGGTGAGTTATAAAGTCAGAATTGTGTGATATAAAGTCAGAATTGCATGTTATAAAGTCAGAATTGCGTGTTATAAAGTCAGAATGGTGAGTTATAAAGTCAGAATTGCGTGTTATAAAGTCAGAATGGTGAGTTATAAAGTCAGAATTGCGAGTTATAAAGTCGCAATGGTGAGTTATAAAGTCAGAATTGTGTGATATAAAGTCAGAATTGTGAGATATAAAGTCAGAATGGTGAGTTATAAAGTCGCAATGGTGAGTTATAAAGTCAGAATTGTGAGATATAAAGTCAGAATTGTGAGATATAAAGTCAGAATTGTGAGTTATATAGTCAGAATTGCGAGATATAAAGTCAAAATTGCATGTTATCATATCAGAATTGCTAGATATTAAGTCAGAATTGCGAGATATAAAGTCAGAATTGTGTGATATAAAGTCAGAATTGTGAGTTATAAAGTCAGAATTGTGTGATATAAAGTCAGAATTGTGAGATATAAAGTCAGAATGGTGAGTTATAAAGTCGCAATGGTGAGTTATAAAGTCAGAATTGCGATATATAAAGTCAGAATTGCGATATATAAAGTCAGAATTGTGAGTTATATAGTCAGAATTGCGAGATATAAAGTCAAAATTGCATGTTATCATATCAGAATTGCGAGATATAAAGTCAGAATTGTGTGATATAAAGTCAGAATTGTGAGTTATATAGTCAGAATTGTGAGTTATAAAGTCAGAGTTGTGTGATATAAAGTCAGAATTGCGAGACATAAAGTCAGAATTGTGTGATATAAAGTCAGAATTGCGAGATATAAAGTCGTATGTGTTCCATACATTACAAACAACAACACAATATTTTGAGTCCGGATAAGGTAATGCATGTGAATGAACTAACTTCTAGGCTCTTGCAGCTCAAAGACTTTCATTCCTGTCGCCGCCATCTCGAGTCTTACCATTTGTCCCATTTACTTCTCTGTGAATGCGATGTGCACTCCAGTAATTGTACATACAGTATGTAGGGCTCAGCTGGGGCTGACAGACGGATATTTCATTTGAAGAAGAGCTCCTTTATTGCTCCGTGAAGTAAATACATCTGTGTGCATTCGATTTGAGAGAAATGTAAGATTGAAGATATACGCCGCTGTCACTAGACAAAAGAAAAACAACTTAAAATAGGACGCTTGTGCTGAAAGTGCTGATCTTCAAGAGCAGAAGTTGTCGAGGCAGGTGCGCGGACTTCTGCTAAATTGGCACTTGTGGAAATGCTGCTTGACATCTGCTATGTGTCGAGGTTAAAATGAGAAAGCTGCAATTTCTGACCTAAGTTTAGCAGCCTAAGTTGCTGCATGAGCAAAACTGCAGTTTGTTCTGGACGTTTCTGCAAAAAATGTATTCTTATTTCCTTTTCATTACATAAATCAGATGAGTATGAGAAATAAAACCTTTTTTAACAATGATCCTGAGTCTCTCTCACACCTTTTCAACTCTTCACAAAATAAATAAAGAACCTGATCAACACGCAGATCGCGACTCTCAGAAATATTTACATTTCACATAAAATTTGTCTTTTTTTTGTTGCTTTGATTACATTAGGCGATTGCAGACTTTAAAGTGCAATAATAGACATTTTAGCATTTATATTGGTTTTGTGGTCGAAAAAACACGGACAACTGATCGAGCCGATCACACAAACCCCTGGACCATCTGAGGACGGCCAACGATAATAAGGTCCTAACCTTAGAAACACTGCAGTCTTAAAGTCGGCATGAGATCAAAATGGACAATTCTTGTTTTTTTTTGTTGTTTTTTTATGGAATATTGCAGTATGTATTCTAAATAATTGATCTGTGCACATCATTATTATTGTTTTATATCCACGTGCATAATAATCTTGCAGCTTCTCTTCTCTTCTCTGATGACGAGGGCGGGGCAACCTGTCACTCACATGAGATCAGCCAATAGCAAACCACAACCATCCAATCATCCAATCAATTCCACACAGACACAATCAAGCAAATTTCTTCACAATAATACAATATACAATATAATACAGTTTTTCATTTATTAAGAGAAAGCGTATTATAATCTCACACAAATATTTTGAGCAGCCCATGTTTCAGTTTTCTTGAAATTCCCTTTTGAAGTGTTCATTTTTGAATTGAGTAGGCTTTGAATTCAAAGTAATGTATGTATATATAATACACAATGCGACCTGCATTATATGATGATATTTTATTCTGTGGTGATATTTTGAACACGTTGTGAAAGTCCTGCCATTTTTTTTCTTCTTCTTCAATATTTCATCTACAATAACCAATTTCCAAGGAATATAATAAATTACATCAATTGTGTTGGGTACATTGTGTGGTTTGCAATATGTTTATCATTATTTCAGTTCAAATATATGTTCAAATTTGAGGTTTACCTGATCAAGAAAATAAGTGGCTATCCAGAAAAAGTGACAGAAAAAAACGGTGTATAAATGATTAAGCTTGGCATGTAGCAGAACAACCTAAAACAAATAGTAATTTTATTGAAAAAGCATTTTCTTATTGTACTTTTTTTGTAGACGGGACATACTTTATCAGACAGATATCAAATATTATCAAATATTATGTATATAATACCAGCAATCGGTCACTACACTCTCTGTACTGGTCCAAAATCCATAATTCCCTGAAATTCAAAACAATTACACTCCCAACACATACATAAAGAGCTAATGGGCTTTTACTTATTAGCAGCACGCAATGTCATTTGATTTTATAGTTGAGCAATCTAACTCCTTTTATTATTATGGTGCTGCAGCAAGAAAATGACACTCTCTCTCTACAAATATATACCATAAAGCACATCAGACTAACAGTTAGTTTGTCCATTAGCTTATGGAGTTTGACAGCCAGTAGCAAATTTGGAATATTCCTTGTATATTGTGTTGAAATCCTTGAATATTCCCTGGTTTATTGTGAAACCTTTGCCTGAACTGAACCTCCTCGACACTAGATGGCGACACATTTTTGAGACTTTTTTTTAGTTTAGTTGCCAATTAAGATGAATGTGCTGTGTTTAAGTTCTGGCCGATGTCAAGTTTCCTCTCTTTAACCCTTTAGAACCTGAAGCTAAAATAGGTGTTGTTCACATATTTAGATTTTTTGACCAATGTGCAATCCTCATGTGCAAGGTGTCATCTTTTTCAGAGGAAAAATAGCTTTCAACAAATTACAGTTATTGACCATTACTGTGTGTGGTTTGTAAACACAATTTAAATAGACAAAAATAAAAACGAGCAAAAATGTACTGATTTTTATATATATATATATAAAAAAATAAATAAAAAAAAAAAACAGAAAAATCACGAACGAAAGAAACTAACACTTTAAAGTTGAAAAAATAACTATAATACATATATACAAGTCTTTTTTGTGACATTGGGTTGCACAGTTTTCATTTAGGACACTTTTTTTCATACACACACACACACACATAAATGCATTGCATACATAGGCACGCACACATACGTACGGTAAAATGAATACAGCTCGCTGGTTTGTGTCGGCGACGACACAGCCGGTTTAAAAGGGTTAACCTTTAAGCCTTAAGAATTTCCTTTTTAATTATAACAGAGTATTTCTGTTTCATTCATTCAAGTCTTGCTGCTTTCCTATTATGTAATATATAGATGGATAGATACATGCTGAGGTTTGCATTACATAAAGTTGTCTAAATATTCATTTGTTGGTGAGTCTACTATTCTAGATAGACTTCCGGTTATACATTACCAACATAATTCCTGTGGGTGAAGTTTTCTCCATTTAAACAGTGACTTTATGAGAAGTTATTGCACATCTGAATGAGTGTCCTCATATAATGCAAAAAAAAAAAAAAAGTAAAACAACCCGATGTAACAAAATTGGATTTTTATCCAATCTTAACACAGACAAGGTTTTTAAACAAATCTGATTACACTGGTAGTTGCATATTTTCTTGATTTGCAGTGCTGTGCATAAGCCACATATTTCCACTGCAAGAAAGATATGTTTCTCTTTGTGTCTGAGGGAAAGTCAGAATGATTTTCTGTGCTGACACACAGCATGTTGCAGAGCTCAATAGAGCTTAACTCGTTTTTAACCCAGAATATTCCTTTAATGTTGGGCTATGTTCCAAAAACGGTTTAATATGAAGGGTCCTGGTAAATCCAGCTCATGCAGTGTTCGTTTGAGAGCGATTCCTGGAAAATGAAAGATTAAAAGTGACAGAACCACAGTTGGTTGATTGAAATCCTGGCTAACACAGTCACAGTGGGGTCCAAAAGTCTCAGACCACTAGTGCAAACGCTTGTGCTTGTTTTATGCATTTAAATCAAATTAAATTATCAGCATAACAATTTGAGTGACGAGTTGTAATGAGAAATGCATTGAGAAGCTTCAAGTCCATTTGTAACTTGAATGTGCAAGGCTTCCGGTCTCATCCGCTTCCAGGTATTTTAGCTGTACAGAAACAATCGGTTATCGGAGAGTCACTGTTTACATGAAGCAAACTTCACCCAAGAATTATCTCGATAATGTCTAACCAGGAGTCTACCTAGAACAGTATGAATGTGTTGTTAACTAAAAACCTTATTATATGGTTCAAGAGACCCAATTCAGATTTTTTCCTCCTATGTGGCACAGATCCAAGAACATGTCAGCTGGGAAGAAGCGCGTGGATTCTGATATTCTCAGATCGGTTTCAGGCCTCATTCATATGTGCATAAATCTGATATGAAAAGAAGATGTAAGCTGCATATAGTCAACAAACAGGAATTGGGCATCAAGACCTGCCTAAAGTAAATGTGTTGTTAAATCTGTCCATTAAGAGCATCTTGAGCTTCAACGGAAGAAAAGGAAAATCTGACAATCTTAGAGAAAAAACACATGAACTTCACATATGCACATGTTCACATCTTGTACATGTGTTTTGCACTTTTGAAGCATGTGTGAAGTATGTGGATCACATGTGAAATGTGTTCTGCACATGGGTAATGTCAGCTTTTGGAACATTCCCGTGTGAATCCCATATAAATTCCCATGTGAAACAAATGTGATCACAGTTGAAACACATATAAATTCCCATGTGAAACAAATGTGATCACAGTTGAAACACATATAAATTCCCATGTGAAACACATGCGATAACATGTGAAACTATAGAAGCTTGTTTCCGCCACAAAATAAAAAAAAAAGATAATTGCGACTTTTTATCTCACAATTGCGAGTTTACATCTCACAATTCTGACTTTACACGCAATTGGGAGATATAAAGTCAGAATTGCATGATATAAAGTCGCAATTGCGTGTTATAAACCCCCCTTTTCCCCCCCTTAGAATTGGTCTTTATATCTCAATTCTGAGAAAAGATGTCAGAATTGCGAGATATAAACTCACAATTATGTGTTATAAGTCAGAATTTGTGTGATATAAAGTCAGAATTGCGAGATATAAAGTCAGAATTGCGAGATATAAATTCACAATTGCGAGAAAAAAAGTCAGAATTCTGACTTTATAAGACGCAATTGCGACTTTATATCTCGCAATTCTGACTTTATATCTCGCAATTCTGACTTTATATCTCACAATTCTGACTTTATTTCACGCAATTCTGACTTTATTTCTCAGAATTGCGAGATGTAAACTCGCAATTGTGAGATAAAAAGTCACAATTATCTTTTAAAATGTTTTATTCAGTGGCGGAAACAAGCTTCCATATGAAACACAATGTATTTTTTTTTTTTTTTTTTCTGTAAGGGAGTTCCCAACAATAGTCCTGGTAAATAAATGACTAGATTGATGAATGATTATTACATATTGTTTTAAGAACAAATAATGTGGCCCAATTAAATACTGAATTAATTACAAACTAACAAGTATGTGAACTTCACATCTCAAGTTAAAGGATCTTTCAAAGGTTTGGTGGGTAACACATTATTTCACAGTGTCCATTTTTTACATCCAGTAATAACAACATGCAACTAACTCAACATGTTGGAAATTAACATCACGTATACTTAAAAGAACAAGGAAACCTTAAAGTAAAGTGTAAGCGTTCGGAGTGTCTCTAAACAGCATGTAAACACTGTTCCTCCTCATGGCGAGTTCAGCACAAGAGAGCAGTCAACAGCGATGTGTCAGAACAGATTACTGATCTAAAGCCATTTAATTATTCTCTGGTAACGCGCCTTTGGGCCCCGGCTCGTAGATTTGCGATTCTTCATTCTCCTCAAAGTGATTGTGACCTTTCTGGCTAATCCGAGCGTGAGATCAGCAGAATGAGAAATCTCAGCGTTTGGGCCCAGGTCATTATAGGAGCTGAGATGTGCTTGTTTCTGTCGTTTAATCTGGCTCTATAAAGACGGTCTGATTCTGAGCACAGAACTCCAGGGACGCCTCTATTGTTATTACGTGCCGTTTGCGACCAGCCATCTTATTTGAGTCGCGCTTGTTCCCAGGCAACAGGCAACGTGCCGATTAAGAAAGAGCTGTTGGTAATCAAGGCCGGGGCGTTTGTGCTTGGACAAGAGCATTCAAGCCTCCTCAAAGTTTCAATGATAAAACAATTGACAGAATGAAAACTAAAGCAAACATTACGATCTGAGGTCGTATCATCGTTATAGTATATAATTTGCACTCTTATAAGCTCAAGCACAAAACTGTTCACAACAGTCTGCAAACTGAACGGCTCAAATTGGTGGAAACGAAGGAATAAGAACACGCTTTAGCAAGCACCCATTTATCAAGATATGATGGTTACTGAAGGTGATTATTAATAATAATATTAGACAAACAGGCTTCAATTCAATTCACATGTATCTGTATAGCACTTTTATTTGCAGTATAGTGACCATTCCTATGGCGTATTCCTCTAGTGGCTGAACATTAGCCATAGTGAACAAATGTCTGACCACAAATTGAAAGTATTATTTTCAAATGTTCTGTTTTGATTCAATTTCCGACTGAAGCTTAGAGCATTCTGGCAGGGAAAGTGCTTATACATATAAATATCAGCAGTGCACACTTTATTTTATGAACAAAATGAGCAATTATGAATGGACACTTTTGGAGGACTTCCATGCATTTCTTTTTTAATGTTCCTGTATCATTCTAAATGCACAACTTGGTGTTTTATAATATGCAATATGTTTAATAAAGTTTGTAGCTCATCTTTCCTTAGTGTCGTGTGCATTTTCTGGTAAATAGCTTGTGTGCATTCATCTCTTTTGCTGTAATTAATTATGCATTAGTCATCGGTCTATTCATAAAGCACTGAATAGGTCCATCTGGGTCAGCCTCTATTACATATTTGATCAGTCAGAGGAGGAAGTGTGTTTGTGAAATCAACACGGAGTGAATCTGAACATGAGGCCACGGGCCTTTGGGTCCAAGTGCTGGGATTATACAAGAGTCAGAAACAGCGCCAATCAGATCTCACCGCATTGTGTGACCAAACATGACTAGACGGCCTTTATTTGGCATTACGTAACTTCTGACAGCTAGAAGTGAGAGGAGAATTAGACGAGATGACCCAATTCTCCACATAAGAGCGAGTGGCAGCCTGAGCGACTCAAAGGCCCGGAGAATCACATCATTGGATTCACCGTTTGCACTAGAAATGGAAAAAACAAACTTTTGTTCAGATTACCGACATTTGATGGATGAGCCTTCCCAGTTCATGTGACAGCAGTGCAGATGTCAGACAGATGTGATTGCAGATTTTTTGATTAAATTTTTAATGAGAAGCGCAGTGAATTCCACTCAGTATTGATGCACGATTTAATTGTCTTGTCACAAGCAAGCCGATATCCTGCATTGACGGCTGAATTTGATGCTTCCTTCTGTTGGAGGAGACAGGGGAACACTGGGAGACACGATCTTCCATGATCTTCAGTGCCGCCACTGTGTCTCCGTGCCAGAGAGGATGTGCCTGACGAATGCAAAAGTGCATTTCCGTTTCCCGCACTTCACGAATCGAGCGTGATATTCATTTCAATTATTTAAACTTCAAAAGTAAAAAACTAAGGGGTCATGACATGAGAAATCAAATTTTGAAAAGTGGTCTTTGTACCATTAAACCATCCTGCAAGTTTCATAGCTTAAACCGTCTTCTCATTGTAAACAAAGAATTTATTTAATCAAGCTCCAAAAACAAGTTTGTTTTGATGTTGTGGGATTTGTGATGTCACACAGGCAAAAACATTTGCATATGCCCCGCCTCCTGATTAATAGTTACACATCATCGCACCATAGGCCCCGCCCACTGGTGTTCAGTCTAAGCGCCAACCTTCCGTCTCTCTCTAGAATCAACACTGGAGAGAGTTAAACTGCAGTTCATCCACTGGCCACTAGAGGCCGGCTGCAGAAGAGACTCAATCCCATAATCCCTCATGTTAAAATGCCCAACTTTACAGCAGAACAAAACATGTTTACAGTCTGGTGCAAAAAGTGGTTTTGGTCTATATGGCTAATTTTGTCCTTCATGACAACTGTGAGGGGGTGAATGTTTTTTTATAACTCGCCCGTGTAAATTATATTAAGCCTTAAAGTTCTGCATAATTAATGGCGTGGTAACTTGAGTGACAGGTGGATTGCCGCTGATGTCACTGCTAGCCATTTGTCTGCTAGCGTTAGCGTCATGTCAACTAATCCGCCTCGCTGCACATGTTCGCTTATCCGGGAGTGACGCGCGGCCAAGATGGCGACGACCGGCTCCGCCCACTTTGGGCTTCAAAAATGCTCTTCAGAAACACTACGGGTGACGTCACACACACTAAGAACATATTTATATACAGTCTGTGATTCAATCGCTTGACGGCTGACATATTCTGACATACTCCTCGCGCTTGAGTCTGCCGACAACAGGACAAATAGAGGAGTGAAAGACATTCACAGCTCGTCTGCGTCTCTGTAAAGACTTCAGAAGGATCCCAGCGTCGGAAACAAACGGGTGGTTAATTTTAATGCCGTCCTGTTTCGCCTGTTCGGAGCATTTTGTTTCGTAAACGAGGCGCAGAGGAGAGTATGCAAAGAAACTTTTGTGGAAGACTGTACTGTATCTGACAGCAGCGGCATCGCAACCCGGAAGTAAACCATTTCATAATGCTTTCACAGTCTACGCAACTACCTCTTTCAAGGCCCACAACATCCATCCACATATATAAATCTTTAAGTCCTCCTGGAAAGTCCATTTAATGAGTTGGGAAATCGTCATTAGGATGTCAGGAATGTTCAATTCACTTTGGTCGGAGCAAGATGGCAATGTATCCTTTCTACATACTAAAGCAACAATATTTTTTTAATTATACATCTGCAAAATAATTACAGTTTTTCTCAGTCGCTTTGGTGCATTTCTCAGAAATGAAATTCTCAAAACTACTTGTTCAACCTCCACATCATCTAGTCAACACTTGTGCACATCATAAAAGCAGTTTTGTACATTCATGCAATTGATTATGAACAACTGTCTGCGGTTCCCTACATTATCAGTTGCTAATGCCACGTTGCTCAAAATGTATTAAATAGTTCTCTGTGCGATAGTCTTACCCCTCAAAACATCTAGTCATTAGTTCATCGTATAAGTCATTAAATGCAAAATGGTTGATCTAGTTGTCATAAACTTTCAAGCATGTTTTCTACACATGTGCCATGAATTGATGAATTGTGCAGGTGAATCTTGACTTTCACTAATGAAGAGAATGTAGATCAACCAATGAGAAGCCAGTTCTCTGAAATAGCTCAAACTTGCATCTCATGAACCTTCAATTGCTGAGCATATACACTAAAAGCAAAGTTTATTTTCTGTGTTTGCCTTTCTAACGTTGTGTTTTCGCCTTTGTGCCCTTATTTCCTCATCTTTTCTGTATCACAATAATATACATTTTATTTTTTAGTTTATTTTTTCGCCAGACCACTAGTAAAAGTGTAACTGTGAATCCTATCCAGTCTCTTTCAGTCAGTAACTCACGTACAGTAGTGTGTAAATTTGTACTTTTGAAATGGATATATGGCATACAGAAGTGCATTTCAATACAGTAACTGTTTACATCAGGGAATACTCACAGAGTGCAGTGTTTTATTGACAACATGACTAAGATTTTTGACTATCTTGTTTGTGAACAATGACACGAGGACTTGTCATTCTGATGGCACTGATATGTTCATCAACATAAATAATTACTTTTGTGAGATGAACTAAAGATTTTGAGTAAGTTACAGGCCAACGTGTGGTGCTGTTTGTACGAACTGTTTTGAGAATGCACATACTTCTTTGCAAATATTAAGGATGATTTGAGAAACGCACCAAAGCGACTGAGAAAAACTGCAATAAAGAATGTGCATTGGGTGTATTTATGCTTTATGTTTTTATTACATTTTTGAAGGGCCTGCACATTTAATCATGTTATATTCTATCAAAACTGTACATTAACATGGTACATGCAACTTAGATAGTTTTATTGTAAATGAAAAAAAAAAGAAGAATTTCACCTAAAATATTTTCTTGCTGACGTTGTCAAGTCTGCATCTAAAATCGCATACTTCCCTACTATATAGTGTATACTATAACATGGTGGATGTAGTACGTCCACAGTACATTTAAACTACACACATCCATACTATATACTGTAGAACATCATTTGTTTTTAGGGTTTGTGAAGTAATTACTTATTCAAGACAGTTTGCGATGTCAGACGCAGTCCCAGTCGTGATTATGTTGTATGTAAATACACTCTTTCCAACATGATTTGAATGTTCCATTTTTTACTTTAATAAAAGAATACATAACAGAATGGATACAGTAAATAGGTCACGCACAGAAGAACAGAGACTGTCTCAGCAAACTACTCAAACACAGTTATCAAGAGATGACACCTTTAGTGTGTGACACACAAAAAAACTCACTTTTCCAGCCTTTAGGGTCCATGAGAAGAGTATAACTCTAAGAGATGTAGGGAGTGAACTACATCTGACATGAGAGGGAAGAGATACAGTGAAGAGAAAGTACGGAGACAGGGTGAAGGAAAGATAAAAGAAGAGTGGAGTCGAACACAGAACAGGACGAGACGGGAGGGACGGAGGGGAGAAGAGACGAGAGAAAGCAAAAACACACAACAACAGAGACGTGGAAATGAAAGCAGAGACAGAACGAAGGAAAAACGGCCCGTTAGAATATCAAACACGAGACCCAGATGAAGTCTATCGCACAGTCCTCCGCTCGGAGAAACGCAGGGATCAAAGTTTGCTCTCGTGAAAGCTGAGAGTCTTTATTTGCAGGAGCTTGTCAGTCAAACGTGCGCAGCTTTACTGTGCAAAGAGACTGGAGGATATAGCAGTGATATTACGAATTGTGTTGTGTCAGATCACATCGTGCCTGTCTGTCTCCTCTAGGACGGCGTTCCAGACGCTTTAAAGACACTGGATGACAGTGTCAGGAATGGGAAAATGCAAAACGCCAGATTTCTTGACATGAACGGTAAAATAGGCCAGCGAGAGCGGCTTATGGACGCGGGATGTGACTTGGCACCAGTATCTCTGTTGGTAAAAGTTTGTTTGGAACAGCAGCTGATGAGTTGGGAATTGAGAGGGAAATTATTTAGAAGGAGGACATTGTGAACATCGTGTCTGTGTGAGTGAGCGGAAAGCCACAGACTGTACTCTTCATCATCGTCAGATGTATTTGCTGATGCTACAGGAAAGACGTTTGACCAATGAGAGAGAATAAACACTGAACGGTTAAAGGGATAGTTCACTTTGAAATTAAATTTTGGCATGTTTTAGCTTACCTCAAGGGCATCCAAGATGTAGGTGTCTTTGTTTCCGCAGTTGTTTCAATTTTGATATTTTTAGGTCAAACCGTTCTTGTCTGTCAGTCGTATAATGCAGGTCTATGGTCACTGTCTCAAAGAGCATGCACAGAGTCCAAATGAAACAATTCCCCATCGTAAGTACACATTGATGGCCTAAGACACGAAACGAGCGGTTTGTGTGAGAAAACGAACAGTATTTATATCGTTTTTACCTCTTGTACACTTTCTGGCGCTTGCACAGACTAAGCCAGAATGCGAGCGCATGTCACACACCAGGAAGCGCTCGCGCCCTCAGATCACTTGGACGTAGTTGTGTACAAGAGGTAAAAACGATATAAATACTGTTTGTTTTCTCACACAAACCGCTCGTTTCGTGTCTTAGGCCATCAATGTGTACTTACGATGGGGAATTGTTTAATTTGGACTCTGTGCATGCTCTTTGAGACAGTGACCATAGACCTGCATTATATGACTGTCAGACAAGAACGGTTTGACCTAAAAATATCAAAATTGAAACTACTGCGGAAACAAAGACACCTACATCTTGGATGCCCTTGAGGTAAGCTAAAACATACCTAAATTTAATTTCAAAGTGAACTATCCCTTTAATAAGGATAAGGATGCACACAGTAACTGGGTAATTAAAAAACTATATTTTTCCTGGTTTGAATATTTTGTATGTAATTTGGATCTGTGTGTCTGTGAATTCCTATGAAGCTTCTGATAATAACGGCTTTGAATCCCATAAGCAGAATCTTAAAAATAAAGGTTTTTAATTATCATCAATGGTTCCACGAAGAACCCTTAAAACCATGGAATCTTTCCATTCCATAAAAAGTTCTTTGTGGAAAATAATACATTTTATTATTATTTAAAGCTGCAGTCCGTAGCTTTTTTTGGGTTAAAAATTATCCAAAATAATTTGAGCAAGTACATAACCAGCCAGTGTTCAACACTCTCTGCTTGCCGTAGCTCGATTCAGAACGGTAAGCTTGTAATAATGTTTTTAATTCCAGTGGTACTGGTGGAGTTCCACGGGAAATTCGAGCTTGTCATTGTGTCATTACGTCACACCTGTCCACATAAAGAAGAGTCTCGGCTAGTAGGCTACGAGTGTGAGGATGCTGGAGATTTATAGCCTTTTCTCACAGCACTTGATATAATTAAACTTATCAATTTGATGGCGGATCCAGAAAGGTTCAATCACCAACTGGAGATTCACCCGCTGTAAAACGCGAAAGTCTTCGAACTTCGGAGAAAAAAAGAGACTGCAACCGGCCCATGCGAAAACAAGGACAAATATGGAAAGGGCATTAAATAGTCACACAATGCTGATGTTGTTAACATTAACAATTTGAGAACAAAGTATAATTTGCACTAGGGATGCTCATATTGACCGTTTAACCGTTAACCGAAAGTAAAAAATTTGACCGATTAATCAGTTAAACGGTTTAAAACGTTTTTTTTTTTATGCTTCTTTTTTTTTTTTTTTTGCTGCATGGTTTAAAAATAAAATACTATATAGCTTATATTTATTAACTCACGGAGCGCGTCGACACGCGCAACCACACACGTGACAAGTGCCTGCAGAATTTTTTTTCCAAGCAAGGCAAGCAAAATGAAGCGAGCGAAAAGAAGCACTGTGTGGGATCATTTTAACAGAAAGGGCAACGAAGTTACCTGTAAATTATGCGGCGCCGTATTAAAATACAGCAGTAGCACAAGTACAATGCAGTACCATTTACGAAGCAAACACCCACAAGCATCGAGTGATGAAGGGCAACAAACTTTGCCCTCCATGTTATCAGGGAGAAGATGCGATGCACGGCGATCTGAGGAGATAACGCAGAGAATCTGTTCAATGGTAGTAAAAGACACTTTGCACATAAGTGTCATCTGTGGTGAAGGTTTTCAAGAGCTACTGGGCTATATTGAGCCCAATTACGAAATCCCATCAAGATGCACTATTACCTGTAGAATTGAGGCCCGTTTTGAGGAGCGAAAAAAATCGCTTAAAACACAACTCGAAAGCACAAAGTTTGTGGCCCTTACGACTGACTGCTGGACGGCACTCACAACAGAGAGCTATATAACAATAACGTGCCACTACATCGACGAGGACTGGCAAGTTAATACAGCTGTCCTTCTAACGCAGAGTATGCCAAGCAGACACACAGCTGAGAACCTCACAGCTAAACTAATTGATGCGGTGGAGACATGGGGACTTAATGGGAAAGTGTCTGCATGTGTTCATGACAAACTCTCCAGAACGGGTGAACTGGGACTCGGTTCCCTGTTTTGCTCATACACTACAGCTCGCTGTTAATGATGGATTTAATGTGTTCGTGCATCGGGTCATCGTTGCAGCTGGGCGCCTGGTTAGGCATTTTAACCACAGCACCCCTGCATGCAAGGCACTGGAAGATAAACAATCACAAATGAAACTTCCGAAACACCAGCTCATTCAGTTTTGTAAAACAAGATGGAACTCGGTGTGTGACATGTTCGGAAGACTTCTCGAACAAAGGTGGGCTGTTACAGCTGTTCTGTCTGACCGAACAGTTACAAGGCTGCAAGATGCCAGAACCCTGGAGACACGAGACGAACACTGGCAAATAATGGAGGAGAGTGCGCCCGTGTTGGAAACTTTAAAATGTGCAACCACCATAATGTCATCAGAAAAGAACGTTTCAATTTCCAGCATTTACCCCATCACCTTTAGCCTGCTGAACACACACCTGATTAGAGCCGAGGATGACGGCCACAGAGTGACGGAGTTCAAGGCAAAGGTTCGGCAGGCCTTAAGTGGCCGCATGGAGGTAGTTATTATTATTATTATTATTATTATTATTTATTATTGTCATTGTTTTGCATTAATAAGGAGGTTATATGTTCGTCACAGGTTGACAAGGATGATCTGGTGGCCAAACCTGGGCTGATCGCCTCTGTCCTGGACCCTCGCCATAAACATCTCCCTTTTTTTGCACAAACGGAGAAAGAAGCCGCAAAAGCAAAACTTATTGAAATGTGTGCTGCTTTGGAAATGGCCAATGCGGAAGGAGATGAGAAAGCGGTGTCTGCTACCCAAGCTGGAGATGAAGACCGCAGCCAAAGCAACGCCATGATGATGCTCCTGGGAGGTGACTACAGCACCCCTCGTCAAGCCACTGGTTATCCAGAAGCAGAGGTTGACATCTACATGAGAGACGATCCTCCTTCTCTGGATATTAATCCTCTTGACTGGTGGAAAGCAAATGAAAGGCGCTTCCCGAAGCTGGCCACTCTAGCGAGACGTTACCTGTGTATTCCCGGTACATCTGTCCCATCGGAGAGGGTGTTTTACTGTCAACAGGCTGCGCTCCAGACTGACCCCACATCACGTTGAGCTCCAGACTGACCCCACATCACGTTGAGCTCCAGACTGACCCCACATCATGTTGATATGTTGCTTTTTTTAAATAAAAATTAGACAAGGTGTTGAGCTATGGCTGCTATTTTTATTTAACGAAAAATCTTGGTCTAACGGAAAAAAAATGTCGTTTTTTGAAAGCTTCGTTCAAACGGATTCAGTGTTTTCTTTTTGTCATCTTAATTTGTTAATTATTTAAGTTTAAAAAATATATTTAGTGTAGGCCTATTTTGTTTTTTATTTGTATTATTTTATTCTGTTTTTCTCTCACTGTCAGAAATGCTGCAGGTGCGTGGAAATTTAAACTGAATCCAGGTTCTGTTGTTGATCTGTTCGGTATGCTGCTGTTTGCACTTTGCATGTTAAAATAAAAGATACGCGTCAATTTTATATGTATTTAATGCCAATTCAATATTATAATCTTATCAGTTAACGGTTAATAATCGATTAATGAGTGGCGGTTGTCGGTCGGGAAAATTCATCAAAATGAGCATCCCTAATTTGCACGGTTTGATGTGATATGATAAGCCATCGTTAGATTTAATCGGCGCGATTTACTGCAATGCTTTTTTTCCCCTTAGTTGGTCAGAACAAAAGTGGATGTTACTTGTTCAGAACATTTTCCAGTGAAAACACTTATGTTGGTCACACTTCCAAAAAGTAGAATCTGTGATTGCGAATGCGTATCCACACCGGCGGTGATTGACAGCCGTACATTCTCCTCAAAACATCGGATTCATCCGCGCTGTGCCGTGCCGAGGCACAACGCACGTAAAGTTGATAATTCCGCGAATAACTGCAATTGCAGATTTCGAACAGAGATGGCGACAAAGAGGAAAAACTGCGGACTGCAGCTTGAAATGTTCTTCACACTAAGAAAAAAAAATATTTTAAGAATTGTTGAGAAAGGTTATTTTGGGAACCAAAATGGTTCTTCTATTGCATTGCTTAGAGAAGAAAAAAAAACACCTTTTGTAGTCTTTATTTTTAAGAGTGGAGAATCTTTGATTAACAAACGAACTCCACGACAGAATGCTGTTCAACACAGACCAAATAGCATACATCTGTTTTCCTTCATAAACCCCAGGAAGTGTTTCACTGTACAGATGGTTCTCAGCAGTGTTTTTCTTCTTTTTCTGCTGATTCTTGAGACTGTTATACACATAAAAGACAAAATGGTTTTGTTTGTTTCCAAGTTGTACACTCATCACATATGAGAAATGACCAAGGTGAATGCATGCACTATAAAGATGTGCCTTTTTTGCAAAGTGAGTGAATAATGACAGCTTGCACATTGTTAAATTCCCCCTGTGGTGAAAATCCAGCTTTTAATGTTGTTTATATGTCTATGTGGTGTTTTTAATCTGCTTTAAGACAAACCATGTGTAAGTTCATAAGTCGACACCATTGCTGAGTATTTCCTCCTTAAAACTGCAGTGAACCAAAGACAGTCTCAAAAACACGCTTTGAAATCGCTGGTGTTTCTGACGTCACACACTACCTTGTAACCAATCAGATCAACGTGTGATCGTCAACCAGTGGATCTCTGAGCTGAGTGAGTGAGTGGAGGCGGGGCTCATTTGCATATTCATAGAACTGCGCATACTAAATGAGGCAAGGGTGTCGAGTTACATTCAAGATATTTTAAGGCATTTTTTCCAAGGAAGAAAAACATTTAAATATGTCATTTTGGTGATCAAAGATGAATTTTAAGGGATACAATGATTGATAACAGGGGGATTGTAAAAGAATAATTATGATGATACATATCACACAAGAACAACACAATGATCATTTGGAGTTCATAAACTACTTGCATTTCCTTATGGAAAAAAAACATATATATATATATATATATATATATATATAAACCATAGCTCTGTTCAAATCCCTAGTGAGCCACAACCTACTACCTCATGAGTGACTGATCTGAAACACTTGATAATGCACATTAATTATACAAATATTCGTAACTGACATTTCTTTCTCCTTGTCTGCCACCTCGGATTTGACATTAGATCAAGGTCTTTTCGGTACTTTCTGGGATTGCCTACTCCATAAAAGATGCACACAATGCCATTTGGATTGGTGTTCATCAGAACAGTGCTAATGCCGTCGAGGTAGGCAGCTTTCTGAGCAGATCCACTGAATGCTGTGTCACTGTTACGTGGAAAAACTAGATTTTAACGAGCAGAAAAAGTACTTCTCCACCTCTTAAACACTGTGGAAATGTTCATTTAGCTACTAAGAAGTGAGATTCTCACATACACGTAACATATTGAGAGTGTTGGGTGATTTATGTAAGTGTCACTGATACTGACGGGTACATTTTCATGGAAACGGAAGGATATTATATCAGGAAAGAATAAACGGCAATGCCAGTATTTCACTGTGGTAAAAAAAAAACAAAAAAACATTGTTTAATTTTCACTTCTCTATAGCCTTCCGCTTCTCTAGATTGACTGTTTTCCCTTTCACATTTAAAGGGGAGAAAATACTTGCGCTTTTGTGCTAAAAGAGTTCATTGTACATGCATTCAAAAACTTCCCTAGCTCAAAAAGTAAGTAATAATTTTTGGGTTTTGTAATTTTTTTTTTTAAATGAATGTGACTAGGGCGATGTGAGCATTATGAAACGCTAAACTCTCACGTTATCCGTTTCATTCATGCTCAACACACAAGTTAGACTCATAGAAATGTTAAACTTTTGACGTTCCAGGAAATCAGCCATCGCTTTAGCTGAATAAAATGCATTATTTTCATAAGGATAAAGTATATTTATAACGCACATATAGACTTTATCACTGTAAAGAATAAATAATATAATTTGTTCTTCGCTCTGTGATAGGAAGCCACATCCGTTCAAAAAAGAAAGTCCTTTCAATCACTCGGCTGACGTTATAATGTGATTTTGGAGTTAAATATGCTGTTGTTCTCATAAACTGTGTGTTGAGGCTCTGCTAAGCTAAAAACGGTTTGCAATTTAGTCTCCTCTAAATTAAATCACATAGCATGGTCTTAAAAAATGTTTCATTCATGTAATTAATTCAGACGAGTGTGATTCATTAGCTAAAACAAAGAAAGCAAAACCCAAAATAATCAAAGTAAAGATGAATTTGACTGATAGCATTGTCTTTCTATAGAAATTCGCAACATATCTTTACCGTGATTTCTTTCAGCCACGATATATGATATTGTGACAGCCTGTAAAGCGTTTACATACAAGTTAGCATAAATGTGCATAAAACACAATTTTTCTGTGCCAAAAACTCTTTAATGATGCCTTTAAATTTGACGATTGTTTGGCCCATTTGTTCACACAGCTGTAAATATGCATGGTATAGCACTGTCGTCACTTATTTGCAATATCTCTTGATGACAAACACTGCAGGACATTTTCACACTGTGAACAACAGCTACTCTTAATTACACAATGATTAGAGTGTGCAATATCCTAATTTTGCACACAGACAGCATTTCTAGGCCCAGCAAGCGAGATGAAGGCTTTCCTGTCACAAAGTCAGATCTGAACCGATGCATCAAGGTGAAAACACCAGCGTCTCTCGCGCTCCACTGCAGATCGTGAGACCATTAGGGGCGAGACCACATCGCCTGAATGCAGCTTTATCCCGCAATGCACTGAAGATATAGAGACCGGTTTCATGTGTCCTCTGCAGTGGCTTTTTATGTTATTACCTTGAAAGCTTATTTTTACAGTTTTTTTCAGTCGCTAACAAGCGTTTGTCCAATCAGTTGTCACATTTTCAAAACTCTAAACACAATTAGCACAGCATCAGTCTTTTGTGGCCATACCATTCACACATTTCTTGTCGTTTTCACACAATATGCAGTCAGTGAACACATTTCCATAATGCTTACATTTTCTTAACAGACAAGCTATATCTCCCAACAAAATTATGGATTGTTTTTGTAGTATTTACAAATGTTAACACACAACATCCCACAATAGCAAAAACAATATTCCAAACCTTAGATACAGTATGGACTGCATTTATTTATTTACCATTTACATGAAACTTTTACCATTTTTGTAAATTTCATGATTTTAGCAAATTGTGATTTTGATTGCTAGCAAAATGTGTTGCTTTTGAACAATGTCATGAAGAAACAAGCTTTTCTTCCTGGAGTAATGATGCTGAAAATGCAGCTTTTCATCACAGGAATAAATTACATTTTACACAATTTATTACATGACATACATATTTTTAAACAGAAATCAGTTATTTCAAATTGTACTACAGGATATTTCACAATATGAAAGTTTATAAAAACCTCTGCTTCTGCAATGATATCAGTTCAAAAACAATATATCAGTGAGAGAGTCAAGGAGCTACAACGACAATATGTCCAGATATAGTGTAGCCTACTGTATATTCAATTCAATGTCCAGTTCTATAAGCTTTGCACTTTGCAAGTAGGTAACCTACACAGCAATAGGTTACAGTACAGTATGGTATACAGTAAATGACATGATTTACATAAACTTTGTTTTGAGAATTATGGAATTGGAGGCCAACCAGGCCCCTCATGAATCCATATACATAGATGAGGCAGGATTCAATCTGGCCAAAAGGCGTTGACCTGGACGAAATGTAATGTGGAGGTGGAAGGTTTATGGCCATCAGCCACATGACCAGATGTCCCTCCTTGAAGCCATGGATGCTGGCTCCAAGGGTGGATCCGACATACCAAGCAGTTTTATCCCAGGTGCATCGCCTTGGATGATATCAGATGTGATCTTGATGAAAACATGCCTAACCCTGAAGATCGCAGAGATTAGATACAGTAATTTTATGTTTTTTTTGCTGTTGTTTTTTTGTTCACAATGCTCTTGTGTGTTTAATGGATATTTTGTCCACTGTAAGCAATACTGTAAAACTTTTTCTGTTCTATCAAACCGTGTTTCTACTGTACCTCCTGTAGTAAACAGTAAAGGAATAAAAACTGATTTGCTTTTTACTGGAATGATTATGAATGTGAACAGTACTGTACATGTGGACATACAGTTCCCAACCAAGAAATTTAGTGTAAAACGGTGGATTGCATGTTTTGCATGCAAATACCTGTAAAACTGAAACATAAAAGTCTATGCAGTTTTAGTAATGTCAACAACAGCCAGTATTTTGAAACCTGCTGTACTTTGATTGACTGCATGTACCTTGTGAAGTGAAAACAAGTGTTATTCTTTGACAGAATAATTTCATTTTGAGTCAGATTTCCAGTGTTTTGGTAAAGTTAGTGTGTGCAGAGAAACATGTGTTCTGTTTTGAAATGAAGAGTTAGTATATATTTAACAAAATGTGTTTTTGAGAAGACAATTAACCATTTGGCCAATTGTGTTTTGTAGGTGTGAGTCTGTGTTAAGAGTTTAGAAAAAGTATCTGAAGTATGGGTAAGCGCTTGTTAGCGATTGAAAAAAACTGTAAAGTCACTGCACACCAAGTGGCAGCATTCTTGAGAAAAGACCAGCAGTTGTGCAGTGAAAGCTCGTAAAAGGACATGCAATGTCCATTAGCACCATAATCCAATGCATTCTTCGATTACTTTTCGGTAGGACTTCTTTCAACACAATACCTTATCACAGGTTCTGCATTAACAGGTATGCATACTTTTGCCGTTTTGGAAGCAAAATCGGTCACTTAGGTGATTCGTGAGACTTTTTCTCTCACATCAGCAGCGGCCAATCGCATGTCTGCGCTGGGATTCTGCAGGTTTGGGGTTTCATTTTGTTAATGCATTAGATATCATGGACTAACATGCTATTTTAAAGGCAAGGGTTCACCTGTTCTCGTACAACAGGGTTACATGCATCAAAGGTCAAAAAGTTTCATTTTCTCATAATATGCACATTGAAAAACATCACATTTTCAATGATTCTCAAACAACTTGTCTAGTGCCTTCTTTGATTACTTTTCGGTTTGGACTCCTTTCAACACAATACCTTATCACAGGTTCTGCATTAACAGGTATGCATACTTATCTCTCTGCAAAATTTGCCGTTTTGGAAGCAAACTCATTGAAGACTTTTTGTTTCACATCAGCAGCGGCCAATCGCATGTCTGCACTGGGATTCTGCAAGTTTAGGGTTTGATTTCGTTAATGCATCAGATATCATGGACTAACATGCATGAAAGTGCCCATATTATGCTATTTGAAAGGCAAGGGTTCATCAGTTCTCCTACAACAGGTTTACATCCATCAAAGGTCAAAAAAGAGTTTCATTTTCTCATATACATTGAACATCACCATATTTTTCAATGATTCTCAAACCACTCGTCGGATGAATCAGTCTCTCTAAACCTCTCCTTTTCATGTCGGCTCAGGGATTCTGCAGGTTTAGGGTTTGGTTTTGTCAATGCATGTTAGTCCATGATACCAGATGCATTAACTAATTTGACCTTACTGTAAAGTCTCACCTCGTTATTTTTCAAGGACCTTTGAAAGTCTTCCATAGGCAACAACAGAAATCATTTCTCCACAAGAACTACAGCTCACTTATTCACACAACACAGCTTCCCAAGATGAATTTAACATGATTTGTTTAAAACAAAATCTGAATACTAAGATTGCACTCAGCCTCAAATAGCAATTTCTTCCCAATGCAGTGTGTCAGAACAGAACTACAAAAAAATTCACTTCAGAAACGTCTATGATTTTCTCCCGGCCTTGGAAACACACTTTTAAAATTCCCAAGGTTTCTCATGAGCGTGGGAACCCAGCAAAGAGCTGATCAGATCCAATGCATATCGCCCCTCTCTGAATGAGCAGAACCGAATGCTGGATATGCTTTGAACTCCATTGGATGATAAAACAGGTTCACACTGAGGGCAGTTCTTCATAAGCCATAAGAAGTTCAGCAGAAACTTCATTTACGGACACGAGATTCAGCTCTTATCGCGCTAAAGCATTGAGTCGATTGAGTGCACTCACCTATAAATCTTATACCGGGTCGTGAATCCTTGGCGGAATCTTTCCATGAAGGAGAGGTACCCCTTCGAGTGGTGGAAAGGGCCACGGTCAGAGATGAGCCAGTCAAACTGCTTGGTAACATGCTGTTCGTTGGCCGAGGGCTCTTGGCGGGAAGACTGAACTGTTATATGGTCCCATATAAACAGGAGGTAAGTGACTTCAATGAGCCTCCAGTTCATGCTTCACTCTCGACCGCTCTCTGCTCATTCTCGCTCCATTCTGTGGAGACCTGCAGGACGAGAAGAACACAGAACAACATTTCAGCGCCGTTAATAAAACTACCCAGCGAGCAATTATGCGTTTAAAAGACGTCAAATAGCCGTCCAAACACGGCCCTGACGTCTAGGCTAAAACAAGGCACAATCTGGGCTGTCAGTGAACATTGAATAGACGTCTAAACCATCGCCCAAGAATAGACTCGTCATCAATTAGATAGAGAAATGAAATGAGTGAAGAAATGAGACCAAACTCCTTGTAATCACTGTGGACTTTGCTAACATGATGGAAGTCATACATCTCGCAAGTTATTTTGGCAAAAACGACATGTAACCAAATTCAAGGTTATTTTGGCTAGAAGTGTGTTCCTCAAAGCTGGACTATATCGGGTCTATTTTCATGGTCCTTTTAACACATTCTGTTGACTATAATAACGTTGCACCTTCATGTCTACTAGAGTGTTAGTAGAGTATTAGTAGACTGGTAGGGTTAGGGTTAAAATAAGTCGACAAGTTACTTATTGTGAGTAGAATGTCTGTTGGAGGAGCATCAAAATAAAGCGTTATCAGATATTAAGTCTACTAATACTCTAATGAGAGTTAGTTGACATGTAGTTGCAAAGTTACTTATAGTCCACAGAATGTGTTTAACGGACCATCAAAATAAAGTGTTACCAAAAACTCAAAACGCATACCAATACAACACTGGAGGCAATAAAACACCAACAACTTTTATTCCTTTTCACACAACATTATGATTACAGTTGCAGATTAATGAATAATAAAGACTTATTTTCATGCACAATACCATGTTATGACCTCAAAACACTTTTACCGTAGTGCATGGTTTTAAAAACACGATTCACAACAAAAGCTAAAAAAAGCTAAAATGCATGAATAATCTAGTGTTCACACTATCAGATATTTTTAGGGTTTAGTGTACAGTAGTGGCCAAAAGTGATGTCAGGGGGGATATTTGTTTTTAATGACCCTAGAAGTTCAATTAAACAATCCAAATATGAGGAAAATATCAATTTTTTAAATATCAGGGATGCACAAAACACTAAACTTTATCTGTATTTATCCGACAAAACTATTTGGCAAAAAGCTAGGTTTTATTTTACTATGCAAAAAAAATAAATAAATATATATATATATATATATATATATATATATATGCATTGAATAAAAAGCATACATTGACTACAACATAATCAGTTATTAATATTTAGTTGGTTCTCTCATGTGTTCATAATTTCTTTGTAAAGGAAAAAAATTACAGTAGATGTCCGCACAATTTTGCATGTTTCATTGTGTTATTATCACAAATAAAACAATTGACTCCAAGCATAACTATGCAATATGCTTACAAAATATTTACCAAACTTTTAATAATATTTGGATGAAGGGTGAATTTGTCAATTTTGCTGGCGTTCGTGATGCACGTTCACCTGTTTCTTATAACACTGAACACACTCTTAGTGCCACTCTCTGGGCATTTCATTTCGAAAGTGTCATGAAACATGCAAGACTCAATGTTATTCCAATGAGCCTGGGTTTAATGAAAGCTAATCGTGTTGGCATAACCCGCAACAGCAGCCCGATATTTTATTGTATTATCCGTTTAATCCCGCAGTCCTCTGAGGCAGAAGGCCAGTTTGCAGAGCTCATGCTAACCTGACTCGCTGCCCTTTTCACAGATGAGGATGGATTACAAACAGGAGCAACAGCCTTCACTTTATTCAGGCTAATTGGTGGCGTGATAAGTTCAGGCGGGGGTGAGTGTCAGTGTTATGATGTGTTGTGACACGGGTTTGGTTTGTGGACGAGAACAGCGCATCTCCTCTGCAGGATAATTAACGCTGCGCGTGCGTTCGCACATGAATTTATTGCATTAGCTTCATTTACGCAATTAAGTGGTGCATACTGATATCATGAAAGTGAGATGGACAGGAGTAAATACACTCCTGTGAAAAGAATTTGTAAAAGAGACGTCAACATAAAAAATAAAATAAAAATTATAAAAAGTCAAGAAAAAAACGTTTTTTTTTTTTTTTTTTTCATATTGTATTATATATCTGATGCAACTTTTTATATATATATATATATATATTTAATTAAGTGCTGTTGTTGGTCACTAGGTGTTTGAGTCATTTTATACAGTACGTTAAGGTGTTTTATAATTTTATTAGTTGCACCTGACATACATAAATGTGAGTTGGATGTGATCACCCTATTAATACCTTGTTATTTTGCACGATAAATACTGCTTGAAGAATACAAATCATTTGATCATTTATATTTTTGACTCAAGAAAAACACACATGCACCCTTTATGCTGAGCCACTCCAATCTTATCACATCTGTCTCAACATGCTCTCATATTTCACCTCAAAATGGAAGAAAATGGGAATATCATTACTGTAAAAACACTGTATAAAGTCGAAACACTCAGCGAACTCGATTTAATCCATAAAAATTAATTTTGCTGGTATAAATTAATGTATATAGGTTGACTTGAATAAAACGTTTTTAGTTTGTAGTATTTGTTGTACTGAATTTAATGTCTGGATGATTTTAATGACTGTATTACAGCAGGGAAAACAAATGCTAAATGTTTTGGTTCTAAAAAATATGATTCACTGTCTTGATGCAAAACACTTGTATTAATATTTTATTATGTGTAATTTATGAGCACAGGCCTTATCTTTTTTGCCTTATCAAAGGATATACGAGCTTAACAACACGACCAGCCCGTGTGTATGCAGTTAAAATGAGATGCATTGCTATATCACAGCATATGTCACCGGCTCTCTTTATGACTGTCTCTCCTGCAGCGTGTTTTTATGTCGCGATAAGAGCCATTTTCAGCAGTAATGATCCTCAAGATCTTCCCCTCCAGCACTAGAAGCCCAAACTCTGTGCTATTAAAACACAGATTCATTATATTGTGCATGCAGTTGTATAACTGATGCAACTCCTCTTTTTATAAACTTCAGTAAGCATGAGAATAACTTTTGTTTTTGTAATTAAATTCTGCTGTTGTCACTAGATTTGGGACATTTTTATACATCAAGATTGTTTGTAGTTTTATTAGTTGCACTTAAAGAGGACTTTTCCTCCATGTTCATCTTTCTTTAGTGTGTAATGTTGCTGTTTGATCATGAAAAAGTTTTCCAAAGTCCCTCCAGCGGGAGTTCTTCTCTATATCAGAGTCAGTGTTCCTGAACTCCTGAAACGCCTCCATTGTAGTCTTGAGCTTCTCCCGGGAACGAACACGTCACAATATTCCTCATTATAATAATGAATGCGCAGAATAAAGGGGCGGGGCCTGGTTGAGTTAGTCAGTAGTGTGTTAAACTGGAGGTTATGGTAAGGGGCGGGACATTTCCCAAACACACTCGAAGCGCTCGACCAATCACAACACACTGCTCCAGCCGACCAATCAGAGCACAGTGTGCTTTTCAGAAGGAGGGGCTTCATAGAGACAGGAAGTAAACAGAGCGATACTGAGAGACTGGGAAGAGAGGAGCCGCAACAATGGAGAATATGAGGAGAATAATCAACATTCAAGCAGGAAAACCTGTTCTAGAGCCTGAAACAACAAGACTTTGAAATAGGGCATAATGGCCTTATGTTTGATGCAGTTGCCCTATTTTTTATTTTTTTGCGAGAATAATACAGCAAAAAAAAAAAAAACTGATAATTTAGTAAGTGTTTATTTAGATGTGTTCCTCAATGTGTTCAAAGCAATAATTTAGCTATTTTTGTTAACTTATGAATTAGCAATATTAAACGGGTAGCTTGTATGCAAATTACATGTATGAGTAGCTTGTAGTTTGGGAAGCTAATTACATGTTTGTGTTTTCACTGTTAATAAAAACTTGACCTTACCCACTTAAAAAAAAAAAAAAAATGATGAAACATTAATGATTTATACCATGCATAGCCTACTTCCATAATTAACATTCTACAGGCAAAAAAAAAAAAATAAATACAAAAATGCATTATTAATAATATCTGCCAATGCAAACACAAAGCATGATTCATGTAAATTTATGGATGTTACCTTCTTACAAACATCCCACTCTTCTCAAAGGCGTTCGCAGGTCGTTATACGGTACACACATAATTAAGAGGTAGATATGCTAAGAGCTCCAGGCAACTAAATGCAGATTAATATTCTCTCCTCTATGCAATTATCTAATTGTCAATGAAATCCTTCCTTCCCACTTCCATACGGCTGTTTACAGTGTTTAATGAATGAATGAATGAAGATGTTCGAGTCACACTGAGTTCTGCTGGAAGTGGCACCGATGACAGATATGAAGCTGAGCGTCTAACGAGGGCTCCTTTAACTAATTACTTCTGACTAATTTGAGGTTGCCTGTCATAATGTAACAATGCATAATTTTACTGAAATTAAATACTGAACTCACGATATGATATTATTTTGCGATACTCCAAGACATATGATAAAAGGTTAACAAAAAATGTACTGTTGATTAAAATGCTAAATCTGGTGTTACATTGTGTGTGTAAATGAATAGGCTTGGACTTAGTACTGATAACTCAAAGCACAGGACAATAAAGACACCAGAATAACAATACTCATGATTCTGAAGCTGAAAATACAGAATTATTTTAGACGAATATGCGTGCGCTGTCACTGACTAGATATATTTAAAATAATGTAGGCCACTTTTTACTGGTAACAAGACATTTGGCATTATCAGGACCCACAAATATCCCCCCATTACATTATTATACATTATATATAGTAGTTGTAATGATGCAACATAAATATTGTTGCATTTTTGTATTACGATATATTGTTACACCTCAAAATATACTGTATAGTTTGCATATTTAGTACGCTGAACTTCTTTTTTTGTTCCAAGCCTCTAAAGAGTTTGTGTTGTTGTCTGAACTACAAGAATTGTTGCAAATGGGCTTTTAACTGAAGAAAAGCACATGCATCAAACGAGAGGCGATCCCAGCATCTGACGGACTGACCGTGACGAATGCCGTCTGATATTGATGTTTCTCGCCTGAGGCACGCCGCCAAACCCACCGCAGGCTTACGGAAAAGTACAAACATATAATAATTAATCTGTGCACATTTATACTGCAATACTGTGACATCGCGAGCAGGGGAACTGTTTAGATGTCTAACAAAATAATGCAATTTGCGCCTTGATTAATGTTTATTGCGCACAAAGAGCCACATAGTCTGCCGGGGCAACAGGGTCATCATTTATTCATCCTCTCGCTTTAAGTAATGCACCTCTTCCTCTGTAATCGGGAAAAATGCATGAGCATTACGGAAAACATTGCAGAGGAAGAAGGTCGACAGAATATTTACAATGCCATGCTTTATTGTGCTGTTTAAAATGAGTACAGTCACCTTGACAGACCTGGTTAAGGTCCACATAAAACTAAACCCAATTTGCTTCCGTAATACATTTTCTTGGTCTTGTTGTGCATTATTCATCAGGGCATGCTATTCCAAAAGAAAAATGTCTAAAATGTAATAACTTGCTCTGCCTCTTTATTGTTAATTATTTACAGATTACACAAATTATTCATTATTATTATGACTAATAACAGTTATACAGTGAATATTGGAATATATAAAAAATAATGTAGTTCTGAGCGTTTGTTTTAATTTCTTCATTTTCATGCAGCAATGCAATGAAGTCTTTACAGAAAATCAAAGGGAAACTTTGAAAAAAAAAAAAAACAGAACTTAATCAAAAAGGCGGCCCACATTATATAAGTGGGAAAGAAGCATAAAAACACTTTAAAAAACAGCGGTTTACTGAAAAATGACGTGCTTTACCTTGAGGCGTAACATGCTGTCTCTGCTATCGTCCATCACTGGTAAAAACAAACAAAACCTTCACAATGTCAGGTTATGAGGTTTTAGGAGGAGACGACTGCACTCAGGATTGCATTAAAGGGGACGTATCAGGAAAATCGGACTCTTCCCGTGTTTAAGTGCTATAATCGGGTCCCCGGTGAATCTGCCGACCCAGAAAACGTGAAATGTGAAACCCAGTAACTTTGTTTTTGTGAGCCTTTCTCTGCATGTCAAAAAATAAGCCGGTCAGATTTCACTCCCCTTCTAACTTAGGAAGAGGATCTTATTATAATATTACCGACCCTTAATCTGCACGTTTAGGAGAGAGCGGGGCACAAAGTAACGCTTTTTGACTTTCTCAGTTTGTGTAAATCTACTTATGGTTCAGAGTATTTATTTTTTCCCACATTAATTTCCCACATGTCTAGTACAATTATGTGGTTTTGTTTTATTAATACAGTATATACTTTTTTCTGGATATAACGCGAAAGAATGGAAGTGAAATGTGACAACATGCCCCATAGGTGGGGTACATTGTAACATGAGCATATGACAGCTTAAAATGTTATCTGATCTAATAAAAGACAAACTAAAATATTTTCTAAATAAAATACAATTAAAAAACTTTTTCATATAAAATAATGGCAATTTTTGATAATTAAATATAAACTCATTTTTGAGTTTTGACTACGAACACATGAAAACACAGCTATAAAACATAGTTCAAAACAAATAAATAATTAGTAATTTCTGAACATTGACTCTCAGTCTTTATTCACCTTTTTCTCACGTTTCCTCAATAAAATTAATAAAAGTATAGAATATAATAGCATATTTCTAATGGGGCACATTGTAAGGTAGTGTGACAACTTGCCCCCGCCCGCACAACTGGGATTTAAACCCTGCTAGTGTCTTCTGCTAGTTAGCGAAGCATTAAAGAACTATCTCAACTGTTAAATAACATCTTAGAGATTAAAATAATATCATATTTGTCTAATTTTAAATAAACACACAAAATAGAGATGAAAAATTAACTTAAGTAAGAAATTTACTTTTGCTATGGTTTAATAAATTTCTATGGTTATCTTCCAAAAAAATAACAATTTTGGCGCAATTTTTTCTCTATATAGTATTGATATGGCAACTAGTAAATACACCAAGTTTCGTCATCCGAGCATGTGTGGAAGTATTTAAAACAAGTGTGTTACAACTAGCCCCGCGTTACGTTGTGCCCCGCGCTCCCCTACACACACCAGCCGACATTTGGTTTCGCAAGCGACAACAGAGACCAGTTCTAACGCATTGGCAAAAGATCCAGCAGAGACTGAAACTGTTCTGTGGTTGAGCACAGACGAGCACTGAACACTGTTGACCAGAACATGTCACCGCTGTCTTATAAACACCTCAGGAACTGTGGACACTTGTGGAGAAGTTCAACATGATGATGAGATGATCAGTGTAACTCCACAACGACTACAGAAATGTCTCCACTAACATTCAGAAACTCTTCCTGAGTCTCTCCGTAAGGCTGCACTCGCTACTGGTTATTCTGGGATTCTGGATGAGTGAGATTGGCCTGTTCTGTTATTGCCGGAGTTTCTGAAGCTCGTGTAAAGACTCTGCCGAGGAGCATCAGCTCATTTGCATTTAAAGGGACACACACAAAAAGGCGTGTTTTTGCTCACAGCCAAAAAGGGGCAAATTTGACAAACTATCATAAATGATCTCGGGGTATTATGAGCTGAAATTTCACAGACACATTCTGGGGACACCATAGATTTATATTACATCTTGTGAAAAGTGGCTTAATAATATGTCACCTTTTAACGATTACAATCCTCATAAGAATACCCAAATATTTGTTTTCTCAAAAATAAGGGGATAGAGCTTGCATTAGATATCTGGTGTCTGATGTCTGGGTTCAGACTTCACAATATCAGCCTGATTTTGGCATGATCAGTTTGAGTCGCATTTAGCAGTTTACAGCTGAGCAATAATATAGTTTTTGAAGATACAAGCAAGCAAGCTCTATATTTATCGCTCTTGTATACTGAGTGAATGTGGATAAAGTTGGACATGCTTATGTATTCAACTTTATGAATACATAAGCATGTATTATGTATAATAATACAAAGCACTGGCCAATAATATAGTTAAATGTTTCGACTAAATTAAAAATCAGGCAGTTGAGATTTGCTATGTATTTGAGTGCACTGTATGTATGCGAGCTGATTTTGCACTATTCGTGCAAAATCCCTGAATTGAATAGTGTCTGATATTGCATAAAAGCAGTGCAAGCAACTGGTTAATCAGTCAGACAGGTATTTATGCATCGCAAGCTCACAGTCAGCTCTGATTCATTCTGGTAAGGAACGCCACGTTGCAGCATCCAATCAATTCCCATTAGATACATCAAGTTACAGCCTATACATTTTCTTAATCTTGTTGAATAACCTGTTTCATATTATGGAAGTAAAATGGGTTGTGAATCCGCCTCTGTATTGCTTGGAATAAAACGTGCCTGCTAAATAACTTAAGTGGGGGAATGCACTGGATTTTCACGTCACACAATTATTACAACCAGTTCCTTGCCCTAGAAAATCAATGAACGCCAGTGAGCCGTCGTCTTCAGATGAATATTCCCCTGCTGATGCGCCATATGACAAGATATGTCATATTAAACACTCATACTATTATCTGTGCTTTAGTCGTCTCCCTGACAGAAAAATGCTTTTAACCAATCTTTTGATTTTCCCTCCACTGCCTGAAGGACTTGCGTTTTGTCAATGTGGATTCATTTATTGATGGATGTTTGGTGATTAAACCAATCCGCTTATTAACAAATGTGGCAAATTATCATAACATGTTTAAGCACATTGCTAGCATGATTTTGCATGTTGCTAGAATGTTTTAACACATTGTGTTAAACACATGTTTCTGCATGTTTAGCACATTGTTTACATGTTTTAACACAATGATAGCATATTTTTAGCATGTTTTAGCTCATCATTAGCATGTTTAGCACATTGCTAGCATCTTTCTAACATGGTTTAGCCTGTTGCTAACTTTTTTAATCACATTGCCAACATGTTTTAACGTATCATGAACATCTTTTGAACAAGTTCTAGTACATCGCTAACATGTTTTAGCATGTCTCTGCATGTTTACATTGCTTACATGTTTTAACATAATGATATCATGTTTTGGCATCATTTTTCAAGCATTTTTAGCTCATCTTTCTAACATGGTTTAACCTGTTGTAGCTTGTTTAGCTTGTATTATCACGTTCCCAGCTTGTTTGACACATATCGTTAACATCTTTTTAACATGTTTTAACACATTGTTAACATGTTTTTAGCATGTTTATATCATGGTTAAACGTGTTTTTAGCATTATAGCTTGTCTCTGGCATGTTTTATCACATTGCTAACATCTTTCTAACATGGTTTAGCCTGTTGCTAACTTTTATAATCACATCCCCAGCATGTTTTAACATATCGTTAACATCTTTCTAAAACGTTTTAACATGTTTCTGCATGTTTAGGACATTGTTTAGGCTATCCGTTTTAACAAACTGATAGCATTTTTTGCTTGACACTAACATGTTTTAAAATTTTTCTAGCATTTTTAGCTTATCACTAGCATATTTAGCACGTTGCTAACATCTTTCTGACATTGTTTAACCTGTTGCTAACGTGTATCTTGCCTGCATGTTTTAACATATTATAAACATCTTTCTAACATATTGCTAACATGTTTTTGCATGTTTAACACATTGTTTAGACTACCTGTTTTAATAAAAAATGATTGCATGTTTTTAGCATTTTTATCCTTCCACTAGCATGTTTAACACGTTGCTAACATCTTTCTAACATGGTTTAACCTGTTGCTAACTTGTATAATCACAAAATCCCCAGTATGTTTTAACATATAGTTAACATGTTTTAGCACATTGCTAACTTGTATAATCCCATTGCCAGTTTGTTTTAACACAGTTAACATGTTTAAGCACATTGCTAACGTGTATAATCACGTTGCCAACATTTTGCAACATATCGTTAACATCTTTCTTACATGTTATAGCACACGTTGCTATCATGAACTGACATGCTAACATTGCTAACATGATTTACTGTTAATAATTTGCTCTCGGAAGAATCGGAAGAATAATAATGAGCTTAGGTTTGTTTTTTCTTCAGTAAACCCTCTTGCCTCGTTCAGCTAATTCTTGTTTTTACCCTTTTTTTCGAGCCTGTAAATGGTCTCATTCACTCTCAGAGCTTCCTTTCTTCACCGCTTTATTCAGAAATCTCATTCCCAATGCAGGTCTTGTGTGGACTCAATCAATCGCTGTTTCCCTCCATAGGGGCTGAGCTCCGCTTTGTTCCTGACACTTCACAGGGATGGAGGCTTGTCCCCTATTTGTATTGCGGTTCCCAAGAGCCGCAGGATTGAACCAAGGGAGCTTGTGCTTTGTGAGGACGTATCGAACAGTTTCCGCCTACAAACTCCTCTGAGAGGAAGTCGAAGGTTTGGGTTTGTTCTCGAATCCCCATCCACTCGCTGTCGACCGCATACTGACTCTGTTTGCTGTCAGTGTTTTCGAAACCCCAGTGCTAAGGCCTCTAAACCTGATGTGCATAGTCTGAATCAATCTCATCTAAATGTTGCCATCTACAAAAGCAGGTATTTTGCAGTTTAACGCAACTGCATGCAATTATCCTTTTTTGTTATATTATTAGTATTGGCTCTATTAATCTGTTTTTATCGATCGATCCGGTCCTAGATGCAAATTGTTCAATGCACTGCTCAAATCATGTTAAATAGTTGATATATTAACAGATGTGAAGTTAACATTTTTATTACACATCACAAAAATGTATTTATGAAAATCAATTTTAGTTCATCACTAGCATATTTAGCATGTTGCTAACATCTTTCTAACATTGTTTAACCTGTTGCTAACGTGCATAATCATGTTGCCAGCATGTTTTAACATATAGTTAACATCTTTCTAACATATTGCTAACATGTTTTTGCATGTTTAACACATTGTTTAGGCTACCTGTTTTAATAAAATGATTGCATGTTTCTAGCATTTTTAGCTCACCACTAGCATGTTTAGCACGTTGCTAACATCTTTTTAACATTGTTTAACCTGTTACTAACATGTATAATCACATTGCCAGTATGTTTTAACATATAGTCAACATCTTTCTAACACATTTTAACATGTTGCTAACATGTTTCTGCAGGTTTAGGGCATTGTTTAGGCTACCCGTTTAAACAAACTCATAGCATGTTTCTAGCATTTTTTGCTTGACACTAGCATGTTCTAAAAAAAATTCTAGCATTTTTAGTTCATCAGTAGCATATTTAGCACGTTGCTAACATCTTTCTAACATTGTTTAACCTGTTGCTAACTTGTATAATCATGTTTCAGGCATGTTTTAATGTCTAAGATTAGCATCTTTCTAACATATTGCTAACATGTTTTAGCATGTTTAACACATTGTTTAGGCTACCTATTTTAACGAAATGATTGCATGTTTCTAGCATTTTTAGCTCGCCACTAGCATGTTTAACACGTTGCTAACATCTTTCTAACATGGTTTAACCTGTTGCTAACTTGTATAATCAATGTATTTATGAAAATTAATTTATTTTTGTACTGAGTTATTAGTTGCATTATTGAAGTTACATGAACGAACAATGAACTATACTGGATAGTGTGTGTGTGTGTACTGTATATATATATATATATATATATATATCATAGTTATATTTTCTAAATATTAGGCAATATATTATTTTACTGTATTTAGTTTGTTCATTATAAATATATGTTATTGTTCACCGTTAGACACCAACAATACATAGTATTTCTTGCACAATTCAGGGATACAAATATTTTCAAATTTGAAATATCTTTATCATATATAAGCACATACAGTGTGTTCAGGAAACACTGATTAAGGGATAATGAACACTATTCTAAGCCATTTGGTTGCATAAATAGCACTTTAAATACCCGGATGATAACAAAAAGATGAAGTGAGGAATGTTGGACTCTTGCTGTCGCTATCAGACTCCAATGTTGACATATTAACCTTATTAAATTTATACACTGGATGGTTAAGTACATAGTGCATATAGTGCAACTTCTGAAATCGTGTTTCTCTGGCATATTTTAACAAAGACTGGAGCAGAAAGTGATTTTCCAGCATGGCAGACTCCGGGCGATCTGCCACAGAAACTCAATCCCTCGAGGTCCGGCAGAATCTCACTGTGCTCTTGTTTTATGTTATTTTACATTAGATTTGTATTCATGTCGCACGCTTCTCTACGGGGGAGAGCTAATCAGGGGAGGATAAAGAGATTGTAGTGCAATTTGTCCAGTTCAGATTACGAGGCGTCACAATTATGAAAGCACTGCAGGCTCTGGAAGACCACACACACACACACACACACACACACACACACTCTGCCAATTACAGTGAGCGAGATTCACGGTATTTTACGGTTCTCACACACTGACCTTCAGGAGTCTGAGCTCAGCACTCCCGGCTCGATCATTAAAAGCCTTTACCCAATCAGATCAATGCACGCGTTTCAAAACAAACTAATTCACTAATGGTCTGACTTATTGTTCCAATTTACCTGGCGGTGAATTACGGTGAGCATTGGGGAGGAGAAGAGGAGGATCGATGAAGAACTGAAACGCCTCCGAGCGGAACCGGGTCTCGTTTTTATCGAGAGCTTCTGAGCTTCAGTTGTCGGAGAGCCAAGTCATTAACACTCTCACACCGACAGCTTGGCTGGTCAATGTGTTGAGGAGTTCGTTCCAGATTCATTAGACATGCTAGGCTTGCAGAGAATTAAATTAAACAAAAGATAATTCTTTCTTAATCACCCTTTTAATCGCACAAGTTATTTGTCTTCATACCAATCATCATCTCATGTGGCTTTGGGGTAATCAATTCATTGATTATTATCATTTATTAAATATTCTTTTTCCACTTCTGTCTATTGTTTTGGTCCCTGGAAAAGAAATACACTAAAAAAAAGAGTACTTATTATGGAAATAACACTTTTAAAGAAGGAAATGTATAAAAAGAGAAGAGTTAAGCTAATGTAATGTTTTCAGACACTTTATTCCATGGTAAATGCAATTATATTAAAATGTATTACTGTTTACATTTAGATTAAATGCAATAATTTAAGAGTGTTTTTGACCTATTTCAGTAGGAGTTAAGTACGTCTTTATATGTAATTGTATAATTACTTATATTATCTTTGAAATGTGCTTTAGTGTGCTTGGCAACACATCAAAACAAGTGCATTTCTATAAAACACCAAAAATGATTTATCAAACAAAATGATTTAAACAGTAAATTTCTCAGTTTGACATTACAACAAAGCATACTTAAGTGTGTAAAGAAATAGTCTTGATAGTGTACTCTCTTTAAGTGCACTTAACTGATCTTTTATTTCATTAATATTATGTTTCCTGCAAGTACAGTTTATTTTAATATATTTTCAAGATTTGACGTACACCTCCACTTATGTCTATTATTTTGGGGAAAAAAGTACACTTTTAAAATGTGTACAGAAATAATATAGTTTTAAAGAAGTGCGGACTGAACGTTTTCAGACACTTATTACATGTTAACTGCACTTACATTAACATGTTTAAATTTATATTAAATGCAATCATTTAAGAGAGTTTTTGACCGATTTAAGTAGAATCGTTATATGTAATTTCATAATTACTTCTATTATATTTGAAATAGTTATATTACATGTGCTTTGGTGCTAGTCAACACATCAAAATAAGTACACTTCATTTAAACACGGAAAAGATTATTCAAACATAATGATAGCGAATTAAATTCAACAAAATATAATTCATTCATAATCACCCTTTTAATCACACAAGTTATTTGTCTTCATACAAAGCATCATCTCATGTGACTTTGAGAAATCAATTCATTGATTATTATTATTTATTAAATATTATTTTTCCACTTCTGTCTATTATTTTGGTAGTCAATTATTAAGTACACTTTTAAAAAAGAGTGAGATAATATAGTTTTAAAGAAGTGTTAGACTGAATGTCATGTTTTCACACACTTTATTCCATGTTAATTGCAATTCAATTAAAATTTATTACTGTTTACATGTAGATTAAATGCAGTCATTTAAGAATGTTTTGACCCATTCGAGTCAGAGTACGTCTTTAGATGTAATTTTATAATTACTAATTTTCATAATTACTAATTACTCAAATTAAGTGCACTTCTTTAAAACATACAAAGGATTATTTAAACATAATGATTCAAAAAGTCATAACTGATCCGTTTTTTCAATTAATATTACATTATCTGCAAGTACAGTTTCTTTTCATATATTTTCAAGATTTGTCGTACACTACAACTGCGCATTCAAGTGCACTTCTTTTAACAAAATCTATTTTGACTTTATACAGATTTACAAGTCAGTAGGCGTCTCCAGAATCAGCTGAAACGTCTGTGCCGTTCTGAGAGACTGGCTAAACACGCCACTAAATTATCTTCAGTTTTATAGATGGATGAACCCACGTCTGTACAATTGCTTTGTTTTCCTTTCTGTTTTCATCAAGCAAATGCAAGTTTCATGAAAACAAATGCCTGACCGAAGAAGGATAGGGATTTTGCTCCATCGCTTCCCGATCGTGAACACCATGGGTCTCCTTTGTCAGCATGTTTGAACAGATATGCTAATCGCTCGAGTCCCGCGGTCATTTGTAAGCTCATACCGGGACGAGGAACTTAGCATTCCACCCACTCGCCCTGTGCAGGAGAACCATGAAAACACGTTTGTTTACTGCACCAGAGAACACGTGACGTCCTCGGGGTCTTCACATGAGATTCCTTCAGTTTGACTGAAGATCTCACAACACTAAAATTCAGAAACCTCAAACCTGTGACTGTCACACCTGTCAAACAGGACGAACAGAAGAAATCACTCAAACTGTGTGTTAAAGCCTTATAAACTTAAGCAGGTTCAGCAGAAACCCTCGCCTTCACCGCTGTGAAACTGTGAAATAAAAACATCTCAATACAGCCAGCCTTACTGAAGCAATAGCCCTGTAAAGTCCCCCTGTAGCCTTAACTTTATCTCTTAAAACTCATCTTTGATCACCAAAAAGACATATTTAAACGTTTTGTCCTTGAAAAAAAGTTCTTCATGCCTTAAAATATCTTGAATGTAACTCGACACCCTTGCCTCATTTAGTATGCGCGGCTCTATGAATATGCAAATGAGCCCCGCCTCCACTCACTCACTCACTCACTCAGAGATCCACTGGTTGACGATCACACGTTGATCTGATTGGTTACAAGGTAGTGTGTGACGTCAGAAACACCAGCGATTTCAAAGCGTGTTTTTGAGACTGTCTTTGGTTCACTGCAGTTTTAAGGAGGAAATACTCAGCAATGCTGTCGACTTATGAACTTACACATGGTTTGTCTTAAAGCAGATTAAAAACACCACATAGACACATAAACAACATTAAAAGCTGGATTTTAACAATGTGAAAGTCTGGTGTTGATGTAAAATAGTGTCAAGCAAAGTCTGAAATTTCACAAAAATTAATAAAAATGGCCACAAAATTCAAGATATGAATTGCCCTTATATGAGTTCTTGTATTTTGTGTTTAGAACATTATATAGTTGTGTAAAATCACATGAGAAAAACTGCCATTTTCTCGAATATCAGCAACATTGCAAAATGTGATATGTAATGTTGATTATATGACCATAACTGACCATCTTTAGACACACAGTTGCCTATTTTGCCAATGAAAATACTAATACACACCCAGCGGTATTTCATTCTTAAATGATTCACCGTTTTTGAATGAATCGGGTGAGTCAATGATTCAATGACTCACTCATAAAGCCAGTGGACACTTGTTGCTTTCATGAATGAATGAATCAGCCAGTTTGAATGAATCGTTTGATAGAATGACTCACTTAATACGACTTGTTGCGACTAGTTTCATATATAATAGTATCATTTATTTTGTCATTGTTTGATATATAACCAAAAATGCATTTCTTAAGCAGATGTAATATATCTGAAGTTATGAAAAGTAAAATACATTTACATTTTAGTTTAATCAACTGTGGCATATCTTCTACAGTTTCACTAAATTAATACTATAATCATGTCTTAATAATATTTTGTCATGCTTTAAAGACGTGCACTTATTTTGATGTGCTGACTAAAAGCACATAACTATAGTGTTATCAAATATTAAATATTAAGTTAATGAATTTTAAATCCACTAAATTGCAACTTCATTACAAATGTGTATATATTTAAATACAAGACATACAAGTTTCAATATAAAATACATTAAAGTATATTTTAGTTTGCCATAAATGCTTGTTAGTACATTCAATAGCACACTTTAAACATATTTCAACAATATAGTAACTATGAAATTACACATAAATGTACTAACTAGGTCAAAAGGGACTCAACATTGCATTTAATATAAACTCAAACTACACTACATTTTCATTTGATTGCAATTAACATGCAATAATTGCCTGATTAAAACATTCCGTTCACAAGTATATTCTTTTAAAGTGCATTATTGTTATTGTTAATAGTTAAGTTTGCTTTTCACAAGGGACTGTCTGTGCTAAAGACATCAATGAGTGATTGAAGGAGAATCCCGAGCCAAATAGAAACTGGAAAATCGCAGTGACTAGATATGGGAATCTTTCAACAACAAACAGGAGGAAAAGACCTAGCAACCATCCAGAACACCCTAGCAACCACCCAAGACTCTCTCCTGCTGGACTAGTTACTGTAACATAGTTTATCACTGCAAATATTGGCTGGAAATTGCCCTGCTTATCAGAGCCCAAGACAGATGAGTGTTTTCCTCCTGCCCTATAAAACTCAGAAAGAGCAGCGCTGTCATCTCCGCTCAGCGTGTAATACGCTGGAGTTTCACAAGCTGACATTTGTTTCGTAGACGGTCCCGCTCCGACGTGCCTCGGCAAGCAATGCATGGCCTAAAAATACCACAGCAGAAAGTGTTTGGGCTGCAGTTTTCCTAACATCCCGAAGCCGAAGCCAACCTTTCAGCCAGAGTTTCCGGCGTCCGTTATTAGATGTGCAGTCAAACCAAACATCATTCAGACATCATTTATTTTTATTTTTTTTACTAGTGTGTGCAGGACACTATAGTTCTTAATAAAAAAAATGTCTAAATTTATCCAAATTTGTTATAGAATTACCATTTTGAAGTCTTAAAGTGCCAGAAATGAAATCAGCATCCTCTAAAACCACTCGCATATTGTAGAAATTGCCCATACAGTGCAAAATATGTGGTCAAAATGGACACTAATTATGCTAATTGCTCAACATATGCAAATTAGCATCCGGCAGTGTCTGTATGCTGGGGACCCATACTTAACATTTCTGCAGTAAAACTTTGGTGTACTCAACATTTCTGCATTCACAATGGGGCTCTATGGGATATATCTGGCTCTATATCTATATATCTTCTAGACTATTATGTAAGTGAGGAGAGCGAAATAAAGTAAACTGTGACATATTATACCCAGAAATTCTTCATTCAGTGACTACCAGTATAACATTTTGGGACCAAAAATGATTGGGACACTTTGTTTATAGTTCATGTAAGTAAGTGAGGAGAGCAGAACATATTATACCCAGATATTCTCCATACAGTGACAATTTGGGACTAAAACTCGGACACTTTGAGCTGATCATGTTTTGCTGAAGTGTGTTGTCTTTAATTGCTAATGCTCTTTTTACACACAGACTGAACACAATGAAGCATTGCTTGGTGATTGGTTGAGCTAAACTGGTATTATCTAATTGTGTAGTTAAATTTAACAGCTGACAGATATTCAACATAATTCATGTGTGAGACAGTCTAACAGAAGGACGGACAAAACCAGTCAAATATCAACTGAGTTCTGCTCATATTTCATTACCATTCTCTAAACTGTAACGAATAAACTGAGATGATGTGAGAAATGTGTCTGGATAAATGTTGGTTTGCGTGTAGATGTAATGTTTGAGTTTCGATCCGGCTGCTGCTTCATTTTCAGACCATGTTTTTCTCAGACTTTTTGTGACCTAATTTTCACACTTCACGCTGTTTTTCCTTCATTTCGCTTCCCGGCCAAGCTCAGACGTGTGTGGCTCAATCCCTCACGCTTCCGGAGACTCACACCGGACCTTTAACGCACAAGCTTTTTTGTACATTGTTCTTATTTAAGCATGATTTTGTGGGATTGAGGGGAACGAAGGGAACGGCGCGCTCCATAAATCAGAGCTCCTCTGGGACGCGAGACAGATGGCAAACTCAGACCCACACCTTTAGCTGAAACACACACTTACAGATCTCATGAATATACATGAAGGAAGCCAGTGGTTTGATTTAATTTAAGTCGAAATCTGCATATGTGCGTGAAAGTGACAAAAAAAAAAAAAGCATATGCCGGAGTTATGAGCATTAATTCCTCATTTTGAGGACCACAGTCATCCTTAATCTGTTATCTCCTGCTGGATGTGATGTGTTGCTGGCATCTTGATGGATCGAGTGCGACAGTTTCTTGTTTGTTTATTTATTTATTAAGGTAAAGTGTAGATTAATAGATGCTTTTTCTTACAACTTCATTTCACTGGTTCTTTTTAAACGATATCACAGTATAAATATTCAGTGTAGAAATTATAACTATTTGTTAACATTCAAACGGAACTATCATTAATTACTTTTTAGCTATATGTAAAAGTGACGAAAAATAGCATCATTTTTTAAAAATATTAAAACAAAGTCATGCCTTTCTGATCCGACTATGCTGTGATTAGGATACATTATTTAATAAATAATCTACTTTAATAAAAATATAAAAAAAATCAACAAGATTTAAATCACTGTGAAAAAATATATTGTTGGTTTAACTTAATGCATGTGATGGTTGCCAGTTCATTGAAACTAAATAGTTGAGTTAATACAAAGAAAAATAATTGTTTAATCAAAAGAAACTCAAAATATGAATAACATCAGTGAATGTTGATTTGACAAAAGAAAAAAACTGTAATAAATCATGATTTTTTTTTTAAGTGAAGAATTAATATTTAATAAATACCATTTAATAAATTTGTAATTCTTTTTTATTTTAAGTATACTTAAAATGTATGTAATGATCCCTGGACAGTCAAACCACTGGACAAAAAACATAATTAAATCAAAATATGAATAAAAGTAGTTATTTTTAAAATAATTATCTGTTTAATTTAAAAAATATATATTTTAATGTGTGGAATGAGCTCTGCAGGGTGTAATTTTTAAATAAACTGATATATCGTAATTGTCTGTCGGCTTTAATGACACGACCACGTAATTTTCGCAGGACAAATCAGGAAAGCATAAAAGGATTGTTTACATGACGGAAAAAAATTGTGCACAGGAATTGCATCGATAATGCATAATCACAAATTCACACAACTAGAACTTTAGAAGCATTTAGAAGCTTTCCAACTCGAATAGTGAATGGGTTTAGCAGCAAGACAAGCTTCACATTTCTGCTTTTAAATTCTGGCAGATACTCTTTTCTGAATAATTTACTCTGATAATCAAAATGATCTCAATGGAGCTGAACTTGAACCTGGAACATATTTTCAGCTGATTTGAGAGTCCAGGAAAATTTCCTTTAAACTCTATTCAGAAAACCAAATTCGGATTTATCTACTATTGATTATGTTGTTTGTCAGGGTCATTATAATTAAAGTCCTTACAGTAATTCCTGCTTTTTTTTTTTCTTTTCACTCTTCTGGAACATCTGGAAGCACTCCCGATATCACATTACTCTGGTGTCAAGGGCTCCCATGGTAATCATAATCATCTCATAGACAAATATGATTATGAAGATTGCTTGTCTTCATGGCAGACGTAAACACAAACCAGCAATAGAAGTCCTCTCAGATTTGACAAGGTCAGTAGCAAAGTGATAAAGGTTGAGTGAGCAGAAGAAGTAGATTTAGTGTTTCATGCTCTACTAGATCACACACACACACACACACACACTGATTGCTCAGACCGTAAACACATCTGAGCCGAATCGTCCATATCAGGTGTCATAAGGGCATATGTAATGTATACAGTATGTGAGCTACAACCGGCTCGAGTCAAATACAAGAAAGAGCTGTATTAATATCTGTTCTCTGGCGCAGAAATCAGATAGACTATCAGGCAACCCTTTACTGGATTAAATACATTTTAAAAACTTAATTTTAAGTTTTGTATCTATTGTAAGAGGTGTGACGGCCGGTAAGCGTCGCAGTACTTAAGTCCATTTCAATCATGACAATTCTCTGAATAGTTTTAGCATGTTATTGAATATGGCGATGTTAATGTATTTGGTCTTGGCGGACTAGTATAGATAGCAACTGTAAAACAAATAAATAATAATAAGATCAATAAGTTATGACAACATATTTTGCTTTAACTCATCAAAAAATTCAAAAAATACCGCAGCAGATCTGGGCAGGTGGAGCTGGAAAATAGGATTGAATGAATATAGTGTAAATGCATCCTATACACAAATATGGGGTAAAACTGTTGTTTTTAATTAGATATAAATGAAATATATTGTTAAATATAATCAATATGTATATATTGTACAATATATTCAAGAAATACATATACAGTATTCAAAGGTTTGGGGACAGTAAGATGTTTTTTTTTTTTTTTTGAACTAATGAATTAAATTAATACTTTTATTCAGCAAGGACACATAAACTGATCAAAAGTGACAGAAAATACATTTATAATGTTATTATTATAAAGTTCCCATTCTTTTGAACTTTGTATTGATATAAGAATCCTGAAAAATAAAATTTATCACAGTTTCCACAAAAATATGAAGCAGCACAACTGTTTTCAACACTAATCATAAATGTTTCTTGAGCAGCGAATCCTCATATTTGAACGATTCGAGACTGAAGTAAAGGCTGCTGAAAATTCAATCATAGTTCAATAGCATTATATCAAACTTTCCCTCACCGTCTACCTTTGCCACAGCCGAGAGCTGCGATGATTGCAGTTTAGCATTGATTTACAGTACAATACACAGATTCAAAGCAAATCTGCTCGCATTTACATACTTTAAAGTTTCGCTCCATTACAGCCTAAAATAGACACACATGTGACCCCTGAATCTCACACACTCCCCGGAGCGTAATCATCTTCATAAAGCCCTGGAGAGAGAATCAAACACGCACACACACACACACACACACTAATTTAAAGAGCCGTGCAATCACTCGTCACAGAGAGATATCAGATGCCGCTCATCTCAGGACACATCTGGAGGTTTATCCGTGATGTTTTATAGATACTGAAAGGAGAAAAACTCTACATGATTTAATGTCCACAGGAGAGTGATCCTGTAAACCCAATGCAAATGCAACGAGAGCCGCATTTGCTCCATCAGTATTTATTAGCTGTAATAAATGATCATACGCTGACCCCGAAACCCCATGGGTTGTGATCCAACCGCTTTATTTGAATTAACATATTTCTGGGGTGAAACTGAAAGCCATACGCTTAAAATATTACTATTTAGAAAACATGAACGCACAGATTATCCAATTTGAGGCCAGAGGCGGTAATGAGTTTCTGACGAAATGTTGAGCGTCTCAGCGTTAAAGCGTTTACACTAAAGGCTCATAACTAATGTGTTGAAAGATTTGCACAACACTTGCATTTTCAGGCTTACAATTTACAGTAGCAGTTTATTCTGACAGAACACTTTACTGTAAGTAGCATGTCAACTATCAGACATTATAGTATTAGTAGACTGTCTGCTTACAGTTTTTTCCAGTTGCTAACACACTAAAATGACACGCACAGCACAATTATTGAAACTGACACACAGAGAGCAAAACCTCTTCTCAAGTCTCCAAAAGTCTAAACACATTTTCTGCTTTCAAAATGGCACTTTTTAAACACACTGAACACGGTTCTCTGCATAACACACAACAATCTGACGTAAAGTCACATGACTGCCATTTCAAAACACCGCCATTCAAAATGACACTCTGTGATCTGATTGGCCGACACATGTGTCACCTGACCTCAATGCTTCACTGTTAACACTTCAATCTTTTTCAGTTTACTGTTTTTTGTGAGCATATTTTTGTCCGGTCCAATGTAAATATATTATAATATGTTATTACAGTAATATATCTGCTGTGCATATGTTGCTTTGACTTGTTTGGTGAAAAATAAAAAAAATAAAATGTTTGAACAGCATGCGTGTGTGTGTCTGCAAATATTTCTGTGCATGTGAACAATCTGAAGAATTTTCTACAATTTGAACTATTTTAGTATTATGGCGAAGCACACTAAAGATGAGAGTGCTCTTCATTACGCCCAACAGTGTGTAGTTGCTTAGACAGAAATCTGCTAATATGAATGAAGTGTGTGTCATTTCGTGCAAAAGTTTGATTTTGATAATGCCATGTAGTTGTGGTTGCATTGCTTCATTTTGCAGGATATATTAGATATAGTGTGGTTGTGTGAATTGTGTTCAGTATTTTGATAAAACCAGCCTAGTTTGCAAAATTGTGTGTTAGCAAAAAAAAACTGTAATATCTCTTAACTCTTTCTTTTGATGCTCCTTAACAGACATTCTACTGACTATAAGTAACTTTACAACTACATGTCAAATGTATTCTACAAACCCGAACCCTAATCTAACAGTAATACTCTAATACTCTAAATTACTCTAAACCTTAATAAAGTATTAAGTGTTCTTGTGCACAAACTGTTGACAACTCCAGGTTTGTTGTTCACTCAGGTAAATCTGTTCTGCTTGCTGTCGACCGCAGTGAAGTCAGCGATACTCTCCGCCGAGTTCACCGAATCATTACCGGCACAAACACACTGCAGTGATGTGATCGTTTATGATTTGCCTGCAGCACAGATGTGTGTGTGCGCGTGCATGTGAGTGTGTGTGTGAGCTTTCCTGTAGCTCAAACAGTAGAGCGTTGGGCTGTTGGCGCTTGTAACAGCAAGGTAATGGGTTTGATTCCCAGGGAAAGCAAGAACTGATAAGAATGTAAATGTGTACCTTGAAATGTAATGTAAGTCGCTTTGGATAGAAATGTAAGTGTGTGTGTGTAGCTGAATCAGCAGGCTCATGCTTGTCACACATGCCTGTCTTGACTGTCAGATCATGTGAAGTGTCAACAGCCCAATCCTCTCGGCCCGAAACACTCTCACACGTCAAACACACTGAATCACACGTCTAACCCCACGTCTAAGTTCAATACCCCATTTTAACATTTGAAATGGAATTAAAACGTTGTAATAACTTCATAACTCAGTATTAACTGTATTTTATATTTTTATTAATAATATTTAAAAAAAAATATGATTTATCTTTAAGAAAATGAAGCCCATTTTAGGGCCATTAATGTTTTTATTTATTTATTTATTTTTATCCTGCATAAATTCACTTCAGTGCATTAAATAATACCACAACTCACACACTGACAAATGGTGTAGGATTTAAAAAATAATAATTTCACTCAGAAATTGCAGGTAAATTTCATAAATAATTACAAACACATGCCATTTTGAAGTAGAACGTTTGATCTTATCTATAAGACGAGCATACTGTAATAAAGCTTGTACGGTGTCTCTATAAACCTGCGGTTGGCTCACTATAGCTGACACTTCAGCCTTAACAACATTTATAAAGTGTCAAGTGAGATTCCATAAATTCCATATTATCTCATAAATAATCCCTCACACTGTATCCTAAATTAAAAGTCCACTTAGTGCATCAAGTCTTTAAACAAACCATGTTGTGCATGTTATTAAGGAAAAGAGGAGTGCATTATTACAGACTCTCAGATATGGGGACCAAAAGTCCAAAAGACCAAATGTTCTTGTTGTTTAAGGCATAATATTATTCTGTATTTGCCCATATGTTCCAGTAAATCTAAGATACATTTACTTTAGAAGTACATAAGATTTGTTTCTCTCTTATTTTAAGCATGATCTCATGAAATGCTTAAAACAAGAAAACACAAATTGTCAGGAAAGAAAAATCAGCTTAACTCAATATATATATACAGTATATACATATATATATATATATATATATATATATATATATATATATATATATATATATATATATATATATATATATATATACACTAGCATCAAGTCTTATTATCTGACACATTTCTAAAGTAAAAGGTCTCAGGATGTTTAAATTGAAAGCAAAAAAGCATAAAGAAAAGGTTTTTTTTTTTTTTTTTTTTTTTTTACGTCTGATTCTGCACTTCTTCCTTTCATTATATTTCCTCTACTCTCCTCCAAATCCACATCGGGCCGATCCCGGTGTGCATCGTCTCTCGAGGCGTTCTGCCCCATCAGAGTCTCTCCACGCTTTTAGTCCAGCACTCCTTCTCTCCCATGACCCCTTCTTTCTTCATTTCTCAAACCATCCGGAAGGGCCAAAGGGAGAGCCCAGTGCAATTTCCTTCCTCTAATAGGTACTTCCAGAGCCCACTTCCATAGTCTGGAGAAGTGACAAGATTAAAGAATAGCTGCTCTCTTCGACGAAGGCAGGGGCAGAAACAGAGGGCAAAAATACTCTGGGTAATTATGGGGAAATCAAGCACACGCTCACGTCACCGACTCGGTCCCAGCGGATCAAATCCAAGGGTTTTTACTTTCCTCGCTGCCTCTGTTCTCTCTTTCCGAGCTGATATTGCACTTTAGTTTAGAAAAACAGACTAACAACATTCTCTGAAGCTTCGGCCTCCTCCGCTTTGAAGCTCGTCTGTGAACGGGTTAAAAGCCGCAGAACTACAATGGAGTGATTTCGAGAGCTCATCCAAAGAGAATATTAACTAGCCTGAGGACAATGCAATATATTATATTACACAAGGAGATTCTCCCATCTGACCGTTTCCATGACCTTTAATTATTTTTAAGATGTTTGTTGCAGGAATGTTGAGGAATAGATCACCTATGAATGTGCACATTACAAACATTCAAACAATTTTGGAAACATAAAATAAGATATTAGGGAGAATGTTTTCCATTCAGTGAATCATCCTTCGGATTCTCAAAAATGACATTAAGCATTAGTCATTTAATTTGACGTGCTGATATTCTGTATTATGGTATATTGTGGTAATGAACATGTATTTTTTTCGTGGGCTGTGCAATACCGTGAATCATTCCAGGTACCTTATTATGCAAATTGTTTAGAATTTTAGAATGCAAATTAGCTTATTCTAAGCTTAGTCCATTCAGCTGTTTAACATCTTCAACACTGCAAGTGACGCATGAAAACGGACAGCAACTGGCGCTTATGGAAAAGCAGACATACCGTGGTTACCCCGTTCACAAAGCATTGGCTGACTTTACAACTTAATCTCATGAGAAACTATCATATATATAGGAGGTGAGGATTTTAATATGAATTTGTACGGAAACATAACATAAAAAAAAATAAAAAAATAAAAAATAAAAACCTAATTAGTGTAATGATCTGAAAAGATATCTTGAAAATGGTTAACATTTTTCTGATTCGTTAATATTATTATTTATAATTGCGTTTTTGTTTTTTTTTTTGCCTTGAAACAGAATGAAACATTTGTTTTCCTTTCTGCTGTATGATATTTTGTTGCCTCTTGCACTTTCCGCAACACATTCAATGTTAAATGTTCAGTGAGTGTCGCTAAAAGCAAGTTCTGTTTCATCCAGATGAACGTGAATCTGGAAATGTTTTATGATGTTGTTTGTTGTGTGTAGAGGCAGTTCAGAAATTAAGTGAAGTTCACAACATAATTTCGAGAGGAGTGAACCCGTCTAATCTTTCAATGAACTGACAGAGCATATAAGCAGCTGCTCGCCTTGCGTCCCTCCACCTCCCCAGCTCCACCTGCAGAATTCAGGCTAACATACTCATCATCCAGGCATTAGTAGTCTACCGTACTCATCATCCAGGCATTAGTAGTCTACCATACTCATCATCCAGGCATTAGTAGTCTACCGTACTCATCACCACGCATTAGTAGTCTACCGTACTCATCATCAACGCATTAATAGTCTACCGTACTCATCATCCACGCATCAGTAGTCTACCGTACTCATCATCCACGCATTAGTAGTCTACCGTACTCATCATCCACGCATTAGTAGTCTACCGTACTCATCATCAACGCATTAATAGTCTACCGTACTCATCATCCACGCATCAGTAGTCTACCGTACTCATCATCCACGCATTAGTAGTCTACCGTACTCATCATCCAGACATTAGTAGTCTACCGTACTCATCATCAGCGCATTAGTAGTCTACCGTACTCATCATCCAGACATTAGTAGTCTACCGTACTCATCATCAGCGCATTAGTAGTCTACCGTACTCATCATCCAGACATTAGTAGTCTACCGTACTCATCATCCAGACATTAGTAGTCTACCGTACTCATCATCAGCGCATTAGTAGTCTACCGTACTCATCATCCAGACATTAGTAGTCTACCGTACTCATCATCAGCGCATTAGTAGTCTACCGTACTCATCATCCAGGCATTAGTAGTCTACCGTACTCATCATCCAGACATTAGTAGTCTACCGTACTCATCATCCACGCATTAGTAGTCTACCGTACTCATCATCCACGCATCAGTAGTCTACCGTACTCATCATCCAGGCATCAGTAGTCTACCGTACTCATCATCCACGCATCAGTAGTCTACCGTACTCATCACCAAGCATTAGTAGTCTACCGTACTCATCATCCACGCATCAGTAGTCTACCGTACTCATCATCCACGCATCAGTAGTCTACCGTACTCATCATCCACGCATTAGTAGTCTACCGTACTCATCATCCACGCATTAGTAGTCTACCGTACTCATCATCCAGGCATTAGTAGTCTACCGTACTCATCATCCACGCATCAGTAGTCTACCGTACTCATCATCCACGCATTAGTAGTCTACCGTACTCATCATCCACGCATTAGTAGTCTACCGTACTCATCATCCACGCATCAGTAGTCTACCGTACTCATCATCCAGGCATCAGTAGTCTACCGTACTCATCATCCACGCATTAGTAGTCTACCGTACTCATCATCCACGCATCAGTAGTCTACCGTACTCATCATCCACGCATTAGTAGTCTACCGTACTCATCACCAAGCATTAGTAGTCTACCGTACTCATCATCCACGCATCAGTAGTCTACCGTACTCATCATCCACGCATCAGTAGCCTACCGTACTCATCATCCACGCATCAGTAGTCTACCGTACTCATCATCCATGCATCAGTAGTCTACCGTACTCATCATCCAGGCATCAGTAGTCTACCGTACTCATCATCCACGCATTAGTAGTCTACCGTACTCATCATCCACACATTAGTAGTCTACCGTACTCATCATCCACGCATTAATAGTCTACCGTACTCAACATCCACGCATTAGTAGTCTACCGTACTCATCACCACGCATCAGTAGTCTACCGTACTTCATCATCCACGCATTAGTAGTCTACCGTACTCATCATCCACGCATTAGTAGTCCACCGTACTCATCACCATGCCTTAGTAGTCTACCGTACTCATCATCCACGCATTAGTAGTCTACCGTACTCATCATCCACGCATCAGTAGTCTACCGTACTCATCATCCACGCATCAGTAGTCTACCGTACTCATCATCCAGGCATTAGTAGTCTACCGTACTCATCATCACACATTAGTAGTCTACCGTACTCATCATCCAGGCATTAGTAGTCTACCGTACTCATCATCCACACATTAATAGTCTACCGTACTCATCATCCAGGCATTAGTAGTCTACCGTACTCATCATCCAAGCATTAGTAGTCTACCGTACTCATCATCCACACATTAGTAGTCTACCGTTATCATCATCCACGCATTAGTATCCACGCATTAGTAGTCTACCGTACTCATCATCCAGGCATTAGTAGTCTACCATACTCATCATCCACGCATTAGTAGTCTACTGTACTCATCATCCACGCATTAGTAGTCTACTGTACTCATCATCCACGCATCAGTAGTCTACCGTACTCATCATCCACGCATCAGTAGTCTACCGTACTCATCATCCACGCATCAGTAGTCTACCGTACTCATCATCCAGGCATTAGTAGTCTACCGTACTCATCATCCACGCATTAGTAGTCTACCGTACTCATCACCAAGCATTAGTAGTCTACCGTACTCATCATCCACGCATCAGTAGTCTACCGTACTCATCATCCACGCATCAGTAGCCTACCGTACTCATCATCCACGCATCAGTAGTCTACCGTACTCATCATCCATGCATCAGTAGTCTACCCTACTCATCATCCAGGCATCAGTAGTCTACCGTACTCATCATCCACGCATTAGTAGTCTACCGTACTCATCATCCACACATTAGTAGTCTACCGTACTCATCATCCACGCATTAATAGTCTACCGTACTCAACATCCACGCATTAGTAGTCTACCGTACTCATCACCACGCATCAGTAGTCTACCGTACTTCATCATCCACGCATTAGTAGTCTACCGTACTCATCATCCACGCATTAGTAGTCCACCGTACTCATCACCATGCATTAGTAGTCTACCGTACTCATCATCCACGCATTAGTAGTCTACCGTACTCATCATCCACGCATCAGTAGTCTACCGTACTCATCATCCAGACATAAGTAGTCTACCGTACTCATCATCACACATTAGTAGTCTACCGTACTCATCATCCAGGCATTAGTAGTCTACCGTACTCATCATCCACACATTAATAGTCTACTGTACTCATCATCCAGGCATTAGTAGTCTACCGTACTCATCATCCAAGCATTAGTAGTCTACCGTACTCATCATCCACACATTAGTAGTCTACCGTTATCATCATCCACGCATTAGTATCCACGCATTAGTAGTCTACCGTACTCATCATCCAGGCATTAGTAGTCTACCATACTCATCATCCACGCATTAGTAGTCTACTGTACTCATCATCCAGGCATTAGTAGTCTACCGTACTCATCATCCACGCATTAGTAGTCTACCGTACTCATCATCCACGCATTAGTAGTCTACCATACTCATCATCCACGCATTAGTAGTCTACCGTACTCATCATCCAAGCATTAGTAGTCTACCGTACTCATCATCCACACATTAGTAGTCTACCGTACTCATCATCCACGCATTAGTATCCACGCATTAGTAGTCTACCATATACTCATCATCCAGGCATTAGTATCTACCGTACTCATCATCCAGGCATTAGTGGTCTACCGTACTCATCATCCAGGCATTAGTATCTACCGTACTCATCATCCAGGCATTAGTAGTCTACCGTACTCATCATCCAGGCATTAGTAGTCCCACTGGGGGGTTTATCTAAGATCTAAGTGAGTGGAAGCGGCAAAGGAACTCGTGAAATGTCCTGTGACTGGCACTAAAAGACTAATGCTCTAATGCATTTGAAAATAACGGAGCACCTACACTAAACAACCTATAGTGTTAACAAAAGCAAATGTGTGAAGAGCAAACCTGCTTCTGCAAGTCTTTAAGCTCTTTTATCACGTATCCGAGCGTTTCACATCACAAGTGCAATGCTGTATCAGGTGAGATTCAGAGCAAGTTTACTACAGCAGGAAAGACACATATGGAGCTGATTACATTTACATTTACATTTACCCAGACAGCAACACAGTGTCGGCCCAGATCCGGCCCACATCTGAATTAGTTTACAGATCATGGACTATACCATAATTTGGAGCTCATTACATAGTATTGTGCATAAAAATAAGTCTTAAAGGGGTCATATAATGCCATTTTTGTACAAGCTAATATGATTCTTTAGGGTCTAAATTAAAAGTTTGTAATACACTTTAATTAAAAAATCTCATTAGTATTGTAAGAAAACACTAATTTTACCTGGTCAAAAACAGCTCTGTTTTCAGCACGCCATTTAAGTGCATGTGTCTTTAAATGATAATGAGCTTTGCTCACTTTGCTTGGTACCGATCCTTTTTTTCAGGAGCAGCTTCTTAGCAAAACCAGCTTTATACTGACCCTCGTTTGTAAAGCAGTCTGGAGATAAATGATTTGCGCAAACATATATTCCCTTCGAAAACAAACTCAGCCACTGCGTCTTCAGCGGTTCGGATTTAGGAACATCAAAATGATGCTGTGTTCCTTATTACACCCAAGAACAGAACACCACAATCGCTCAGACACCATTCTGCTCATAGACAGTGCTCCAGCGTATCAACAATGGCGGACTATAATGACAGACAGCTCGCTCACGAGCGAGGGCAGGTCTGTGTTGAAACGCTGCTGTCAATCAACAATCGTGGGAGGGGCATCGATTTTGTGACGTCACAAAATCGAACGGCTTGATTTGAGACAGGGGAAAACATATACAGTAAGATATAAAAAAAAAACACTGGATGGATTTTTATCATTTTATGATGGTTGTGTACAGGCACTGCCAACACACATTTCAGTACAATCAACTTGTAAAAGTGCATGTGCCATTATATGACCCCTTTAAATAAGGTGTATTTGGGGAGTTTTGCAAAAATGTCTTCTTTTTTTTATGAGTCTTGGTTGGAAACTTTGGCGCCCACTTTCAATAGCTTTATATGTGGATTTTTTGTGATACCTTTTGGTGATTTTTGTAGCTTGACAGAATAAATCACCATCCACTTTTCTTATAACAGAAGCACAAACTCTGCTGAATATCTCCTTTTGTGTTTCACTGAGGAAAATAAATGTTTTCATTTTCATTTTTAGGTGAACTAATCCATTAAGCACAGGCGGAGATTACCTGTCGTTGTGTGAGTATCTCTAAAGCATCTCTCTTTAAAGAAATTGGAGAAAACACGGAAGCGGCCGCCGGCCACAAAAACGACAATCTTTATTGCTTTTATCTGTTCTCTTTTCTTGAGTGGTTTTCCGATAGCAGTTCGCCTCTCCGTGACCTCTGATCTCGGAACAGCTATTCTTAAGACTCAATTATAAATCTTGCTGGCTTTAAAGCGAAATGTAAATCTGGGTGGAAGGTGCTGTCAGTCACGGAGTAATTGTAGGTAGTGAGAGAAGATCTGGGAGTTTTGCTGGAGAGGATACTTGATGCTTTATTATGCTTTATTATGCTGAGTCACGTCTGTTCCTCCTCGTACATTAAACCGTTTCCAACTGGGAAATAATAGAGTCCAGAGGAAACCATTAACATTTAGATGTAGAGATCTGTGATTGTTAGTTATCAAAGCGCTCTCATGTTAAACCCATTAGTGTTGGTCATCCGAGTATATGAGACAAATGACGAATATTTCACCGTTTCCAAGATAAAAGACAATCTGGCCTTTATAGACCTTGTAGAATTGTATTCAATGTGCTTCAAATCATCGTCAAAGTTTATTTAAAAAAAAAAAATAATACTTGCTGATTATACAATATTGTGTAATTCTTAATTTATTTGTACTTGATTATTATTTTCTATAGAGAAAAATAATACCGAAGATAAAAACCTAATTATTAATGATTAATCATTTTCTATATTTTCTATAAAGCGTGTGACTGTGGTTACACACACTGCATTGGCTTTCAGCGTGAATGCCACAAAAAACACATCTAAAACGGGAAAAGCTTTGAGATTGACTGTACAAATAGATTTGATAAGAAATCTGAGGTATATTTTTACAGACTGCCGAAAGCTACAGAACAGAGAAGCAAATGAATCTCTGCGATTCACAGAAACAACTGGATCCAGGCAGAGAACGGTGGATTATTTGGTGTCAATCTGCTGAATTATGGGGTAAAATCACACCCTGTATATCGTAGTGTTATATATTGTATTGACAACTCATCAATTAAATATTTGCCATTGTATATTCTGCATAATCAGATGTTTTTAAATAAACACTGACATGAAACGACACAAGTTTTAGGGCTGGATCATATGATGATATATATAACATTAATATAAGTGATCACCCGGATTTAGGCTTATATTGTATTTATATAAAGTGTTCACAGGCTTTGCTTTATGTATTTCCCCGGTGTTGAAATCAGGCTCATATAAATGTCAGGAAACACGATTCCGGCTGCATGTCAGTATCCGTGATCACTGGATCTTTGGTGAGTTGTAAGGAACACTATATCGAGTCCAAGCTTTAGTTTAAACTGATAATCGTTCGTTTCACTGGCGTTTCCTCTATTATCTCCAGTCACTCTCAGCTCTTCTGACTCTCAGGCCGGCTGAGGGAGTGACGTCAACGCATAACCTCTATATTAAAACCTTCTATATCCAGTTTCTGCATACTGTATTTCACCTACACACATGTTTGCAATTCAAAAGTTTTTTATTTGTGCAACAATTAAGTGCAATTAATCGCATCCAAAATAAAAGTTTGTGTTAACATAATAAATGTGTGTGCACTGTGTATAATTATTTTGTATATATAAATATAGACACATACCTGTACATATATATAAGAAAATGTGTTATTTATAAGTAAAATATTTATATTTATATATAATCTAAATTATATATAAATATACAGTATTTACATGCATGCGTGTGTAATTACATATACAAAATAATTATACACAGTACACACACATATATCCTGTAAACACAAACCCGTATTTTGCATGCGATTAATCGTTGCCCAGCACTAGATTTTACTCAGCATGAGTCTGTATCTTTGTGTAACTGAGACTTAAAGAGGAGGGACTAGTTCGTCTTTTCAGAAATGGACACAATGTGTTGCAAAAGCCTCAACCAATCCATCAATCCCACAGAAAGTACAGAAGCAGAGACTCTCTGTGAACGCAGTGACGTGGAGGTGAAGTCGAGCCAGCTGGCGAAACACCTCTCCTCTTCTCCACCACAGGTCTCCATTGTTTATTAATAATCCCAGCGGTGTGTTTGGCATGGAGAGCGGAGCAGCTGGTGGGCTTCAGATGAAGGTTTCCACCAGTGTTTCCTCGGCAGTCGGGGGCCGCAGCCTTTCATTCAGGCCTTTCATTACATAACTGTATGAATTATTGAGGTTAACCGCAGCAAATGACCATGGCTTTTAATAATTCATGAAGATCAAGCTAAAACAGTCGTCGGGCAGCCGGTCGCCCACCTTTCCCTTCGAAGGGCCACACGCGTCACACCCAACAACCAGCAAATCAACATTTAAACGGGTCTTGACATGGATTTTTATTTTATATATATATATATATGTATGAGTTTTAACATTCACACACAAAAAAATCTGAATATTACCCATATAAAACATTAAATTGTTTGTAACGCTTTACTTCAAGCGTTTAAATATAATGCAAATTATTTTGTAATGCATTAATTATGCCTTGTAATGCACCTTGTATGATATCATGAATAAGTGTAATTATAATGCATTATAATATGTATCTGTTAATTTCCTACACCTTTAGAAAGAATAATGACTTGACAATTTCATTTGTCACAAGGATTCTGCAAATATAATGATTTTTGATTGTAATGCATTACATTATACAGTATAAAGGCTTTAAGTAAAGTGTTACCAAAATGTTTACTCATTCTTTGTGATGTAGTTGCGGTATAGTCTCTTTTGCTCACAAGACTGCATTCATTTGATCAAAAATACAGTAAAAATAGAGAAATATTATTCCAGTGTAAATCATCTGTTGTCTATGTGAATATACAGTAAAGTGTAATTTATTTCTGTGATCAAAGCTGAATGTTCAGCATCATTACTCCAGTCTTCAGTGTCACATGATCCTTCAGAAATCACTCTAATATGAGGATTTGCAGCATTTCTTATGTCATATTTTTGTAGAAACCGTGAAAAAAACAAAAAGTCATGATTCTTTGATGAGTAGAAAGTTCAAAATAGAAATCTCTTGTAACATTATAAATGTTTTTACTGTCACGTTTGAACAATTAGTGTCCTTGCTGAATTAAAGTATTATTATGATTATTCTTAAATCTTACTGACCTCAAACTTTTGAATGCTATAGTGTAAATGTCACATGTAAGAAACTTTATTTTGTCAGCATACACAGTTTTTTTTCTGAATAGACATCAATGAAGAAAGATGCTTTTTGACTTCTACCTGATCACTGACCCATAATAATAATATTATATGATCTGACAATTCACAGCATTTTCAATCCTGAGGCATCTTTATATTCGCTTTCATTTCATAACTCTGGCCTCGAGTTTTTATTTTATAGTGTCGTTTGACTCATAATTGCTCAAATCAGATCATCTCTTCAAAGAATGGAGCGCATATTTCCTCCAGCTTCGCTGATAGACTTATTTCAGAGACATTATTAAATGATATGAAACAGAAGCTCTACAGTCACTTTCATAACAGCTAATATTCTTAATAGCCTAATCAAAAACTCCATATGCCCAGAACAATCTAGTTACAATCCTCAGAGGCTGCTGAAATATGAAATGATATATTTTAGATAAAGTTATCCTTCACAGTGTCACAGGAACGCTTCATATCTAATGCAATCTGCCAATGCAACATTAGTAAAAACACACTTGTGTGTGTCTGAGAAATGATGAGGGAGATTATAAAAATGCAGATGCAAGATTAATGAGGTAAACATAAACTAAATGTAAACATCTTTTGTTGGCTGAAATAAAATAAAAAGGCATTGCAAAAGCAAACATGACCTAAATATTAATGCAAAACTAACTGAAATAAAATAATAACCATGTCCTATCCTAGATGCCTTTAAACTTTAATAATATGCATATTTGCCTTAAATCGCAGAACAGAATTAAACAGATGTGTGTCAAATTAAGTGAATTATATAAACAAATGTAAATATTAAATTAATAAATTGAACTGCACTAATCATGTTTAAAGGAAATGTCATTACTGTTCAGAGTTGTAAATATATTTAAACTAATACTAGATACTAATGCTAATGTTTCAATATGATTAAAATCTAACAGTATCTTTTTATTTATAATAATAATGATGATGATTATATCAATATTTGTGTATATATATATATATATATATATATATATATATATATACATACACACAAACACACACACACACACACACACACACACACACACGTATCAGTAAAGGCATAAGAACCATAACTACAGTACGCCAATAACCACTCAAAACATCAATGATGAAACGAGATGAAGTACAAATTCTGCCAAGCCTCTTCATAATGACTCTCTGTGTCGTCACTGGAGAATCTGTGTAATATCTGACCCATAAATGCTTCATTCAGGCGTCTATATTAATGGTACAAGCCTAAGATGATTTCTGCACGCCGGATCAGTTGATCTGACGATAATCATCTAGTGTATTAGCATAGAGGGATTATTATCAGCGGGCTAATTTTAGCAGCTAGCTCATTTCTGTTAACACAAGGTGTTCTGAGATTGCTGAAACCCAGAGATCGACTTTATACCATGTTCTGCAATTAGCATCTCCCAAAGAGAGAAGTGCTGTATTATCTGCTGAAAGTCTTGAATTAATCAGAACGGCAGAGCCGACGCTGTAACGACAGAGAGTCAGGAGTCAGGACGTTTCTCTGCCAATAAAAGGCTTTAGCATCACATTCAGGACAGAAGTGTGGCTCGTCATGACAAAGCACATCTAATTATCATGCAATCTTATATGTAGTATTTAGTCATCTCCAACAGTACTTTACTGTTTACATTTTGCTTAAAACAATCTGCCTAAAGGGGTAGTTCACCCAAAAACTGAACATTCTGTCATCTTTTATACCCCTACTTTCTTTCATAAATCCCAGATCCACACATACCAGATGTGGGCCGGATCTGAGCCGACACTAGAGATATGTATGTTTTTTTGTCTTTAAAGTGTACAAAGACAATGACAACTAACCACATCCAGTGTGACAACATGCCCCACTATAAGAGTTAGTGTCTGTGAATGTCTTTTTCCTGCACAACAACAATGGAAATGTTCAATATGTATTTTTAGTCAAGGTATATACACTGACTTTCACAAATAAATCCACCTTACTAGAGTAAAACGTATGACAACTTGCCCCGCTCTCCTCCTAATCATTTGGAAAATTAAGTCAAGTCGCCTTTATTTATACAGCACTTTTTACAATACAAATTGTTTCTAAGCAGCTTTACAGTGATACATTAATCAATATTTGCTATGAATAATAATATCTCAGCTATCATCACCTTAGCTTTTACATCCAATTTTTATTTTATTTTTTTCACATATATGTAAATAAAAGTCAGCAGTTCAATATTATTTTTATTATTTTTTTAGTTTTTTGTTGTTGTAAAGGTGGGGAATCATATTAATCATCATAGAACATAATCGGCAGCCGTCCGAGCGGACGAATGCATCCGAGGTGCCGTTTTCAACTAGAAATGCCATTTAATAGAAGTTTTGAAAAAAAAAAAACAGGATTCAAAGTTAAGTTTTTAAAACAATACAGTTATTATTTCCAAACTCCAAAAACACACATTTTTGAAAACAGTGACGTCATGTACATGCTATAGGCGCGTATCGTTTCTTTATAAAGTGACATCGCCACCTACTGGCCTGGCAGCAGAATACAGCGATTTTAGTCGTTTACGCAGATCCTTCTGAACGGGATCGTTTTGGCAACGTTGTCGTCTGTACACGGAAAACACAAAGTGTCGTTGTACTGTAAAACAATTATTGTGATTTTAACGGTAAAAATGCTATGGTGAAAAACTGTTAATTGATTAACAGAAAGTTTCTGTACTATATACTGTGAATAACAGTGATAGATCTAACCGTACATTTAATGTAATTTTACAGTAAATTTTACAGTAATTGGAAGTGAAAAATAACAATTTACAGTGAAAAAAATGTCAATTTGACATTCCAACAATTCCCTGCATTACACTTCACATTTATTGTATTTTTGTTGAAATTACTGTTTCTTCATATTTTTCTTAGTTGTAATCAGTTATGCACATTAAGGTTTTATGTTACATTTAATGTTATTAAATTAATATTTATTGCATTTTTTATTATTTCATGTGTGTTACCATGATGGTGTTCAGTGTGTGTGTGTGTGTGTGTGTGTGTGTGTGTGTGTGTGTGTGTGTGTGTGTGTGTGTGTGACACTGTGCAGATTCTATATATTAGTATTAACTATAATGTGGAAAACCTGTTTGTGTGATGAGCATTGATTCATCATGTGACTCTCATCTGCACTGTGATTGGTGGTTATCAGTGTTTAACAATAATACAAAACAGATATTAGCACTTCAATAGGTCAGTATATTAACATTATATCAGATAATGAATACTTTTTTTTTTACTGTAAATTTAAGTTAAGTCCGTAAAACCTTACATGCTGCTATCGTATTTTGTACGGTAAATTTCTCCCAGACGTTTTTTTATCGTAAATTTAACAGATTTTTTTTACAGTGTACCCTGAGCCTCGTCATCTTTATGATCCCGCACAATAAACAAGCAGGCGTTCAGTAGAAGCGCATATATTCTTCCTGAGGACCCGGACGCCAAGACCCCCAGCTGCAGCCTTCAGTCCTCCTGCCAGAAGAGACAGTGCTCATTATTCCCTCGGCCAAAGCTCTCTCGTCGTTGATATTCCGGTCCTGTTCTCCATCCACCGCTCTGAGACGGGGTGAGAGGCTGCTTCTCTCTCTCTCTTTATCCGCCTCCGTGAAGGACGATAGGAACAGGTACCGGTCGGTCCGGCTCAGGTGCGGCTCAGGTGCGGCTCAGGTGCGGCGCTGAACGTCAGGCGTGTGATGTGTTTGTATTGGGTCGCAGCTCTTTGCCTGGAGCTTCTGAAACGGTCACTAGCGCGGCTTGTTTGTGCCTGTTGCTCATTAGACATTAATGTGTGTCTGGGTTAGCGTGCATTTAATGCGAGAGTGGGCGGTTAAAAAATGCATTGTTCAGAAAATGCAAACTGGTTATTTTGCTTTAATTGTATTGCATAACACAGGCAATAAACCCTATATACATATATGTTTCCCCATGGTGTGACAACATGCCCCACTATTGGGAAATTATTGTTAAATGTGCTTAAATAATGCAAACTGGCTATAAATTTGAGCTTAAAAAAATAGTTCACCCCAAAATGTAAATTCTTTCTTCATTTACTCACCCTCATGTTGTTAAAAATCTTGTTAAAAATAAAATAGTTTATTAAAATCTAACAATCTAACAGGTATGTCCTCCTCCAGTTAGATAGATGATGTACTTGCATGACTGAAATGAGTCTGTGACCCTGTATAGTGTGACAAAATGCCCCGCCATTTGGAGTCAACGTGTTTTATCCCTCTTATATAATTGTTCTAATCACAAATAAATATTCACTGAAGTAAAAAGTGCAGTGCGAGAGTAGGCAAATAAAGATTGCATTGCTCAGATAATGGTCATTGTTCTATTATTATAAAAATGAATCAATTGCATATAATCAGGACTTTGGAAGAAAGAAAAAAAAATCGTCCCCTGCAACAGTCCAAATTAGGCCACAAAGAGCAGCTAAGAGCTTGCAGCATGTGGGCCGATCATTAAAATTGACGGACATCATAATTTTGCATAATATTAGAAGTGCATATCGACCAGGTTTGATTCACTGCACCAGTAATGGGATGCATCCCGGAAAAACTCTTTAGGACTCGTGGCTGCGCCATTCGCTTTGTGTCCATCATAATCACTCAATTACCAAAAGCTTCAAAGTCAAATTTGACATCAAGCGCAAAAAGCGCGAGAGCTCCCCCAACAGTTAAGCGTCAGAAACACATTCACACCAGTTCACCTGCAGCTCTGAGCCTCTCGATGCCCTCAAACACACACATTCGCATCTTTCCACCGGCCACACACGCTCGTGAGATTAATGCGAGTGTGCATACTTCATATCCTTCTGCATCACACTGCCAGCGAGACACAGGCCCGAAGGGGAACCTGGCTGTGCTCTCCACGGCAGTGTGTGCATGTTTATTGACTTTGCAGATGCAGCAGGAAAAATACAAAGGAGAAAACAGTGTTAACGTCCTCCAAGCGTCCAGTGAGCATCCGATTCACTCAGCCTCTCCAAACGCGTATGGTGCCATTTTTCATACTTCATTTATGCTTTGCATGGGTTGACTCAGCAAAAGGACAGCATCAAACCACACACACACACACACACACACACACACACATCAACTTGCTTTCTGTAATGCAACAATGAGCAATGCGTGGACTGAAAACAGATCTGATCACGCGCGCGCAAATGGAAGCATCTGCAGTCCAGTTTCAATCCGTGCAGAGAGAAACACACACTCGCGCGCTGGAGCTCACTGAAGTGCTGCATTTAAAAGCCCCCGCATGCTCTTCATTACAGACTCACCTGAAACTGCTGCTCCCGTGGATCGGGAATCTGACGCTCCGCGCTGCTTTAAAGTTCGGCTGAGGCTCCGGGTCCGAAGCTCATGGTGTGCGATCGGGTCAGCGGTTCCTCTCATACTCAAGAGGGACAAATCCGGCGGTTCGGGTCGCAGAACAGCGTCTGAGAAACAGGAGGAAATATCCGATGGAGAGATGGAGAGAGTCCGACTGACTGCTGCTGAGAAACGCGCAGAGAAACGAGGAGGAGGCGCCGAGCATCACTTTACTGGATTGTATAGGAGGGTGATGCTAGACAGAAAGGGGAGGGACTGAAGGAGAGAGAGAGAGAGAGAGAGAGAGAGAGAGAGAGAGAGAGAGAGAGAGAGAGAGAGAGAGAGAGAGAGAGATACTTCATTTTTTTCCATTATTTGATTAGTAAAATAATTGTTATTGTTTTGCTTTAGCTTCATTTGATTGATATTCTTTTCAATAGCGTTAAATGTGCATGAACATATATAACAAGTCGGACTGACATTTAATCATTCCCAGGAAATTAATTCTTGATATCAACAGTTCAGTTTTCACTAGTTAAAATGCTCATTCTTGATATCAGGAATTAGATTTCTTCTAGTAATAAGGGCATTTTCTTTTTTTTTCTTTTTTTTTATCAGGAGTTAATTTTCACTAGTAAAAATGTTAATGCTTGATATCAACAGTGACGTCATCACTCGCTGAAATACGAATTCTTGATATCAAGAATTGAATTTCATAATATTCTATCTGTAATAGTATTTTCACTATAGTCGAATGTTACCATAGGCTGCCATTTAAATTCAGTTGTTGATATTAAGAATGTATTTCTTACTAGTTGAAATTCCAATTTCACAATCTTTGTAACAAATCATAATTTGTTACTAAGACCTAACATGAACAGACAATGGACAGCTGTATTTTAATTAATTAACGTTAACAAATATGAACAAATACGGTAACAAATGTATTGATCATAGTTAGTGCATGTTAGTTAAAGTGTTACCAATTTATTTCTTGATATTAAGAATTTGTATTTATGCGCGTGATTACGTCATTAGTGGAAATCTAGTTCCTGTTTTCAAGAAATAACCTTTTTATCTAGTGAAAATTGAATTGTTAATTGATATCAAGAAATCCTGAAAATCAATAAAAGTCAAAACGGCTTGCCATTGCACATATAATGAGAGAGTGATAAGAATGTGTTCATTAACAGTGATGCAGATCTCAAACACAGAGGTAAAACAGATATTAGAAGTACAACACCATGGGCTGGGCTCTTTTTGACTCGGACCGGGATGTCTTTATAAAATCCACCAAATGTGTTTCAACGCTTGAATCTGTAATTATAATGTCTGAACATAATTGATAAACAAAGAGGGAATGGTGTGTCAGTTAAACTCGGCTCGAACGCTATCCGTGGTGCTGAACACGGGACTGTTCCGGGTTAAATATAAGCGCTGTCCGTGGTGCTGAACACGGGACTGTTCCGGGTTAAATATAAGCGCTGTCCGTGGTGCTGAACACGGGACTGTTTCGGGTTAAATATAAGCGCTGTCCGTGGTGCTGAACACTGGACTGTTCCGGGTTAAATATAGGCGCTGTCCGTGGTGTTGAACACTGGTTATGCCGGGTTAAATATAAGCGCTGTCCGTGGTGCTGAACACTAGACTGTTCCGGGTTAAATATAAGCGCTGTCCGTGGTGCTGAACACTGGACTGTTCCTGGTTAAATATAAGCGCTGTCCGTGGTGCTGAACACTAGACTGTTCCGGGTTAAATATAAGCGCTGTCCGTGGTGCTGAACACTGGACTGTTCCTGGTTAAATATAAGAGCTGTCCGTGGTGCTGAACACTGGACTGTTCCGGGTTAAATATAAGAGCTGTCCGTGATGCTGAACACTGGATTGTAAGTAATGCAAGCAATGCAAGCCTATCGGTTATGAGAGCAGAAATGCAATGCTATAGTTTTGTTGTTGTTGATAAAGCAAAATATGTGTTTAGATGAACTTCTGGGCCCAGTTATTCAAAAAGTTTAATCTGGATCAGAATTATCTAGATTTGGAATTCCCATGTTTTTCTACCCAGTATCAGGATCAGGATCAGGATCAGGCAATCCATCTTACTTTTGTGCTGGGTTTGCAAAGCAAAATAGGATGGATTCCCCTGATCCAGAAACACACTTTTTCAGATTATCAAACCTGAAATATCAGCACTCCAAATGAGGTTATACTTGTTTGTTTGTTTATGTATTTGATAGGGGCAAAGCATGTTAATGAACATTAGTATAAAATACAAACTGTAAACAAGCTGGATTATAGCAACATTGCTAAATTACATTTCACAATTGCAGGCTGTTAGCTATGTTAAGAACAACATGTAGAAGAGACAGTGTGGGTCACTTTAAGTGTTTTTTATCTGAAGAGAAAGAAATCAACATAAGCAAACAAACATGTCCTTCCATTTTCAATTTCCTTTAAATAATCAGACCCCTACGGAGGCACTAAAGGGACATGGTGATGGAAAAAATATGAGCTGGGACTAGAAATATATAATATAATGCGTGTGCGTTCTCTCACAAAAGTTTTGTGTTCCCCAAGAAATTTTGCATTTATTCACAAAGAACTCAAAAGTTTTGACTGAGAGTGAACATAAAGTTTCTTAGGGAGCACAAAACATTTGTGAGAAAAAGCAAAGGCATTTAAATTCAGTTTTTCCCCCGTCTCATGTCCCTTTAGGGCTTCTGTAGCTCCTCATGTGACCCACAACAAAACAAACACATATTAAAGATGCAATAAGGGATGCAATTGTTAGAAATTACTTTTAACTGGTGCTTCTCTGATGTTTGTGCCAATGTAGTATATACAGTGATTAAAAAACACTTAAAATTAAATATATTATTTATAGTTGGATAATCCTGATTTTTCTTTTCTTTTTTTCTTTTCTTTTTTTCTTTTCTTTTTTTCTTTTCTTTTTTTCTTTTCTTTTTTTGATCAAAGGTATTCCAATCTTACTAAAAAGTTTCGAACAATACAAACTGATGATTTGATCCAAGTTCAAAACCAAGATTGAATCTTGTGATCTAATTTCAGAATCCTTTTTTTTTTTTTTTTTTTTTTACAACCCATTTTCAAGATTTGATCCAGTCCGACAGCCGAAATCCGATCAGATTACTTTTGAACAACTGGCCCAGGTTATATATTACTGATGCAGATTCAGAGTTAGAATGGTTGTCTGCTTTAAAAAGAACTTTTCTTTCGTGTTATGTGAAAGTTAGATGTGTTTTTAGCTTTATACAATATGACACCGTTTATGCATTCCAGTGCTATTTTATCATCATTGAGATACTATTATAGTTTTTTGATTAAAAATGTTAAATGTTTTTATTTTTATATTTTCCGTTTCCATTTTAATTTCAGTTAAAGTTTTAGCGTTTTTTTGCATTAGTGTTGCTATAGTGTTTTATGTCTATGTATGTATTTATTTATTTATTTATTTATTTATTTATTTATTTATTTATTTATTTATTTATTTATTTATTTATTTATTTATTTATTTATTTATTTATTTTATTTTATTTTATTTTATCATACATTTAAATTAAATTAACATGAGAAATTTGCCTTGGCAACTAGCTTAAATAATAAGTAATAATAAAATAAATAAAAAAAGATTGTATTTTATTTTATTTCATTATTTTATGGAAGTTTGTCTTATTTCAAATAACTGAAGTGGGGTTTTTTTATGGCTTTAGTTAATTTACTGATAGAGACAGAGTTGGAATGTGATTTCATCTATACAAAAACACACACACACACACACACACACACACACACACATATATATATATATATATATATATATATATATATATATATATATATATATATATATATATATATGAAATCTTCAAAATGAGGCAAAACACTTTTGAAATCATAGTGTGTGTTCAGCTTAGTCATAGATAGCTAAATCTAGTATAACATACACACAACTGTTCTATTCATTTACACGCCTCCAAGATCCAGATCAATATAATAATATTAGACCTGGAACAATTTTACCTCCAAAAACCATTTGAAGGATCTGAAACTGATGAATCCATTGCAGCATTCAGTGCTTGAAATGAAATGAGATTTGGGGATTGTTGAAGATACGGTGCCGATCTGCAGTCGAGGTGATTATCGCCTTAAGAACAGTGGAAATAGACTGACATCTTGACTGAGACCGTGAACTGAAACCCATGTGCTCTCGAGAGCACAAGATCAAGACTCAGACCAGGGTTATTTCAGTGTCAGAATACCTTCCTCTTGCAGCTTCTCTTCTCTTCTCTGAGGATGAGGGCGGGGCAACCTGTCACTCACATGAGATCAGCCAATAGCAAACCACCACCATCCAATCACTTCCTCACGGACACAATCTAGCCCCGCCAACATTTGTTCTTGTTCCAGAAGCGTTTCACTCGGATATACGACTCAATAGAGAAGACAACTTCTCTTTAATTCAAATACTGTTGTCTTTTTTCCTAGTAAATGCTGCATAATCATCTCAAATTATGTTACGAATGAAACCGCACTTACAAATATGATTTATAGTTCTTCTTTTGGTTGTTTTCAGAGCTCATTTTCACCTCTGATCTCATCTTTCTGATCTTTATTGGTGATCATGTTGCAGATACTGATTGTCTGTCTGTTCATATATATCTTAAACACGATGCATCCGGATGTCAAGCATTTATAACCCAGCAGTTTGACGTGACACACGGCTCACAGCAGCATGTGTGTGTGCTCGACGTGTTAAAAACACTGACAACCCACTAATGAGAGTTCGCTGCAGGTTTGGCTTGCAGATCGTTTTCAATCCGTCATGATTTCTAATTACCACGATCTGTCATGACATTTTTATCTCAGGGATTGAGTTTCTGGTCAGTAATGATCAATCTCACAGGGGGTCAGAAACTCCTGGATCTTCCACAGATGGACTGTGTTCCTCTAAACATTGCAAATGTTGTTTCAGCTACACTGTAAAAAACACATGTGAAATCTACAGTAATTTAAACATTCTCTTTATTTTACAGTAAGATACTTGTCACTTGTTGCCAGTTAATTACTGTGTTTTTATTTTACAGTAAGTTATTTGTCACTTGTTAGCAGTTAATAACTGTTTTTTTACAGTAAATTACTTGTCACTAGTTGCCAGTTAATTACTGTGTTTTTATTTTACATCAAGTCACTTACTGCCATTTAATTACTGTGCTTTTATTTTACAATAAGTTACTTGTCACTTACTGCCAGTTAATTACTGTGTTTTTATTTTACAGTAAGTTATTTGTCACTTGTTAGCAGTTAATAACTGTTTTTATTTTACAGTAAATTACTTGTCACTTGTTGCCAGTTAATTACTGTGTTTTTATTTTACAGTAAATTACTTGTTACTTGTTGCCAGTTAATTACTGTGTTTTTATTTTACAGTAAATTACTTGTTACTTGTTGCCAGTTAATTACTGTGTTTTTATTTTACAGTAAGTTTCTTGTCACTTGTTGCCAGTTAATTACTGTTTTTATTTTACATCAAGTCACTTACTGCCAGTTAATTACTGTGTTTTTATTTTACAGTAAGTTTCTTGTCACTTGTTGCCAGTTAATTACTGTTTTTATTTTACATCAAGTCACTTACTGCCAGTTAATTACTGTGTTTTTATTTTACAGTAAGTTATTTGTCACTTGTTGGCAGTTAATAACTGTTTTTATTTTACAGTAAATTACTTGTCACTTACTGACAGTTAATTACTGTGTTTTTATTTTACATCAAGTCACTTACTGCCAGTTAATTACTGTGTTTTTATTTTACAGTAAATTACTTGTCACTTGTTGCCAGTTAATTACTGTTAATTTCACAGTCAATTTCTTACCGTGTACTGAAAAATGTTCATATACACGCTCAACTGTATATTAAGAATATACGATTACTGTCTTTCTGATCTGTAGCACTGTAAGAAAAGTTCAACGCATAATCAATGTGATGCTATAAAATCATTTTATTTTCAAGAAGATACAGAACATGTTTTACATTAAAATTTCTCTTGATTCTAACCTGTTTAACCCTAAAAAGTATTTAATGTTGCTGAATCAATCAAGATGCATTCATTTATACTAACAAAACATATTTTAATGGGTTAAATCAGGTAGACATAGCTCTATGAGGTAACAATTGAAGGAAACCATGTTTTACAGCCTGTTTAACCCTTTCATGCTAAAACAAAGCATTTCTTTCAAACATTTCATTTCTGTGACATGATCGAATAGCAAACCATCAATCTAAAATCCACATTGGTTTCTATTATGAAGGACGGGTTTCTTTTTTTCATTTATTTTTTTACAGCAGATTTCCAAGCACACAGACAGCATCCGTCATGAATTTATATGGCAATTCTGTTGTGCAATAAGGGTTTGAGAATGAATTTGTAACACTCAACCTAGTAATGGCAGTTCCATCGCAGACCGGCGTATCTATGGCCTAATGAGAGTCAATATCATCTGCACAGGTCTCATCTTATCACCGGTACAGCGCAGTAAACCATCAGACCTGCTCCACACGGGACTACCATCAATGCTGGGTTTGGACATTTGTATGGTCAATTATTTAGATGAAAGTGCTGAGGGATGCCATCAAAATGTCTTCATGGACGTCAGTTGCTCACCAAAGATCCATGATTAAAGCTACATAAAATTTACATAAATTACATGTACTGGGAAAATAAATAAATCAACCAACCAACCTCAAGTTTATTTATTTGTCATATATACAAATGTCAAAGACAATCTGTGCATTGAAATGCATTTGGTTGAGGCTTAAGCATTCAACAGTAGTGCAATATAGACAGTACAATTTGTGGGGGGGGGGGGGGCGGATATACAAGGAACTGTATCTATCTGATCATCCAACCCTTAAGTGGAACTTGTTGTAGTCGGGTAGATTTAGTTATATTAATAATAGCTTTGCCTCAACTAAAATCATGTACGTATACATTAGTGTGCCTACAAATATTTTTTAGGTTTTTGAAATAAGTCTCTTCTGCTCACTGAAACTGCATTTATTTAATTGAAAATAAAAAATAAAATAGTTAAATATCATTATGGTTTAAAATAGGTGTATTCTATGTGAATATATAGTAAAGTGTAATTTATTCCTGTGATCAAAGCTGAATGTTCAGCATCATTACTCCAGTCTTCAGTGTCACATGATCCTTCAGAAATCACTCTAATATGATGATTTGATGCTTAAGAAACATGCATGATTATTATCAGTGTTGAAAACAGTTCATATGTTTGTGGAAACCTTGATACATTTTATTTTACAGGATTCTTTGATGAATAGAAAGTTCAAAAGAACAGCATTTATTTAATGTAGAAATATTTTGCAACATTAAAAATGTAACTTTTGATCAATTTAATGCTGAATGAAACTATTATTCTTACTGAGCCCTAACTTTTGAAAAGTAGTGCATAATAAAACATTCATATATTACACTTAATTAACAATTTTGATGTAGCCACGTGAAGCATATTATTTTTATATTTCTTGTTCTGTCTTTCTCAGTATTTTTTATGTACAGCTTTAACATTGTTTATTGTTTTTCTTCCTCACCCAGACCCTCAAGAATCAGCCTATCACAGCAGAGCTCAGGTTTATGGGAATAAAAGTCTTGAAAGAACAATAAATCATAGACACCAGTGAAGTGTCACCAACAGGAATCGGTTGGATCAGCCTAAATGAATCCAGCGCTGTGACAGGCTCTCTATTGCATTCAGAGCTGATGGCGTTTGATTGATGGCTGTTCATGGACAGTTTTACTGTACTGATGGATGACTTTTGTAATAGAACAAGACCAACGCCAGTGCTTAGACGAGGGCAATCACCGGGTGTAAACCTGGAGCTTCATTTTACCTGGAGATCAGTGTGTTTCTCTCTGACATCACATGTCAATATAGCGAACGCATTATGGAGGATGATCAGATATCGTTTCATTTAATTATTAAATTGTGTTTACCTCTGTGTTTCCCTGCGTTCTTGCTGTTCTCAGAATCGTTCGGCCGACAGTGGGAATTTATGACTCTGGTAATTGTATTTGCTGAAGAGTCATATCCATTGATTTTCTTGTCCAGCTATACTATGAAATGTATGTTACTTGTGCGATCTATAGTTTAAAATCATTCAGCAATGATAACTATTTACAATGTTTTGTTTTTCAAGAACACAACAGTTGCTTTTTAATATTTTGAAAAACATTTTTTTTTTCATTATTCTGCCTTTGGAATATATAATTTAAATTTGGAATGAAAGGGTTTTAACTAGGGATGCACTAATATGTTTATTTATTTATTTATTTATTTGTTACAATAAAATACCAGTTTTAACTAACAAGTATTTGTCATTTGTTCTCTTATTAGAACTTTTGCCATTAAAATAAATTATTGTTTTGTTCATGTTTTAAATTCAAAAATAGATGCATTAAGCTGTACTAACTAGTTTTTTTGCTGCACCATCACATAATTTCTATCGAACATGGACTGGATCCATTTACCTTCAACAAGCACACATAAATATATGAATACAACAGAAGATGCACATGGAATAAATTGTAATTAAAGTTAATTTAACATTGTAAATTAAATACACATTAACCCTTTTTAAAGTTACAAAAGCTTTTCAGTCAATGAGAGTCACTTCTACAAAGTGTACTCTACAAAGTGTGCTCTACAAAGTCTACTCTACAAAGTCTACTGTACAAAGTGTACTCTACAAAGTGGGCTCTACAAAGTGTGCTCTACAAAGTGTGCTCTACAAAGTGTGGACTTTACAAAGTGTGCTCTATGAAGTGTGCCCTACAAAGTGTATTTTACAAAGTGTGATCAAAGTGTATTTTACAAAGTGTGATCTATGAAGTGTGCTCTACAAAGTGTGCTCTATGAAGTGTAATCTATGAAGTGTGCTCTAGTAGTGTGATCTATGAAGTGTGCTCTACAAAGTGTGATCTATGAAGTGTGCTCTACAAAGTGTGCTCTATGAAGTGTGCTCTAGTAGTGTGATCTATGAAGTGTGATCTATGAAGTGTGATCTATGAAGTGTGCTCTACAAAGTGTGCTCTATGAAGTGTGCTCTACAAAGTGTGCTCTGTGAAGTGTGCTCTATGAAGTGTGCTCTAGTAGTGTGATCTATGAAGTGTGATCTATGAAGTGTGCTCTACAAAGTGTGCTCTATGAAGTGTGCTCTATGAAGTGTGCTCTAGTAGTGTGATCTATGAAGTGTGATCTATGAAGTGTGCTCTACAAAGTGTGCTCTATCGTCAGTGACGTCATCAACACCAGCAGAGATGAGAACAGCAGCTCAAACATCAGCAAGTGTTATCGATGGATTGTCTGGCGTGTGTCGCTTCATATAAGCTCACTCTCAGCTCCTCACTCTCATCAGTCTGAGTTGCTATAGATTATGAAATACACTTTTATAGACAATCTTTCTTTAAGAACAACACAAGCATGATGACTGTTAAGAGCACAGGAATGATGATCAGACTCACAGTCTCTAGTCTCTGCGGATCTCTGTGAGAAGATCAAATGAGAGCTGAGGGTTCGTTAGGAACAAAAGCCATGCTGTGCACAGAGACGGAGGGAAACATGAGACACCTGGATATATCATCTGACTAATGTTAACAAATATTAATAAATGCTTTGAAAAATCTCATAGTTACTTCATTTTAGCTAATGCTTTAACTAGTTGAGACCTATAGATTGAGATTTTATACACACAGTATAAGTGATCTCCTGAGGGGATATATGCACAATATTTGCTTTTTAATGACACTTCAGTTTTATTTAACAATCAAAATAAGAGGATTATGTTATATTGGGAAGAAGAATACACTAATATATTGTATAATATATTGGTCCTCCCTTGTTTTTGATTAGCAGGACATCAACTCACTAAACTGTGTCACGTTTAACTTCTTTCCAATCGTCCTTCAGTTCTTCCCTTCATTGGAAGACTTGCATGACTCTTCACAATCCAGGGTTATAATTAGCAGTGTTTGGGACCGTTATCATTGGAAAACACACATTTGTTTTCCACACAGATCTTCCATACATGACTACATTGTGTTCAACAGGATTCCCAGGTATTAGTCCTTTTTAGTCCTTGTTTGTTCTCCTGCTGTAAATAAAGAAGCCACTAATGCATGTGGAGTTAAAGCCCTCCAGTCATCATCTCACGCTAACACACCTGAAAAGGTTGTTAAGTTTGGACTCGTCAAACTGCAGAACACGGCTTCAATCTTCCACACGCCAGTTTTCTTTGGCAAATGTGTGTGTTTTTGCAGTATAAAACTGATAAACGGTTTCTTTACAACCTCTCAGTCCAGCCTCTTGTACCACTACACCGCACCAGCTTTTAATGGGCATCTGGTCGATCTCAATAGGAAACAAAGGCTTGTAAAAATCAGAAATGAAGAGTGATGTTAGCAGGCAACAAGCGCAGTGACACGGAGATCCTCAAGAACTATCAGCACAGAGACAATGAGCCTCATTCATGAAGAACCAGCTGAAGAAATGTGTGTGTTACTCATCTGTGCAAGCTTTCTTCATCCAGCGCTCCAATTTGTGTTGAATGTAAGCAAGAACACACTGCATTGCCAGTGTCATTTACTGTATATCCACTACTGTACTGTGTGCATTAAATTGATCAAAAGTGACGGAAAAGACTGACTGATTGATTGATTGATTGATTGATTTATTGATTGATTGATTAGCTTATTTTATTGCAATTTATTCACACTCCGTAGAGCACACTTCGTAGAGCACACTTTGTAGAACACACTTCATAGAGCACACTTTGTAAAGCACACTTTGTAGAGCACACTTTGTATAGCACACTTCATAGAGCACACTTTGTAAAGCACACTTTATATAGCACACCTTGTAGAGCACACTTCGTAAAGCACACTTTGTAAATCACACATTGTAGAGCACACTTCATAAAGCACACTTCATAGAGCACACTTTGTAGAGCACACTTCATAGAGCACACTTTGTATAGCACACTTCATAGAGCACACTTTGTAGAGCACACTTCATAGAGCACACTTTGTAGAGCACACTTTGTATAGCACACTTCATAGAGCACACTTTGTAGAGCACACTTTGTAGAGCACACTTCATAGAGCACACTTCATAGAGCACACTTTGTATAGCACACTTCATAGAGCACACTTTGTATAGCACACTTCATAGAGCACACTTTGTAGAGCACACTTCATAAAGCACACTTCATAGAGCACACTTTGTAAAGCACACTTTGTAGAGCACACTTCATAAAGCACACTTCATAGAGCACACTTTGTAGAGCACACTTTGTAAAGCACACTTCGTAGAGCACACTTTGTAGAGCACACTTCATAAAGCACACTTTGTAGAGCACACTTCATAAAGCACACTTCATAGAGCACACTTTGTAAAGCACACTTTGTAAAGCACACTTCGTAGAGCACATTTTGTAGAGCACACTTCATAAAGCACACTTTGTAAATCACACTTTGTAGAGCACACTTTGTAAAGCACACTACTAAACTGAGCTCCAGAGAGAGCTCTGAATCAACACTAAACGGCCTGATTATAGAGATAGACTTCACTGCGCACTGTAAAGGGGTGATTTGCATCATGTCTGGGATGAATGTACTCCTACACGTGCAGTAAACAGAGAGAATGAGAGGACATGAGGGGGGATGAGCTCCTGTCCCATGATTTGAGTGAGGACTCGGACTCAGCATGCATGTGTGTATTCAGTGCATATATTCACATTGCATCAGCTTTTGAAAGCTGAGAAAAACGGCAAAGTGTCTGTGCTTCTGAATTCACATTCACACACACACACACACACTCCTTCCTAATGAAGTGCTGGCATGAGTGCAATCCACCTCGAGTTTAACTGCGCCCAACTTATTAAAAATGTATCCAGCGATACTAAGATTGAGCTCTCGATACAAGAGGCGTTTTGCAGCTCTAGTGTTCTAGTTTCAATCTTCTGTCGCCGATTGCCATTTACCGCAAGGGTATTACGACACTCACACGAGGAACGCTCTTCAGATCCAGGGTGCAATTTCCTTTTAAATAACCTGCGTTAAAAGATAGATGACTCTCATTCTGCCAACTGTGATTCCATGTTGTTACATCACGGCGTTTGTCGCTCGAATCCTGAGCCGAGAGTTCGAGCTCGTCGACACGTATCAATTATTTCCCGACGGCGTCTTTTACTCTCGCATCTCAATCTGAAGAAACCGCTTTAATACAGTTCCAGCTTTTCTATGGCAGAACGACACACACATCAGTCTCTCTGACACCTCAGAAGTTCAGCGACAGAAAGCTCTTTGTGTCAACAGAAGTCGTTGAGTCAGAAGGCGTTCACTCTTTGAGGGAACCGGGAACATCTCGACCCACTGACAGCCCTGAAGAGCCGCTCGCTGAGAAGCGTTTAGCCATGTCAATCTGAGCGACTGTGGCCTCACAACACACACACACACTACAGTAAGATTCACACAACCTACAGTCAAAACTAAATATATTCAGACACCAGATATCATTTACTAGTGTGATCAGGACACTATAGTTCAGTTATGTAAGTGAGGAGAGCAAAACAAAGTAAACTGTGACATATTATACACAAATATTCTTCATGACTACCAGTGACATTTATCCAAATTTGGGACCAAAAATGATTCAGAAACTTTGACCTGATCATGTTTTGCTGAAGTGTGTTTTCTTTAATTGCTAATGCTCTTTTACACACAGACTGAAGAAAATTAAGCATTGCTTGGTGATTGGTTGAGCTAAACTGGTATTATCTAATTGTGTAGTTAAATTTCAAGGGATGGTTCGGAGTAAAATCAACCTAGGGTTCTTTGCACCATGACCTCGAGTCAAACACCCCCCAGAAGCCTTTTTTTCCCTTGGTTGAACATTATTGAAGTTAGAGCTTATCTAGAGATATCAGCCGGATGGTTTAGTGCAGGCGCTAATGGATCCAAAGGTGTATCTGGTAAATTACCCCACTAATAATGCCCAGAATGGACCAAACTTCTACAGTAGTACAAATAGGTTCTGTACTCATAAAACGAGGCATTGGAAAGTTTGTAAGTACATCAGGAGTTTATTTAAATAACACTTGCCTGACGGCTCATGCTACCGCTAACCCGGACATCGACGTCACTTCAGTGATTTGGGAAAAGCCCTTAAAAGTCCTGGCAGAAAGCAATCATAAGGATGTAGTGTAACGACGCCCAGTTCCAGGAATGCACTAATATTTAGTTGGTAGTTCCAGTTTGCAACAGTTATTAGTTAAGACTAAGTTGTCAACATGTCGGAAAAAATAATTATTTGTCGTTACACTACATCCTTATGAAACGAGGACCAACGAGGACCTTATTTCTGCCAGGACTTTTACATGCTTTTCCCAAACCACTGAAGTGACGTCATTCTCCGGGTTAGCGGTAGTATGAGCCGTCAGGCAAGTGTTATTTAAATAAACTCCTGATGTACTTACAAACTTTCCAATGTCTCGTTTTATGAGTACAGAACCTATCTGTACTACTGTAGAAGTTTGGTGCCATTCTGGCCATTATTAGTGGGGTAATTTACCAGATACAACCTTGGATCCATTAGCGCCTGCACTAAGCTATTCCAGCCTGTTCTCATCCCAAGGCGTCATATATTGACGCTTTTGACATTTCGTCGACATCAAACGCACATGGCACCCTTTAGCGTCAATATGAGACGCAGATAGATACGGGCCAGAAGGCGCCTCCTAGCGGTCTAACCCTAACCCTACCCCAGACCTAAACCTACCCATAACCGAACAAGGCTCTGTGCGTGTCATATTGACGCTGAAGGGTGCCATGTGCGTTCGATGTAGACGAAATGTCAAAAGTGTCAGTATATGACGCCCTAGGATGAGAATGCGTTGGAAAAAAGGCTTCTGGGGGGTGTTTGACTCGAGGTCATGGTGCAAAGGACCCTAGGTTAATTTTACTCCGAACCATCCCTTTAACAGCTGACAGATATTCAACATAATTCATCTGTGAGACAGTCTAACAGAAGGACAGACAAAACCAGTGAAATATCAACTGATTTGATAACTCTGAGTTCTTGTCATGTTTTATTACCATTTTTTAAACTATAGCGAATAAACTATGATAATGTGAGAAAGGTGTCTGAATAAATGTTGGTTTGACTGTATATAGCTCTGTGTCAACAGATGTCGTTGAGTCATGCAGGAAAAGACACACACACCTAAAATTCACACAACCTACAGTCAAAACTAAAAATATTCAGACACCAGATATCATTTTTGATATGTTTTTACTAGTGGGTGCAGGACTTACAAGCTTTTAACCGTGTTAGTCTGGTGGAGAAGATGAGCGACTGTTGCCTCACGAAACACACACACCTACAGTAAAGATTCACAAAACATATGTAGTGTGAGTCAGAGATCTCAGAATAGAAGGAGGTGTACGTGGGCTGAAACGGGTTGGTAATCAGAAGGTTGCTGGTTCGATTCCAGCATCAAGCGAGTCACTTAACCCCGGATTACTCCAGGACTGAACCTGTGCAGCTCTCCGGATGAAACGGCTGCTGAGTGAAGACCTGGCTGTTCATTATCACACACACTCAGGCTGAGCGAAGCGCGGGCACTTCATAAAACCAGTGAGAGATTCTTTTACAACACACACCACATTTACCAGATCATGAAGCATGAAGCGTTCTCTGTAGAAGTGCAGAACTGGACCTCTTTCACCACTAAACTCTCCGCATATTCAGTGTGTTTAACAAGCGGTGAATTGATTTTTAACTTGATCTCTGAGGTTACAGGATTCTGTCATGATTTACTCCACCTCATGTCGTTCCAAACCTTTATGACTCTCTTTCTTCCGTGGAACGTGAAAAGAAGATACTTTGAAGAATGTTACAGTTTTGGTTCCAAGTTTTGTTCACACAGTAGAAGTCAATGGGAGTCAGAACTGTTTGGTTGCCAACATTCTTCATAATATCTTGTTTTATGTTGAGAAAGCCACACAGGTTTGGTGAGCAAATCATAGATCATTTTTGCATTGACGATCCCTAAAGGGTAGCAGTTGTGATGCTTCACGTTTTTGTGGAAATTGTGAGACAAATTGTATTTTTCAGGATTCTTTGAATAGAAAGCTAATTGAACAGAATTTATTTGAAATAAAAACATTTGTAGCAATATAAATGTCTTTACTGTCACGTTTGATCAATTTACAGTAATGCACCTGGTGAATAAAAGTTTGAAGTTTTACCGTACTTTCTTCTAATACAAATCTTACTAAACTCAAGCTTTTATATAATAGGTTTATATATTAAATATAATATAATATAATATAATATATAATATAGATAGATAGATAGATAGATAGATAGATAGATAGATAGATAGATAGATAGATAGATAGATAGATAGATAGATAGATAGATAGATAGATAGATAGATAGATAGATAGACAATATACAGTATATATATTATTTTTTTAATGCATGTATTTTTTTTTGTATCATAATTGATACATTAGGATTCTTTGACTTTTATAGTATGATATAGTGAGAATATGGAGGAAAAATCAACTAAATTTTATTCAGAGGCCCAAACTGAGCAGAAAATATGATATTTTATGATCAGAGCTCTGTCGCATTAAAACATATAATGTAATGCAATACAGTGATGTTGAGAGTATCATATTTGATACTCAGGATTTTTCTAAAACAAATGCATGTATTGATAGTCAACTAAAGTGTTCATCTTGAAATATTACTAACAATATCAATTTCATTTACTTGATTATACTAAAAGACTTTTGCTAAAAAAAGTTTAAACTATAAATCAGACGACAGAAGATATGAAGTAGATCATTTTGAGGCCCTAGAAAAATGTCTATCAAATTTGAAACAGATATAACCATATTAACCAAAAAAATGTGTTACATGTACTAATTTCTGTTCATTGGAAGCTATAAGCCTCTATAAGGTTTGGGTTTTAGAGGGTGTTGGACAGACAGATGCACAGTAATAACTGGCGCTAATCCTCCGATACGGTTCTGTGATTAGCAGATCTCCATCCACAGACGAGTGTTTAGTTAGACTGAAAAAGTGTGACAGATGTCAGTGCACTATCAAGACATTTCCATCAGTGAAGTGTTATGATGATACGTATATGTTGTTGCTATAGTCCGGTTATACTGTATAGATAGCATATGATATCCATCCACCCGAATGTCAGAAGAGCATTAACCCTGACATTTCATCTCAACTAACTGTGTAACAGCACATTTAGCACTGAACGTGGATCTTCTACCTCATGACTGGCACCTTGTTAAACTGGCATACCTGAACATGGCACACACACACACACACACACACACACACACAGCTGTTGAGTGATGGAGCATTTGAGGTGTAATTGCTCTGATAAATCTTGATTAAACACCACAGATGTGCCGTGTGTGCTCGTGTGATCATACTGTCAAATCAGCTTATCTTCAGAAGTAACAGGGGCTGGTTTGTCAACTCGAGATAGAAATGTGGTTCTGCTTGACATGCCTGGGGAAAATTGTAAAAGTGTAAAAATTAAATGCAGACATTCAGCTGCATATGATTTTCTTACTTATTTTTGTCTTGTTTTCCAGCACCAAATATCTAAACATTCTTAAATCAAGATACATTTACTTGAGAAGCAAAATTACACAAGATATTGTTTTCTGATATTGAGATATTTTATTGTTTTCTTAAAGAAGCCATATTTCGCCCTTTTATAAAGTCTTGATGTCTCTACTAGAACAGGTTTTCCTGCTTGAATGTTGATTATTCTCCTCATATTCTCCATTGTTGCGGCTCCTCTCTTCCCAGTCTGTCAGTAACGCTCTGTTTAGTTCCTGTCCCGCCCCTTACTATAACCGCCAGTTTAACACACTACTAACTAACTCAACCAGGCCCCGCCCCTTTATTCTGCGCATTCATTATTATAATGAGGAATATTGTGACGTGTTCGTTCCCGGAAGAAACTCAAGACTACAATGGAGGCGTTTCAGGAGTTCAGAAACACTGACACTGATATAGAGAAGAACTCCCTTTTTCATTCTCAAACAGCAACATTACAAAAACGAAGCATAATAGGTCCGCTTTAAGCCTTGTTTTCTGAAAATTGTATCAAACTTCATGCTAAAAAACAAAAGAAAGTGTGTCACTGGGGTCAGAAACATATTTTGAAAACAAGACAAAGGTGTTGAGGAATAAAATCACGTTTTGCAGTGCAGCCGAGAGAGATTGTCGTTGTCGTTCAGGGAATAAATATTGCTGTGGCCTCATTGCATTTATTGCACTGCGATAACTTTTAGTTTTGTCTCTATTGTAAACTAATGCAAAATCCAGAGAAGGCTGTTATTCAGAAGGTCACTGTGTGTTTCTATTTGCATACTGAAAGAAGAGCACAGAGTGGAAGCTCGCCGAGAGAGAAAACAAGCATTATAATAAAGACTGAACAATTGGCTATTATCAAGCCCTTATGCTTGTGAATAATTCAGAGTAGCGCTCTGTTGACAAATCTGTGAGGAGATTCAATGTACATCATTTTCAAAGAGTAGAATGTGTGTGTGTGTGTGTGTGTGTGTGTGTGTGTGTGTGTGTGTGTGTGTGTGTGTGTGTGTGTGTGTGTGTGTGTGCATGCGCATTAATTATATACTCAGATAAACATGAAGTTTGTCTAAGATTGGCTAACTTTGCTTCGCCCTGCGGATTTCGTTTAGATTTTCTTTAAATGTACAAATCTTTGGTCTGGTCTGTTCTGAAGTCAAATTTCTGTTCTGGTTTGTTCCAGTCTGATTGGTTCTGGTCTGTTTGTCTGATCTTGGTCTGATATGATTTTCTGATGTTGAAGTGAAGACTCTGGGGTGCATTTCCCAAAAGCATCGTTAGCCAACTTTGTTTGCAAGTTCTGTCGTTATCAGCAGTTCAACGAGTCGGTGTTTCCCAAAACCATCATTCCAACAATCATTCACAAACAGCATCGCAGAGTTGTGTGTTTGAGCGACAGATCTCGACCTTGAAGAGTTTCTAGTTTGCATGACATGTGGACTCAATAAATCCTTATCTTGAGTTAAATAAGCAAGCTGACATTCAGTACAACCTGTGTCTTTTATTTAGAATACATACAAATGTGATTTACGTCTTTTAGTTTGTCAAGAGATTTAAAGCAGTGTTTTTGAAGAGTGCGCATGTGTGAACGAGCTCTAGTGTAAGAACGAGCCTATGATTGAATCTGGAAATAAAGCAAAATAACTGAGACAATTGAGAAATAGTCCTCAGATGTCATGTCTGTAATTTATAGCAAAACATCTAGCATTAATTCGATCTCAAACATTTATTAAAAGTAGTGATTACTCTACCACCTGCGTGACATCATTAACCAACATGGTTGAATGACCAATTTGTGACAATACAGTTTCGGGAAACAGTCGTGACTAGTTGATTTCTTCAACGATGCATCCAGAGCCGGATTAACGCAAAGGCAAACTAGGCACGTGCCTAGGGCCCGATTGGTTGGATGGGGCCCAGACAGAGGGACAAAAAAAAAAAAAAAAAAAAATGTACAAATGTCCTATCTACAATTTATTTCAATATTTATTTATTAACTAAAAATAGTGACGATGTTTATCTTAACCATAGACTGTTACATTACTACAGTTAAACCAATTAATGTGTCCGTTACAAAGCGGGTGCCGGCTTCTGAAAGTATGTGTAAAGAACGCATCCATCAGGTGCTGCGAGGCAAAAGCCTAATAAGCACACAAAGAAGCACATCTCATAATGCAGGTGTGTGAGTTGTCGTCATCTATTTTGGAGTGATTGCAATGTATTCTAAATATAAACTTGTACTGTAGATCAGCGTCATTTCTGGAAAAATCATTCACCGCTTTATTACGAGTTTAAAAGAGCGCGAGCGTAACGTGCCCAAGACGCGACGCTTTGAATTTGCGCGTACAATGAATAACATCGCGTCGGGAGCTGACTAGTAAAAAAGCTACACAATTAAAAGACAAGACGTCTGTATTCTAAGTTAAAAAGCCAACACACTACAACATTTTTAAATGTTTCAAATAAAGGATCTCATATCTATGGGTCTATCTTCTAAATTCTGCTGATGATTAGATTCCTGACATTACGCCAATAATATCACTTTATATATTTTTTTCTGCTCAGTAGCGATCGTGTCTTTCTCTTCCACTTGATTTGTGTATAGCATATTTAAGGTAGCAATGCAATATAAAATCACTTATGCTCATCTACTGAAGTGGGATTCTGGAACTGTGAATAAATTGAATAAAACAGCAAAATAACAACAACAACAACAATAACATCTTCATTAAACAAAAAAGAGATTACCTTAGATAAAGTTTGATTAATATGTACATACAGTACCGGTAAAAGTCTGGACCCATTACTATTTTTAATGTTTTTGAAAGAAGTTTATTATTATGCTCTACAAGCCTGCATTTATTTGATCAAAAATACAGAGAAAAAAAAACAGGAATATTCAGCAAGGATGTGTTAAATATATAAAAAGTGACAGTGAAGACTTTTTTAAAACAACTTTTTAATAATCAAAGATCCTGAAAAAAAGTATCACAGGTTATAAAATAAATATTAAGCACCATTTCTAACATAATAAATCAGAATGATCACGTGGCACTAAATTCAGCTTTGCATCACAGAAATATAAAGTATAGTAAAATAGAAAACCATTATTTTACATTTTAACTATTTTCACTATATTATTTTTCTGTATTTTTGATCAAATAAATCCAGGCTTGATGAGCATAAGAGACTTCTTTCAAAAACATTAAAAATAGTAATGTGTCCAAACTTATGTACTGTGTAAGTAAAAATATACTGCTTTTAAAATTAAATGTTGTATAAATAAAAAGGTTAGGAATCATATTTGTTTCAAGTGTTTTTTTATTGGGGGTGGGGGGCCTCCAACATGAATTTTGCCTAGGGCCTCCTAATGTCTAGAACCGGCCCTGGATGCATCGTACTATGGTAGTTAAGCAGCGAGTTACGGCACGGTTCGGGAAATACACCCCTGGTCTGGTTTGTTTTAATCTGAAGTGATTCTTTTTTTCTTAGTCTGTTCTGTAATGAATATTCTGCTCTGGTCTTGTTTGAGGGGTTTTTTGTTTGTTTGTTTGTTTGTTTGTTTGTTTGTTTGTTTGTTTGTTTGTTTGTTTGTTTGTTTGTTTGTTTTCTGATATTGATTTCTGACATTCTGGTCTGGTCTGTCTTATTTTTTATTTGTGTTAGTCTTGAATTGAACATTCTGGTCTAGTCTGTTCTGAAGTAAACATTCAGGTCTGTTTTTTTTTTTCTTCTTTTTTTTTATATGTTTTTCTGATCTATTGTGGTCTGGTCTATTCTTGTAAGGAGAGGGAAATACCAGCGTAAGGCCAGTTTCCTAAAGATATATGTAAAATTAGACTGTTTTGATGAAGACCTGGACTGAGACAAAATAAAAAAATTAAAAATAAGATTGTGTTTTTTTACAAATATTTACAAAGTTAAACCCGAGTTCACATTTAAATGCCTACAAGACTATGAATTTACTGTGTAACTACAAGTTGTTCTGAAAAAAATCTACATTTACTGTATGGTACAAGTATGGTTAGGTTTATATGAGTAAAAGGTTCATAGGGATAATGTCTGGGTTACAATGATCCAACATAGATGTAGTCTACATAATAAGTAAATTGAATAAATGGTTAAGATCATAGTAGCTAAAGCAATGAAGTGTGACTGAGAAGAGCTCGTCAGGTTAGAGGCGAGACGTCTGCAATCAGCACATTAACAGTAAAGGCTTTAATGCATTAACATGTCAGCCAATAACACTGGACTCATTAGCATATTCATGATTCGGTAGCGATTATGGTTCAGGGCGACACCCTTAACCAATGTGGCCAAATCTGATTTAAATCCACTTCCATGCCAGCGGAGGCGCACGCTCACAGCTGTGAACACTGGCGGATGAGCAAACCCGTTTGATAAGGACATTTGCTTAATCGACTCGCCTGTCAAAGCAAATATTCCTCCTCACTACTTCTCTCTCTCTCTCTCTCTCTCTCTCTCTCTCTGTCTCTCTCTCTCTCTCTCTCTCTCTCTCTCTCTCTCTCTCGTCCCCCCCCCCCCCTCCTCGTTCTGTGCACTGAAATTTTCTCCCCTCAAAGCCAATTTGCAGACTCGGGTTAAATAAACACCTGTTTCCTGAAAAACTCCCCGGAGGCTTCGCCAGACAATTTACACCACTAACAAGCACAGAAATACACCAGAGAGCCAGAGAGCCAGTTGCTTTCCATTAATATCTGCTTCAGAGGGACGAGCGCTGGCTGATCGACCAATTAATGTGTGACCGAGCAGAATCCAGTGGTCAGTGGAGCTCACGGAGATCTGGATTAGATGGATGGGGGGACGCTGAAAAAAAATGAAGGTGATTGTAACAAGGTTAGATGTTGTGGGAAGAAGGAGGCGAACATTCAAACAGATTTTAATACCAAAAATAAAACAAATACAAAACGGACGACTGCTGTCACATATAACACAACACAACATAAGTCCAGGCCTGGTCCTCTCTCTCTCTTCACTGTCGTCGCTACTCCTTCATGCTTCCGCTCCTCCGTGAGAGATACGAGACCGGAGCGTCGCGCAGGAGTCGCTCATCAGTAATCACGCCAACCTCGTCCTGCTCGCTGCAGTGATAATTACAAATATTGTGTATATTTTATCAAGAAAATTGTGTTTCAATGTTTTATTGACAATACTGAGAACATTTTACTAATTAAACCATGAAATACAATTTCCATTTTTTTTTTTTAAGGAAAATACACAGTTTTGAGGGGGTCAGTAGCTTCTGACATCCAAAAACAAGACACTGCAAATGTAAAAGATGCAAAAAATGCTGGGTTGTTTCAACCCATGTTTGGGTCAAATACAGACAAACCCAAGCGTTGGGTTTCAAAATTTAATAAAAAAAATGTAAACCAATGGTTGAGTTTGTCCATATTTGACCCAAACATGGGTTGAAACAACCCAGCACTTTTAAGTGTGTGGAGTAATGTAATTTTACCACAGGACTTGGGTGATAGCCCAAGACAAATTTCCCCATGTGCAGTGGCGGAGCCAGGATTTTTTCATAGGGGTGGCCAGGCAAGGGCCAGCAACCAGTTTGGGGTGGCACAGAAATCTTAATTATTTTTTCATAAAAAATAATTTGACTATAATGTATTGGACTGTTTTAGTGCCTACACAACTGAATAAAGTTCATTTGTACTTAATTGTAATTGAGTTAGTAGTGAATTAGGAATCATGGAATACTGAGTGAATTTTATATTTTTTTATTATTACCCACCACCTCATATTAAAATGAATTAAATAGTAATAAAAGGGCACACACTATAACTAAAGTTCAACTTGCTTGTTCTACATTGTTGCATCTTCATGGATGAGATAGCATGCAGATAAATACTGTAGTCCAAAGATTATTAAACCTTCAATGCGTTTTTTTATAATCAATGAACTCTTCAACCAATTCCGAGTTTGTCAAAAAAGTTTAACTTTCTATATTAGTTGTCAAAATAAATAATTGCAACAGTTCTATCATACCTAAATTAAAAAGGAAAACAAAAGTTCTCTTTTGAATCCCCATGAATATGAACAAGGCGGAAGTCAACAGCACATAATGTAAAATGTTATGTTTTTCATAATGTAATGTAACCAGAATGTAAAATTAGTTATTTTATGGATTAAAAAATTATCCAGTTTTGCGTTAATTTTACAAATTACTGCAAAATGAATGCATATCTTCTACAATGCACAGTACTCACATTTATTTGGACATTAAAATATTACATTTCAGTTTGTGCCTTATATTGTGATCTCACATACAAAATATTTTAATCCAGACACATGTGACGCATAGTATAACAAATACATGCATGCAGTTTTGACCGCTTTAATCGCCGTTTTGATTCTTACATGAGTTAATTAACGACAACTACGGCTACAGCACGCCGCATTTGCGCGTAATGTGCAAGCACAGTACAACGGCTGTCAGCCGTATGACAGAAAAGTTAGTTTTACTGACATTTGGCCTGATAACATCTCATTTTACCGAAGATAGCCAACTGAATAAGGACAACGCCCTTTTATCAGCATCTGACATAAGTGTCACAAGCTTTCACACACACCATCTTAAATAAAAGTAGCATGAGAAAAAAAGAGAACTACGTTTGTTGTTGACTGCACACTATTCGACTTACTCAAAACGTTCTTGCAACCAACCAGTTGAGAAAGACTGACTCTATATTTACTATGTGCATATCACTGTCTGATGTTCTGCTGAAGCTCATTCTGAGGTGAAGTTGGAGTGTGCATCTGAAAAGTCTCACGTTTTTTGTGGTCTTAAAGAGACGGTTCAGCGTTTTAAAAAACACAATTTTTGTCAATAAAAAAAGAAACAGAAACAGCAGTTTGTGAGAGGGGTGGCCAAAGGGGTGGCCAAGCTTAGACCAAGGGTGGCCACGGCCACCCCTGGCTACCCCCTAGCTCCGCCAGTGCCCATGTGGGATAATAAAGTTTTACCATACGTCTGTAAAATGAACGGCCAATTCGCACGGGATAAGAAATCTCAGTAAAACTAGCAGAAGTGTGCATGAGCGCAAACACATATAACCTATATTTATATATGTAACCTATATATAACAGGTCCGGTCGAACGGTGTATTAATTAAATTAATCAAATTCTGATTGGATTGTGTTGGTAATAGGCTCTTACCAAAAGCTAAAAGATGCTTCTTTCTGATCTGAATGGTGTGGAAAACACTTGAGTTTTGCCACAGACTCGTCCCAGCGTCTAGAGCGCAACTTCAAGCGTCTCCATACTTGAAAAACCGCAGAAAACTATTTTTAAACAGGAAATGACGGAATATTTACATGCATATTTACAGCGGGTCTATTCGCACGGGATTAGTATTACCTGAGGTCATTTTTCCAGACCTTTTTACTGAAGGTAAAATTCGCCGTAATCTTTACTGACATTGTCCGTCATGATCACTGAGATGTACATCTGGACGGGACTAAAATCACTGAGAAGCTCTGGTTATAATTACTGTACCTCATCTTTCCATGTTAAGCTAGTCCCGAATAGGGATATAGTCAAATAGACACAGAAGTGCATCATGTTTTTAGTCCTCCTCAGAACTAACAGTGCATTCGCAGTAATGCAGCTTTGATATGCGACACTGTTGCCATTGTTCCTTGTTATACTCCTATTGACTGCATTTGCAAAATTAAAAGTTGCTATTACAAAAAGCGAAAGTTTTAAGACACACTTTTGTACGGTGGCCGAGAGAGCTTCGTCAATTCGGGTTCGTCACTTATTTGGTTCCCCTGGAAACAGGGGTGAAATAACTAATATAAACCAATATAAATATAATTTAAACTTTTATATATTTCCGCTTACTTGAAATTAACACACAGTTAAATGTCCGAAAACATTACATACGGTTTGCACTGAAGTGTATTAAATACTCTTGAACTTTAAGACAAACCATGTGCAAATTCATATTTAAATATATAATTTTTGTGATCAAATATGAGTTTTAAGGGATCAAATTAGTGACTACAGGGAGACTTTAAGTGAACTTGTCTGAATGCATGTGTGAATGTCTCTCATCACAGCTGTTGTGATTTGTGTGTGGAATGTTAAAGACTTTTGCACATTTATCAGCACATTTATCAGTTGTTTTGTATGTATTTACTGTTTGAATGAACTGTCAATGAACTGGTTTGTTGCAAGTGTTATTTTGTTTTTAGTGGAAATCATGTTATAAACAACATTGAGTCTCCACTCCACTATAAATATCGGTTAATATTCTTTATAGGCTACTGTTTTGCTGGGGTTATTAGACTTTATCTCTGAGCCTCGTGATAAATGTGCTCTCTCCAAAAGAGCGGCACTTAAACTACGGAAATGATAAAGCTTTATGATAAGCAAATGCACACAAGCAAAACAAAGTCTCACGGACAGTGCAATAACTTTTTCATTCGACGTAGTGTCTGATATCAAATGCATTTTACACAACTCTAAATATATTTTGCCCACGCAAAAACTGACAAAATACAGGTGTCGCATAAACAGCTTTTGCGATTGCATAAACTGTTATATAATCAAATGATTACTTTGCTGCAGAACTATTTTTAAAGGTGTGAACGTGTTGAATTTTGCCTCTCTCTGGAAAACTGGATGCCATTGTTTTTTCGAAATCCCAGTCTGCATATCCAGAGTATTGCTGGGAAAGGGATGAGGTGGTTAGGAAACTGGAAAATAAGTCAAATTCGGAGAAAGAAACATTACAGATAATGGAGCTGAGTTGCTGTTTGTTACCAACATCATAACTATAATCTGCTGATGTGAAATGCTTCCAACTCCCAATTGATTTCAACAGAGTTGGCAATAGCATCATGCTAAGCTACAAAATGCATAATGCATACATAACAGAAATATTGATGTACACTTTGTGTTAGAAGGTTAGTTATATAAGTATAAATAGGGTTAAACTCAATAAACTCAATAGGGTTTGGACCAGGGCTTTCATGACTGATTCTGAAGGTGATCCTATGGAAGCTTTTTTTCCAACACAGAATAAAAAATAAAAAAGGTAATTGTGACTTTTTATCTCACAATTCTGACTTTTTTTCACATAATTGCGAGTTTACTTCTAGAAATCTCAGAATCGCAAGATATAAAGTCATAATTGTGAGATATAAAGTCATAATTGTGAGTTATAAAGTCAAAATTGTGAGATATAAAGTCATAATTGTGAGTTATAAAGTCAAAATTGTGAGATATAAACTTGCAATTCTGAGAAAAGTCAGTCTATTTTTCCTTGGAATTGGACTTTGTGACTCGCATTTGCGCAATTCTGACTTTATATATCACAATTGCGTCTTAAAAAGTCAGAATTGCGAGATATAAACAGTTTATTTCACGCAATTGCGACTTTGCAATTCTGACTTTATATCACACAATTCTAACTTTATATCTCACAATTCTGACTTTATATCTCGCAATTCTGACTTAATATCTCACAATTCTGACTTTATATCTCGCAATTCTGACTTTATATCTCACAAGTCTGACTTTATAATTCGCGATTCTGACTTTATATCACACAATTCTGACTTTATATCTCACAAGTCTGACTTTATAATTCGCGATTCTGACTTTATATCAAGCAATTCTGAATTTATATCACACAATTCTAACTTTATATCTCACAATTCTGACTTTATATCACACAATTCTGACTTTATATATCACAATTGCGTCTTAAAAAGTCAGAATTGCGAGATATAAACAGTTTATTTCACGCAATTGCGACTTTGCAATTCTGACTTTATATCACACAATTCTAACTTTATATCTCACAATTCTGACTTTATATCTCGCAATTCTGACTTAATATCTCACAATTCTGACTTTATATCTCGCAATTCTGACTTTATATCTCACAAGTCTGACTTTATAATTCGCGATTCTGACTTTATATCACACAATTCTGACTTTATATCTCACAAGTCTGACTTTATAATTCGCGATTCTGACTTTATATCAAGCAATTCTGAATTTATATCACACAATTCTAACTTTATATCTCACAATTCTGACTTTATATCACACAATTCTAACTTTATATCTCACAATTCTGACTTTATATCTCGCAATTCTGACTTTATATCTCGCAATTCTGACTTTATATCTCGCAATTCTGACTTTATATCTCGCAATTCTGACTTAATATCTCACAAGTCTGACTTTATAATTCGCGATTCTGACTTTATATCACACAATTCTGACTTTATAACTCGAAGATTATACTCGAGATATATCTTAAAAATTGTGAGATATAAAAGTCACAATTTCGAGATTTAAAGTCAGAATTGCGAGTTTATTTCTCACAATTGTGTTTATATCTGGCAATATTTTCTCTGAATTGTGGGATATAAACTTGCAATTGCGAGTTATAAAGTCGCAATTGTGAGATAAAAAGTCGCAATTATCTCTTAAAATGTTTTATCCTGTGGTAAAAACAAGCTTCCACATGATCCAGTTCACAGACATGGTTTAATTCAGCTCATGTTTGCTAGAGCAACATATGTGTGTCACTGAATCGAGCAATCACACATAGCATACAGTTTTCACACACATATCCGAGAAACAGTGGGAAATGTGACTGTGAAAAAACATTGTGTTCTAAGTGTGTGTATAAAAAGCAAACTCCTCAGACCACGTGTTTTCATGAAGCAGCAATCTGTCAGGATAATGTATTTCAGGCGTTCCAGATCCTCTTTACAGTTCAACCAATTACAGGCGGCTGGAGACTTCATGAATGACAATATTGAGGGCATCAGTCACATCGAGAGCTCGCGGGGTTAGACGTCCAATAAGGTGAGTAACCTTGGGCTCCGTGAGCTCGTGATGTGAGAACACCTCTTCATCATTTGTCTGAAAGAGAAAGAGAGAAAACAAGAAATAATGCCGTTAGCGACCACCACAGAGCCCGAGACATCAGCAGAGGCTGTATTTTCAGTGCACAGAAAAAAAGAAATGTCATGTTACATTTTACCAGAATAAAAGTAGCATTTGAGCAAAGAGTGTATAAATCCAGTGGCGGTATTACATGCATTCTTTGAGGAGTAAGCAATCCCAGAATGCACTGGGACTAGATGAAAGTGTATTTTTACATTGCATGGCAGGGACTTGACATGCATTTCATTCAAACTATACATTTGTATCACTTCAACTCTTGCATTAGCATACTTTTATAAAACACTTATTCTGTAAATACTGTACTTTAAAAGAATACTTAAGTGTGAACTGCACTGTAATGTTTTCGGGTATTTGATTCCCAGACAGCAACACTGTGTCGGTCCAGATCCGGCCCACATCCGGTACACATGATTCCTCACGGCCCAGATGTGTGCCGGATCTGGGCCGACACTATGTTGCTGTCTGGGTTGCATGTTCACTGCAATTAAATGCAAATTTGTTTCGTTTAAATTAGTATTAAATGCCTTTAGCTGATCTTTAGAGTGTTATTTGACACACTTAAGTGGGACTTAAGTACATCTGTATATGTAATTTCATCATTACCATCATCCTAGTGTCTTTGGTTAAAATGCCAAATGTACCAACAAGCAAATATACTTTAATTGCATTTCTATTGAAACTTGTATGTCATGAATGTAAATAAATACACATTTGTAATGATGACGTTGCAATTTAGTGCATTTAAAACATTTTTACTTTAAATGTAATAATGAATAACACACCACAGTTAATATTATAATCAGTAAAACATTTAACTTGACATCATTACAAAAAAGTGCACTTTTTAAAAGTGTATATAAAAAAAGATATGAAAGTGTGCTCTCTTTAAATGCACTTTTATTTCATAAATATATTATCTGCAAGTACAGCTTTTTAAAAATGTTCTTTTATGATCTAGTGCAGATTCTAAACAATTAAGTGCACTTTTTACAGGGGACACAATGTTGTTTAGCTACATGATATCGTTGAAAAAATGATTAAAAATATTTTTTTAGTGTCCTAATGTGTTTAGATTTAATAAGTGTCATGAATATTAGTAAAGTGTGATTCTGTCAGTAAACAAACACTGTCCCAAATCACTGTAACCGCTGTAAAGATGAGTTATCTTTTATTATTAGTGTGTATCAGAAATGCATACTGAATACATAAAAACCTTTTATTTGGTCAAAATATTGGAAAATTTGGTCTTAGGATGAAACATTCCTTATGAAGAACTGAAACTCCCGTTGCCATCTTTATTCTGTGACTCGCACTCACATAAATCTCCTTCACAGTCCTGCAAGGACAGACTACATCCATTTACAGTCGTTTGATCTTATTTTTCACTTTTAATGAACGGCACGGTTTAATTAACGACTGACCACAGGGAAATGAGACCTATTGATCTGTTTACCAGGTGGAACATTGACTGGAATATTGAGCTTCACAACACTAAAGCCAATGGCCTTCATTTGATGTATTTCACAAATGGATTCTGTGCGCATTAACCAGAGACTTCAGCGGGTTTGTGTCACTCGAAATGAGAGATCCGAGCATTCGCTCAAGCACGAGCTGAAGGTAGAGAGCGGGTGTTTGTGCGTCACACAAACATTTTCACGTTCAGCACTTTTATGCAGCTCTGAAAGTTATTCTGGGAAATCTTCTGTTTTATCCTCGACAGATTTGTAGCGAGCGTCATGAGAGACAAAGGTGGTGAAATCATGAGGCTCTCTGAGATTCCTCAATCTGACTGATTTCTGAAGCTCATTGAGTCCACATTTCTAATTTCCTGTGAAAGACGACCGTTTCGATTTCACAGGAATGCAAGCATGACTTCACACACTGAAAAACATTGTACTTAATGTTAAAACACACACAGACGGTCACTCACACACACACACACACTCACTCACTTAATGTTAAAACACACACACACACACACACACACACACAAACACATTTGAATGCTTTTATTTGGATCTGAAAGACATCACAATGCTCTGGGAAGAGTCTGAATGTGAATGTGTAAGTTCATAAGTTCATATTTCCTCCTTAAAACTGCAGTGAACCAAAGACAGTCTCAAAAACATGCTTTGAAATCGCTGGTGTTTCTGACGTCACAAACTACCTTGTAACCAATCAGATCAACGTGTGATCGTCAACCAGTGGATCTCTGAGCTGAGTGAGTGAGTGGAGGCGGGGCTCATTTGCATATTCATAGAACCGCGAATACTAAATGAGGCAAGGGTGTCGAGTTACATTCAAGATATTTTAAGGCATGAAGACATTTTATTTTGGTGATCAAAGATGAGTTTTAAGGGGTGACTTTAATATATAGTGAGACCACATTGTGAAAGAATTTTTAACACATTTTGACACACATTTTATTCCCATTAACTCAGAGCCTCTTGTAAGATATGAAGAGGTGAACATCCTCTCATTAAGATGTTCTCTCTCTCTCTCTCTCTCTCTCTCTCTCTCTCTCTCTCTCTCTCTCTGCTGAGGGTCTCTAGGGTTCAGAGTTCAGTGTCAAAATCACCGAACGGCGTCTCCTCTTCAGCTGAGCGTGTGATTAATGGCTCCTGTCGCGATGCATGGCATTAGTGCTTTTTGAGTGCTCCGTAGACCATGGGGAACGATGAAATAAATCAAACCCCCATAAGATCTCACACACACACACACACGCTATCAGCCGATGCAGTCTGATGCAGTGAATCAGGCCGCACTGAGACTATTGAAAAAGCCTGTGCGTGAATGCATTGTTATAGATTTCAGAGGTGTGTGTTGTGTTGTGTGTGTATGCAGCTTGGCGGAAAGGAAACATTCATCATGGTTTTGTTTGCAGACTGCTTTGAATAATGTTGCATCTGTTCTGGGCGTCTGCAGCTGTAGGGATTTCTGTTGCTCGTGCGTTTGCATTAATCACTTCTCCATACGCCGCATCTGTTTAATGCTAAACCCCGGTGTAAATTACTGACTCCTGTTTTCTTGCAATATGTGATGTTGAAATTATTGTTATAACAATTATTATCAATGATAACACTGATTAAGTTGTACAGTCTCTTCCAACATTCCTTCCGATATTCATTCATGTTTATTTGGTGCTATAACTAGTAGTAAAGCGGAAGAAATGAGCCACAAAAACACACTGGTAACACTTTACCATAAGGTTCATTAGGTAAGGGACCTTTCGGTATTTATGGAAGGGGCCACCGGAGGAAAATAGGGAAGGGTCATGTCTTTTTATTCTTTGTTGAGGGGAGGGTCATCCAACTTTTTTTAGTCTAGGGGGAGGGTCACCCAACTTTTATATTCATTAAAACAGCAACATTTCAAAGTGGCTTGTTTGGTGCTATTTTTTTCCATTTAGCTCCATGTTGATCTCGCGTTATCAGCCCCCCTTCGATATCAGATGGGTCTGACCCAACAAAAATCCAGTTTGGCGCTGTTTGACAGTGTGCGCTTCAGTTCGCGCTTAGAAAAAGTGCATCATGTCAGAACAGAAAGCCAAAGAAATGTTTACCCGGCAAAGCTTTAAAGCACGAGCAAATAATGAACTTTTGTTAAGTGCACAGTGTCCTGTGAGTGTAACTCTACCGCTGCATTAACATGTGATGTGAACGTACGTCGAGTTTAACAGTATTGGGACTGAGGCGCCAGAACTGCTGATAGAATGTGCGCCGTAGGGCGATACTGCATATTTTAGTTTCCATTCTGATTTTGTTTCCACGATGTGTAAGATGTAGGGCTACCACCAGCCGCGGCGCTACCATTGGGCAGGGTGGGCATTTAGGTCCGGGCCCACCCATTTTCTATAGCCTATGGTTTTGTACGTTTCTTCATTCGGATCTATTTGCGATGATCGATCCAAATTCTAAACAAACAGTTTACATGCTTCGTCCTTGTTACATTATTCATTAAGATAATAATTAATAAATGCACGCATAATTATCAGTGAACTTGATAAATGTTGCAGATATGTTTTACATGCATGCACAAACAAATGCCTTTCAACTTGTGTGTGCAAAATTCAGAATAAAATGAATGTGCCGCAATTTGTACAAATACAGAGTCTGTTGGCCTACTGTGTTGTTGTTACCATTAAATAAGCTCATTTAGTTTCATTTTTGTTAAAATATAATAATGTTATTTTTTCATCTATGTTGATTATGAAAAGTGAACCGCACACACGAGTATACGCAATATCGAGAGACATGGAGCGGGTCAGACATGATTTTGACCACTTAATTAAGTTTTGTTTTGCAGAAAACGATTTTTTTAAGTGAATTTCGTTTTGTATAAATTGTATCTTAATTTTATTTTTTATTTTTTTTATCAACAAATTGCCAAATACCAAATATAGCAGACAACACAATCATAGAGGCGCCCGCGTGGTCACTTGCACTGCTCGTAAACAGGAGCGCATCTCATCCTAACTTAACGAAACTCAGCATATGCCTCACATACATTAAATATATCTTAAAGGTCCCATGACATGCTATTTTTTGTAGGCTTTAATATAGGCCTTAGTGGTCCCTAGTACTGTATCTGAAATCTCTTTTCAAAAATTCAGCCTCGGTGCAGAATTATAGCCACTACAAGCCAGTCCCAGAATGAGCTTCCTTCAGACAGGCCGTTTCGGTGTCTGTAGCTTTAAATGTTAATGAGGAGGAGAAAGGCGGCGCAAGGTGGAGGGTGGGTGTGGCCTTGACCATCTTGCGCAACGGTCCCGGTCCGTGCATGTTAACGTTGGATATAGCAATGGCACGAAGACACGTTCAAGCATTTCAGTTTGACCCAGAATCTGATCCGGATGGAGAAGCAACAACTCAGCGGTTCCAGCAGGACATTTCCGAATGGTTAGTTTAAAATATTATGTCTGGATACGGTACTTTATTCGGATGGTTTACAGTTATTATCATGTAGCTAACGCTAACCTACTGTTGCCTTTTCATGAGAGATCTGTAACATCTGTAATTTATCTTATTACAATTACATCATCAAGCTCTGCGATCTTGAAATGCGGATACCGCGCGCGCCGTATAACCAACAGGAAAACGGTTATCCAAATAACAAAGAAGTGTACAACACTCGCGTTACAGTGTGTGTATTCACACGCATAAACTGCATGGCTGCATAGCTAATGTGACAGCCACATTCTACGTGTAACAGTCTAGGCAACCATAAACAGTAAAGCAACACACTGTTATATATCATTAGTTGACTTACTGTTCCGAGGTGTGTAGCTGAGCCAAAGAGAGTGATCCAGACTTTAGTTTCAGACGTTCAGCAAGCCCAGCTCTGTATTAACCCTTCGGTGTTCATTTGTACATCCAATTATTGAGCAAGTGTTATGCTTCGCTCGCTCAAAAGCCATGATATCTCTCGTGGACAAACTAAAATCGCGGTCGCGCGTTCCTACTTCCTAGCTCATTTTCTCATGGGCGGAAAATATTCTCTGGGTGGGCAAAGCAGAGACAGGGGAGGTAACATTCCTCCTTATGACGTCACAAGGAGGAGATTCAAGATCAGCGCGATTGAGCTTCCATTTTCTCAAAGGCAGAGAAAGATAACAAAAGCTCGATTTACACCGATTGAAATTTCTAGAAACTTGGGGACCATATACAGGCTAGGGGAACTCATATTAATGTTAAAAAACCTCAGAAAGTGAAAATTTCATGTCATGGGACCTTTAAGAAAGCTTGAAATGTCTTTTTAACAATTTAAAATGAAAAGAAATAGGCTACTCTCTGGTTATGTAATGATTTGCATTTCTCTCTATAGGCGTGTTCACTACTACGGAGATGGCGATCGTCAACTTCATCTTTACAGCTGTTGTTGCTGTTAATAAACTAAAAATAATAGGCTTATAATTTTATTAAACATCAAATTAAATGAATTTTTTATTGTATTAAAAAAGCAACAAAAAAATCCTGTTTATCAATATTGTGTGTGTGTGTGTGTGTGTGTGTGTGTGTGTGTGTGTGTGTGTGTGTGTGTGTGTGTGTGTGTGTGTGTGTCGAAATAATTTGTCCGCTGCTGCTCAAAAAAATAAAATAAAATAAAATAAAATAAAAATAAAAAAACGGTCAAAAACCCCACTGTCAGTGTTTTGTAAGGAACAGGCAAATATGTTCAATATAGCAGGAGGCATTTTAATTGTTTACTAATAAAACAGTTATTTTTTATGTCAGTGTCGGCTAGACGAAGTTGAGGACTCGCGATCTTTGCAGCGCTACCACATCTTTAAATCACTATTAGTAGGCTATTATTTAAGTTAACATAAAATACATAGACCTACACCACAAAAACTAGTTTATTCGTTAAAATTGGGCGATTCCAGTGAATGGACGTGACATTTGCAGTCAAAACTTAAAATAAAAATTCTCAGAAAATGCATTTATTTGAAACGTCTGAAAGGAGTCAAGACATTAGAAAAATATCAGTCTACACATGCGTTTTATATTTAATATGAGGGAAATACACATGTGACGTGACACAAAAAAATCTTTAACTTTTAGGTGGCAAAATATTTTTTAGTAATTCTTTAAATTACACTGTGCAAACCAAAATATATATACCCACCGGATGAATAAAGATCGGCCTCCACAGAAAATTAAATTTTATATTATTTTTATTTTATTTTTCGTGTTTGCATTTATGTGAAAAAAAAAAAAATGTTATGGACATGACAGTTCTCCATTACGCACGGACATGCTCTGAAGCGACTTTAAAAATTGCACAGAGACCTCAAACAGAAAGCACAAAGCCTTTCTTTAAAGTGAATTTCGTTTTTTTATTAATGTTATCTTAATTTTAATCAATGTTTCATCTGGATTTAATAAATAAGAAGTAGTCTAAATATAGTAGAAAATAGATAATCATGACACGGAGGCGCGGGCGAGTGAACTGGACTCTTGTCTCATAAATGAACCGAAACTCAGCGTAAGGTATGCTACTTGCCTCATAGACCTGAGAAATGTATAGAAAGCTTGAAATGTCTACTTTTAAACATGCAGAACAATTCAAAACGAAGGAAAACAGACTGCTTTCTCCTTATGAAATGTGCATTTCTCTCTGGCGCGTTCTGAGACGATCGCGACGCATCGTCAACTTCATATTTGCAGTCGACACAGAAAACACTTGTTTATTAAAAACAATTAAGTTGTCTAGCTATATTTGACATATTGATAATCATTACTTTTGCCGGTTCTGTGTGACAGCTTTTAGATGCTTTATTCGCAACGCCACCCACATGTTGAACGAGTCACACCGCATCAGCACCGAAAACATGATTTTTTTTTTTTTTTTTTTTAAATCTAAAATAAAAAATCGTGATACGAACCGAATCATAGGTTTGGTCTATTGTTACAGCCAGATGAGAAAGCAAGAGTTTATGGTTTAAAAAACAAACAAACAATGGCTATCTGAACATCTTTGCCAAGCCAAACTAGTACAGAATTAGGCTAATCAATAAATTATCGGGGAGGGTCATGCCTTTTTTCACAATCATTTTGGAGGGTCATAGAAAAAATTATTGCTGGCGAAGGGAGGGTCATGTCTTTTTTGACAACAGATCTCAAAACTCCTCCGGTGGCCCCTTAAATAAATAACGAACAGTCCCTAACATTAATTAACTACCATAACATGAACTAAGAATGAACAATACTTCTACAGCATTAACTAATCTTAGTTTATAATAATTTCAACATTTACTAATTCATTATTAAAATCAAAGGTTGTGTTTGTTAACATTAGTTAATGCACTGTGAACTAACATGAACAAACAATGAATAGCTGGATTTTTAGTAAAGGTACAATATGCAAGATTTTCTGCCGCTAGAGGGCGCTACATTGCAAACAACAACAACGGCGTAGCTTGATGATGATGTGAAGGAGCGTGGAATGATGGGAACTGTCGTTTTCAACTACACCGTGGATGTAAATCAGTCAGACGGGAATCGTCTTTTAATTCATTAAAATGAATTAACCGCAAGAAAAGTAAGGTTTAATACTAAATTGGTTATCATAGATGTTACTGTATGTCGACTTCATTGTTGTGATAACGCGGCGCAGTTTTACGTGTTCTAAACAATTGTTGTAAAAGTACATTCGAGCATACCCACATCATTTGCCAAAATACTGATTAATATTTATGTATAACACATGCTATATTTATTAACATGGCCATAAACACCAGACGTGATTAACAATGTCAATAAACTAAACACAAACCTAAAGCAATAATACTTTCCTTACATAAACATAACTATTACCGAATTGGAATATATAAAATTAAGCATGCTGAATTGCAACTTCTATGTGACTTATGATTATGCACTCCACATAACTATCTAAAAGTAAAAACACACCGATGTTGATCCTGGTTTTATGTCTCTTCTTGTCCCAAATTCTCCCTGTGTCGTTTGGTTGACCCGTACGTTGACGTTTACGTTTATGGGACTTGTCTTTGTCGACAGAACCAGCTGCAATAGGTAAAGAATAATTGTGTTTCATAACGACTGCACGATAACGTTTGTTGCTTGATAGACGCTACAACTACAACTTCCGCATTTGTCCAGGACTCCACGCATACGAGCGGAAACCGAGGGTAACACGGATATGACGCCATTGACTGGCGACTCCCAGCTCAACCCTGCTCACACGCCCCGTTTCCTTGGTTAAAATCGCAATTTTCTCACAATTTAAAAATAGTTGGAAACATTTGGGATATTGTAAGTAATCAACTTAACAAAATATATAACGTTGGCCTTGAGATTATGGGATATTTTAATGCAAAAATCTTACATATTGTACCTTTAACTAACATTAACAAAGATTAATAAATACCGTAACAAATGCATTGATCATTGTTAGTTCATGTTAGTTAATACATTACAATCTTATTGTAAAGTGTTACCAACACATTTATTGTTTGAATTCCATAATAAAATATTTTGTTCTGAGATGAATTTGAGAAATCGGATGTGTGGCATGAAAACGGTGTGAATTACGAGAGTGTGTGAGAGTTGGCAGCCCTGCATATTAGTTCATTTATTAATTTATTTGTAGTTATGTTAAACTTTCCCACACTCCACTTGTTCAGATTCATTTGCACTATGAAGCGTCGCGTCTTCTTCTATTGGGTTGCACCTGAGAGCATTAACAGTATAAGCTGGTCAAACCACGTTATTAAAGGGATGGTTCGGAGTAAAATCAACCTAGGGTCCTTTGCACCATGACCTCAAGCCAAACACTTTTTCTGAAGTGTTGACAACTTAGTGTTAACTAATAATTATTGCAAACTGGAACTACCAACAAAATATTCCTGCATTCCTGCAACTGGGCGTAGTTACACTACATCCTTATGCATCGCTTTCTTTACGTGCTTTTCCCAAACCACTGAAGTGACCTCGACGTCCGGGTTAGCGGTGGCATTAGCCGTCAGGAAAGTGTTATTTAAATAAACTCCTGATGTACTTACAAACTTTCCAATGCCTCGTTTTATGAGTACAGAACCTATTTGTGCTACTGTAGAAGTTTGGTGCCATTCTGGGCATTATTAGTGGGGTAATTTACCAGATACATCATAGGAGCCATTAGCGCCTGCACTAAACCATCCAGCTGATATCTCTAGATAAGCTCTAACTTTAATAATGTTCAACCAAGGGAAAAAAGGCTTCTGGGGGGTGTTTGACTCGAGGTCATGGTGCAAAGAACCCTAGGTTGATTTTACTCGGAACCATCCCTTTAAGATGAAGCCATTAATGCAAATAAAGAACCTTTATTTCTAAAAGTGTGAGAAGTGAGTCTGTTTTTTCACTCCTCGGCATGTCAAACAAGCCTCATGTCTTCGATTCTTTTGCTCCACATTCCACACAGAAAGTCATTTTACATGTGTGTGTATATGCTAGACCAAATAAGCCATTTTTTGTCAACTTTGGACTATAGATAAACTAAATGCCATAAAAGTCAGTCCACGGTCACAAGTGAACTAATAGGATACATGAGGATTCATGCACAAGATTCGCATCACAGCAGCTCTTGAACGTTTAACGTATGAAAGAATCACAAGTGACTTCTCCTAAATAAATCTCTATTGCAATGAGAAAGAGCATGTGTGCTGTGTCTCAGATCTGGTTTCATTCCCTCCGAGGGCTGTTTGAGACCCCGTCATTTCCACATACCTGCCCCGCTATCGTCATCGTCCGTTTATCTGTGTGTCTTTGTGAAGCACAAAGACACACAGATGTTTTTTTTTGGCATCCATCGCCGCTGAGTGACAGTCAAATCATGAGGAGAAAACACAATTTCAAAAACACTCGTGATAATTCCTCTCATATTTATTTCCTTTCAAGTGTCTTTTTTTTTTGTTTGTTTGTTTTGTGAACATTTTTGTGAACATTTTTGTGGACATGTGAACATTGCTCCAAAGAAATATTTTTCTTTCAAAGGTTGTTGGGACAGTCAAGGCCGTGATGGGGAAGAAAAGAAGAGCTGCATCTATTGGCAGATTCTGTGACATTTTTGTGTGATGATGGAAAAAGATCAGTTTTAAAAAAAATCTGAATTTAAGAGTTGTTCGGTAACTTAAACTCAAACACATCCGTCTATCACATGTTCACATCCTGATGCTGAAGTTTAAAAGTTTATAAGTTAAAAATCAATCGCAATTGTGTGTTATAAAGTCAGAATTGCGAGTTATAAAGTCAGAATTGTGAGATATAAAGTCAGAATTGTGAGATATAAAGTCGCAATTGCGTAATATTAAGTCAGAATTGCGTGATATAAAGTCAGAAGAAAAATTTTTCTGGGGAATGCGAGATCCAAGATTGCGAGAAGCCACGTGATGTGCAGGTGTAAACGTACCGTGTCCTGACTGGCTTATGATCCAATCTGCTTGATCGGATTAGGGTGATCACATGTTAATGCCAAGTGTACATGCAGCAAAAGTCAGAATTGTGAGTTATAAAGTCAAAATTGCGAGATATAAGGTAGCATTTGCGAGTTATAAAGTCAGAATTGGGTGATATAATATCGCAATTGTGAGATATAAAGTCAGAATTGCGAGATAAAAAGTCACAGTTGCGAGTTATAAAGTGAGAATTGTGAGTTATAAAGTCAGAATTGCGAGTTATAAAGTCAGAATTGTGAGATATAAAGTCAGAATTGTGTGATATAAAGTCAGAATTGTGTGATATAAAGCCAGAATTTCGAGTTATAAAGTCAGAATTGTGAGATATAAAGTCAGAATTGTGTGATATAAAGTCAGAATTGTGTGATATAAAGTCAGAATTTGTGATATAAAGTCAAAATTGTGAGATATAAAGTCAGAATTGTGTGATATAAAGTCAAAATTGTGAAATATAAAGTCAAAGTTGTGAGATATAAAGTCAGAATTGTGAGAAATAAAGTCAAAGTTGTGAGATAAAAAGTCAGAATTATGAGATATAAAGTCAAAATTTTGAGATATAAAGTAAAAATTGTGAGATATAAAGTCAGAATTGTATGGAAGCTCATTTCCGCCACATAAGAAAAAAAAAATGAGCATTAAAAACGTCTCGGGTTACGTATGTAACCCTCGTTCCCTGAGTAGGGAACGAGACGCTGCATCGATACTCGATACTTTGGGGAATGCCTTCGGCATGAAGCGTCTGAAGTCAACTATGGAACTATTCCAATCTTGATTGGTGCAACGTCACCCGTGACTTCGCATGTGACGGTGATCCGGAAGCTACAAAAGGGTCACAGGAACCAGGAAATGTTAGCTTCTAATTGGTCAAAGCAAGTCGTTCTCAGGGGCGCGAAAAGTGTGGCCGTGGGATGCAGCGTCTCGTTCCCTACTCAGGGAACGAGGGTTACATACGTAACCCGAGACGTTCCCTTTCGTAAAGGGAACTCCCGCTGCATCGATACTCGATACTTTGGGGAACGAATACCCACGCCGCCACACTGAGAGTAAAAACGCCCTGGTATAAAGCATCTGGTACACTCACGGACGATAGAATGAGTAGAGGGCAGATCCAAACTAGCTTGTCATAAGATTTGGTGCAAGAAGGGGAGGTCTGGAGCCGGAGGCTCGACTGACGTCATGGCTGGGAGCCCCAGACAGTAGAAAATATTAGATGAGAGGTGAAGGCAGAAGCGCACCTTGTACTTCAAATATGAGTGGTTTTAGATAACCAACTGTACTCTTAATAAAGGGAATAGCTCCTAACCCTTGATGCATAACTAGATGGACTGACTCCTCTCAGCCTGAGTCCTAATGTAGGAACCTCAAAGGCTATGACCTTGACCATCCGACACATGCGATGGAGGATGGAATACCTGAAGAATCTTAACATTGCCTACAAGTACCTCAGTACAGGGCAAAAATAACGTTGAGTGGCTCCCACGCTAGCAAGTAAGAGGGGGCACGACCACCACTCTTCCAGAGAGTAAGACGAGCAGGAAGCAGACTCAATAGATTCTCCTATATATACTTAAATATCTCAAATATATATTCGTATACCTCACCCACAGGACATGATGGGTGCCAGGGATAACCCATCAGCCTGATGCCAATAGGCTGGAAGAAAAGGATTCATCCTCCAATCTACAGAAACATGGAGTTTCAGTGGGAACGTCCTTTCGAGAACACCCTTAGAGGCTTGCGGAGGGCACTGAGGCCGCCACAGAGGCCCTAAGCATGAACAGGAGATCCCGTTAGAGAGCGGGATGGAACACCAGTACTGAAGCCAGTGGGCAGTAATAAACTGGGTTCAATGCCCTCCCTAACTTAATTGTTTAGTTCCTAGTAGAGTGGGGTTCTAGTATGGATGTCCTGACCACCTCGGTGGAAAGGGCAACCTAATTATGGGTGGGACCCCCTCAGGGGCCAGACCCATAGTCTCCATAACTCTGGTCGGGGATGAAATAATATACCATCAGCCTGAGACAGAAGATCTCTCCTAATAGGAATTTTCCATGGAGGACTCTCCAAGAGACTAATAAGGTCCGAAAACCAAATTTGGGCCGGCCAGTACGGAGCTACAAGGAGTAGTCTCACTCCGTACCTCCTGACCCTTTCTAGAACCCCAGGGAGCAGAGCGATCGGGGGAAAAGTGTACAGATGTGACCTCAGCCACATCTGTACCGTGGCATCCAAGCCCAAAGGAGCTGGATGTGAGAGAGAGTACCAGAGCGGGCAATGAGAGTTCTCATGAGAAGCGAACAGGTCAACCTCCGCCCGGCCAAACTCTCTCCATATAAGCTCAACCACTTCAGGGTGGAGCCGCCATTCCCCGGGCCTCGGCCCCTGCCTCGACAGGATGTCTGCTCCCATATTTTCAACCCCAGGAATATAAATAGATCTGACAGAGAGAAATTTGTCCTGGGACCAAAGAAGAATTTGATGCGCCAGTCTACAAAGAGGGCGAGATCTCAAACCTCCTTGGCGGTTGATATAAGAGACCACTGACATATTGTCTGTCCTAACAAGAACATGATGGCCTCTGAGGTCTACAAGGAAGTGCCTCAGGGCAAAAAAAAATACAGCCAACATCTCCAAGCGATTAATATACAATGTGAGATGATGGTCCTTCCAAGTACCTCGGGTGTAACGGCCCTCCATAACCGCACCCCAGCCCGTGAGGGACGCATCCGTGGTCAGAGTTTTTCTCTCACATGGTGCTCCCAAAACCGGGCCCTGAGACAGGAACCATGGTTTCTTCCATACGACAAGAGAACGAAGGCATCTGCGCGTAACTCTGATCGTACGAAAAGGGTTTCCCAGAGGAGAAAATCCCTTGTTCCTGAGCCACCACTGCAAAGCCCTCATATGGAGCAGACCAAAGGGTACTACCGTGGAAGCTGCAGCCATAAGACCCAAAACTCTTTGAAAGTGTTTGACAGTGATAGCCTGGCCTAACCTAATACTCTTCATTGTGTTTAAGATAGTATTTATACAAGCAGGAGACAATTGTGCCCGCATTGACTAAGTCCCACTCTACTCCCAGGGACGTAGTCCTCTGAAGAGGAGTTAAGGAACTTTTCTTCACATTGAGTCTCAACCCCACGCACCTCAGATGGCGCAAAACAACATCTCGATGTTGAATTGCTAGTTCTTTTTGACTGAGCCAAAATGAGCCAGTCATCTATAAGATACGGACCCCCTGAATTCTCAATGGAGCAAGGGCCGTGTCCATACATTTAGTGAAGGTGCGAGGGGATAAGGCTAGGCCGACTGGAAGAGTCCAGAACTGATGCGCTTTTCCCCCCAAAAGCGGATCTCGGAAACTTCCTGTGATGGGGTTAGAAGGGAAAGAGGAGTTAAGGAGCTTGTGGATCTATCAAGACAGACCAGTCCTCGGAGCTGGTCTGACTGACAGTCGGTAACTTGAATCTGAACCCCCTCGGAGGTTGATCCAGTACCCTGAGATCCAAAATAAGGCCTAACTCCCCCCCTCATAGGAACTATGAAGTGCCAGCTGTAGAACCTGGGCTCCCGTAAACCAAGGAAGAGCCCACTTTGAGGTTTCCTGTGTTAAGAGGGACTAGACTTCCTGTTCCAAAAACCGACCCTGCTCTGGGCTGGCCGACATGTGAACCACCCTTAGTAGATAATATTTGTATATTAACTCCACTGTAAGCAGGACCCCCTAGGCTGTATTTTGAAGACCCCTCGGGGTGTCTAAATATGCCATTATGGGGACCAGTCCCTCGAGACTGGCCTCGGCTATAAATTTCCAAATGGCTTCGGTGACCTGAAGCAGCTAACTGGCAGGAACTAACCGAAATATGCTCTCTACAGACCTCCTGAGAGGCGGCGAACTCGACAGTGCCGCAACGTCTTCGGGCAGATACTGCGATTTGTGTTCGCTGGAAGCCGATGTGTCCCGAAGCGCCATCGGCGGCGGGCAGCGAACATCGATTTCCTAAGGGCTGCATAAGGGGGCTAGACTACTGTACTCGCTCTCCTGGGGGAACGCCCATAAGGGTCTGCGTGTTACGACAAGACCTCTTAGTTGAAGCCGTCTTAGCCCGAGAGACAGTCCTCAGACCTGTCTTCGGTATGGAGAGCTTCGTGCGAGAATGTTTCCTCTGGCCCCAAGCCTTATACGGGGGGGGCACAAGAGGGAACCCTCTCAAAATATGAGGAGCTGGCGGCTGTCCCATGAGGCTACCCCCTGGCAGCAACCCCATGAGACCTGGACTGACAACTGGGGATAGCTGATTGTCGCTCTGTCTCCTGAAGCCTCTCGACAACGGTTCTTGCCGCGTCACCAAAGAGGCCAGAAGGTGAAAGTGGAGCATCGAGAAGGAAAGCCCTGTCTTTCTCCCCGATCCACAAGCGATTAAGCCATAAATGTCTCTCTGAGACGACTAGTGCTGCCACGGCCAATAGCACGGGCCGTCTCTTTAATAATATGGAGAGATAAGTCAGCTACTCTACGAAATTCAGTAATATAGAGTGAGACCTCCCAGTTATAGTCCACCTGCTTGAGGAGGTCAGCCGGGTATGCCTGTAATAACCCCATCGTGTGTGGGCATGCACCAGCTCGACCACCGCCATATATGCTTTCCCTAACAAATTCGATGTACGAGATTTGGAGGGAAGTGTCTGAGCTATCAGGGGTGACGCAATGTCGGGGAGAAAATATTTCGCAAAATATTCCTCAACCCGAGCCATCACCTAATAACCATTTTCATTAGATTCCCTAATGGATGAGTAAATATATACATGGGGGAAAATAATTGAGATGAAAATGGATTTTTCCACGATCTTGATACCTCAGTATGGAGATCAGTGAAAAAGGGAAGGCTCTGACACGGAGATTGTGACTGGGTCTGCAGGAAGCGCTCATTCATTTTATTTTTCTTAGTCGCTTCCTGCTTATTATATGGCCATTTAACATTTAATTTAACCACTGCCCTGATTACAACCTCCAGCAACTCCTCACTAACGGAAATATGGGGTGGCGAATCCCCATATCCACGTGATTTAGTGTTAATAGATAATATCTATCTCCTCGGAGACAGATAAATCAAACGCTGTGTCTTTAACACGGTCGGAAGAAGCCGCAGCGCGGGCTTCCGAACCGTGCGCGAGACCAGTGGAGCTGGTTAATAAACACTGAGAAAGGGTCGCAACCGTCTCAGTATCATATGCCAGCCCCACGTGCGAATCACATGCATACAAGCGGCGCGCTGCCTCAACAGACGCGGGACCTGATGCACTGGAAACGCGAGCCTGATCTAACTGATCGAACAGGCTCAAACGGGAGCGGAGCTTTTTCATTGAAAACAGTTTGCACAGACAGCGCCCTCGAGCACCGCCCGTGCATGCTCCACTCCCAGACAAACTACACAAAGCGTGTGTGTGTCATCCTCGCTTAAATAACGTGGGCAAGGGGACGCACACTGCCTGAATAGCTTCTCTTTTTTCGCCATAAATAATACTCTTTTCACGGGACAAACAACACCAAATAGAACAGACAAGATGACATAGAGCGCTTGCTGAAGACCAGAAGCTAACATTTCCTGGTTCCTGTGACCCTTTTGTAGCTTCCGGATCACCGTCACATGCGACGTCACGGGTGACGTTGCACCAATCAAGATTGGAATAGTTCCATAGTTGACTTCAGACGCTTCATGCCGAAGGCATTCCCCAAAGTATCGAGTATCGATGCAGCGGGAGTTCCCTTTACGAAAGGGAACTTGAAATTATGACATTCTTAAGTCATTATTATGACATAAAATGTCGAATTTATGATTTACTAAATCGAAATTATTACTTTAAAAGTCATAATTATGAGATAAAAAGTCAAAATTTTGACATACCAAGTCGAAATTTTGACATACTAAGTTGAAATTATGACTTTAAAAGTCGTAATTATGAGATAAAAAGTCAAAATTTTGACATACCAAATCGAAATTATGAGATTAAAAAGTCAAAATTATGACTTTAAAAGTCAAAATTATCACTTTAAAAGTCAAAATTATGACATAACTAAAATCGAAATTATGACTTGTCGACTAAGCTTATTGATCTCTTCAGGCTTCACTCGACAGGACACGACACGACACGACACAGGATGACAATTATCCATATTGTGCTGTGATGTGCATAGGCCTATGTAGGTCCAAAGTCTCTAAGTTTTTAAAAAGTCAGAATTTTGACTATATATTTCGGAACTAATAATGAATTCATTTTTGTGTATTGTAAAAGACTTGGATTTAAAGGGGGGGTGAAATGCTCATTTTCACTCAATCTCCTGTTAATCTTGAGTACCTATAGAGTAGTATTGCATCCTTCATATCTCCAAAAAGTCTTTAGTTTTATTATATTTATAAAAGAAAGATAGGCTGTACCGAGTCTTTCCGGAGTTTTACTCACCGCCCGGTTCCAACCACGACCGCGAACCTTTATCATTGCGACTGCTCGATCCTTAAGCATTAGACGATCTGCAGATCCGTCGATCTGGGCTTTGTTTATAAAACAATCATCGTCGAAATGCAGGGAACAAACAGTCTTACACAACTCCGTTGATACTCAGGAAAAACAAACTCCATCCACGGGTTCCTTAACGCTGGGTTCTTTGGGAATCTGTGCAGGGTTGTCTTGCCCTGGCAACCAAAAACACACTTCTTTGGTGACATTGACTTCCCAAAAGCCGAGCAGAGCGCTTTGATGGCGTACTGCTTTCGCTCTCTTGCTCTGGTCTACGAGTGCGCCCGCGCTCTTCCGGGAGAAGTGCCCTTGGGACCCATATAAGGAAATTCCGCCCCAGCTGACGTCACGCAGACCCATACTCGAAAAAAACTTTCCGAAACTTGTGACAAACCGGAAGGACAATTTTTGGCACAGAAATACTCCTTCAAACGTACAATTTAATTTTTGAAACTTTGTCCATGTTTAGCATGGGAATCCAACTCTTTAACAGTGTAAAAAACTCAGTATGCATGAAATAGCATTTCACCCCCCCCCCCCCCCCCCCTTTAACCAAATCATAAGACTTGGCCTTTTTCAGTGTGATTTTTATCGTTCTATCGTTCAAATGTGTCGTACTGTCCACTAGAGGGCAAAACGAATTGACCGATCTTATTCCAGCTAACTCCAGAGTTTGTTATAATATTTTTTATATATCATTATGTCTGTTCTTCTAGGATGGATGACCTTTGGGAGTTTTTGAAGTCAAGAAACGTCTCTGATGACACCATACAGCGAATGCAACAGGATAAGGTAATCATGAAACTGATAAATATGCATCACAAGTGCAGTCCAAAAATTAAAATATTAAAAAACGTCTTGAGATTTGTTCATTTATGTTCATGAGAAGGGTTGAATATGTGATAAATGAGTTTTCTTCATTTTTCATTTAAGTAGGCTAGCTTTAATATACGTGCCTTAGAAAAAAGAAAAAAAAAAACATTAGCCTACTGGTCTGCATCTTGAGACAAACAATGCCACAGACGTATTTTAAGATATATCAGTGCAAGTTGTTTTCAGCTAAAACAGCTCAATAACGCATTTTAGTCTGGGACTACAATGTTAGACCCCTTTTTTTTTACAGTAAAATACTGGCAACACTGTTGCCGTAATATACTGTTAATTGTACAGTTATTTACTGTAATCTACAGTATGTTAGTGTAAAAATGCACTAAATTGAAACTCGAGGTAACTAATTTCACTTGGAGAAACCGACTGCCTTGAGTTGACCAACTGTCATTTAAATGTATTATATATTTAATGCAGAAATAATGTGAGCAAAGTATTACTGTGAACTTATTTCATTTGAGGCCACTAAAAAACTATTGAACATAAAAAGATTTCCACTGGACCAGCAACTACACAGTCACCACCTGTTAAATAAAGCAACATGCAGCATATCATCAATGTTTGTAGATCTTCTCCTGGACTGAAGCACAGGTTCTACTCTTTAGCAACAATGGTGACCCAAAAAACAACATTTTACAGAAAACTACTGGCAACAGTGTTGCCAGTATATACCTGTTTTATAACTTACAGTTTATTACTACAGTTTAGTCTTTTTATATTACACTATATTACACTATACTGTAAAATGTTGTTTTTTGGGTCACCATTGTGCTGAAGAGTAGAGCCTGTGCTTCAGTCCAGGAGAAGATCTACAAACATTGATGATATGCTGCATGTTGCTTTATTTAACAGGCAGAGACTGTGTAGTTGCTGGTCCAGTGGAAGTCTCTTTATTTATAATATTTTTTTAGTTGTCTCAAATGAAAAATGCTCCGTGGGAAGCTTCACAGATTTTGTGGTCGATATAACAGACTTTCAAGAGCAAACAATAGATGACCAGATTACAGTTGGAGAACTTTATGAGCTGACCAAATTACCAATCTTGCGTTTTTACTTGACAACCAAGAAGAAAGCCATCGCTAGTGACACACAGTTAGACACACAGTTGAGCTTCAACAGCGAAACAATTACGCAGGGAGGGGGAAATAGGCAAGCTTCCAGATCTCCCATACATACCAGCCAATCCCTTCTGTTGGCTGAGCGAGATTCCAGATCTCCCATACGTACCAGCCAATTATTCTGTTGACTGAGCAAGATTCCAGATCTCCCATACGTACCAGCCAATCCCCTCTGTTGGCTGAGCGAGATTCCAGATCTCCCATACGTACCAGCCAATTATTCTGTTGACTGAGCAAGATTCCAGATCGCCCATACGTACCAGCCAATCCCCTCTGTTGGCTGAGCGAGATTCCAGATCTCCCATACGTACCAGCCAATCCCTTCTGTTGGCTGAGCGAGATTCCAGATCTCCCATACGTACCAGCCAATTATTCTGTTGACTGAGCAAGATTCCAGATCGCCCATACGTACCAGCCAATCCCCTCTGTTGGCTGAGCGAGATTCCAGATCTCCCATACGTACCAGCCAATCCCAAGTGTCGAGGTGTCCATGAGCAAGACATCTAACCCCAGCTGCTCCCGATAAGCTGGATGGCGCCTTGCATGGCTGACACTGCCGTCGGTGTATGAATGAGTGAGTGAATGGGTGAATGTGAGGCTATGTAAAGCGCTTTGGTGGCCATAGGTCTGTGAAAGACAGTCCGTTGCCGTAACAACTGTGGCTGAGTGACAGGCTTTCAATGCGCAGCGATGCTGTTTAGATTCAGTTTATTGATTACTGAAAATGTACTCGTTTTTGTGCATGCTGACCACACCGTGACACTTATTTATATAGCAACAAATAAATATAAATAAATCAAAATAAATTAATAAATGCGGTAAAACCGCATATCGCGCAATTGAGCCACTCAAAATTACCGCAAAGGAAAACCCTTCACCGCGACAGCCCTAAACACAAGTACAGTTTATTGTACAGTTTTTTTGTTCTGAAAGTGTTATTTTGAGTCAATTAAACCATTCCCTGGTTAAAACACAACCTGTTTGTCTTCCCTACTGACTCTTATAATTCAAATCTCAAATGTTCAGCAACACATATTTTTTAGATATGAGGCTCCAACTCACTTTTAATTAGCACTCTAAGAGTTATGTACAAGTCCACTGCTGCAAACACATCATTCGTATGGTTCAAATCATGCTCTGACATAAGATCAACACATACGTTAAAAGTGTCTTCATCGCATGGAAAGTCCTTGAAAACACACTCTTCTAAACAGACTTGAACCTTCTCCAGACGCACGGGATGCAGATGGTCTGTGCCTCCATATAGATGAGACACTGCATACATGATGGATGGTCGGCCATGTGGTGAACGTGAGTTGTGGACTGGCTGTATTCTGTGGTTGTTCCAAGTGAAGACTATCTCATCAAGCTCTTCCTGTAAGGAAACATGTTTTGATAGAGTTAGTAGAGGTCTGGGAGGCTGTGTGTGTAGCAGGAGAATCACACAGAGCATGAATCATGGAACCAGGTAATCAAATCACAGAAAAATGTGCAATGAAGAGTATTTTAAGATATTTTACATTTTTGGTATGCATAATACATTATAAATATGATTTATAACATTAAAGATGCACTAAATTTGTGAGGTCGTTAATATGTGAGCCAAGTTACAATTCAATGTTTGTTAGTTCACCCCCCAAAAAATCATAATTTACTCATGTTCCAAACCTGCATGAGCACACGAAAATTAGTTTTTTCGTGCATGTAACGCATGGGTAGGTTTGTGGGGTACATATGTAGGCCTATTATACGTTTGGGTAGGATTAGTGAGTGGGGTGCGTGTGTATTACACGCAATAAATTGCGTATCATATGCACGCGAAAACATGTGTATCGTGCACGTAAAAAAACTAATTTTGTGAAGCCACGTGTGGACAAAATCACAGGCCTTACTCCAATCAGATGAAATTAAATAATGGTTTTAGATAAACTCTTTTGTTGCCAGCTTTTCTCATGCCAGTCATTTATGGTATTTTTATATTTCATAATTCATGGCACAAAACTTCTAAATTATCATTTCTAGAAGTGCCAGAATTCCATAACTACTAGAACTGCCGCAAGCGGTCATTTTGACTGCTATTCCAAACTCTTTATCTTTAATGATAAATACCCAATTAAGAGATTAATGCATTTATTGTATTGGGATATCTTTTAAAAAACAAAACAACACCAAACTGTAAGTAACTGTATTAAACAAGTTTAATTATACATCTATAAATAATAATATCCGTAGATGTCCTGAGGAGTAGTCTTCATGTTTACACTGTTCGATCGCGCCCGCGCCTTACACACACACACACACACACACACCATATTCCAGCATTGCAATCTTGACATCACAGCCTGTTCATTATAGCCATAATAAAATATAATAATAAAATAGTCAACCTAACATATAAAAATTCCACTGCTCTGTTTATATAGTAAGTAGGCCTATAGTAGCCTAGGCTACAATTCGTTCCATTTTGCGCATGTGAAGAGGATGATTTTTTCCGTCGATATTGGAACGTGAGTGAAGCACAAAGACTATAATGAAGAATAGTTTACCATCCAAATGTTGAGAAATGTTGATTCTAATTAGAGAGTTACGTGAGCCCAACGCCGCTTACTTTCACTTTCACTTTCACTTGAAAGTAGCCTATTTCATTTTGGCTTGTTGTTATTTTTTCATTCTTGTTCTGTTCTGAATATCATTACATTTAAATGATTTGTTTTGGAATATGTTTTGTGTATTTTTTACCACATTTTATTGTTGTGTATATTGGTATATGTATAATAATACCGCGAAATTCAGTGTGGTCAATCTGGCCGTCCATGGCCGAAATAGGTAAATATGTTTATTTGTTTTTTTGCCTTATTTGTATTTTATATGAAAAACATTTTAAATGAAAATACAGACACTTTTAGGAAAAGTCAGGTACCAGCAGGATTTTATTTATTTTTTCAACAAAGTTATTGCAGATATAAAATTCAAAACGGTCAAAATGACCGCCATGGCAGTTCTAGTGTTAAACCACACATTATTCCCTTTTTGATTCTATTAAGAATACTTTTGTAACGTTTAATGTCTAAGACAAATTATTTTGAATACAGTATCACGACATAAAGGTATTATTAAGCCTACAGAGCACAGATAATTTAATATTTGAGACTACAATCTTCTCTATATAAATTAAAAGATGTTAATGTAGGCTATAGGCAAGGCAATTGAGATAAGCGAAATAAACTCACCTGAATTTTGTCAAGGAAACAGAACTGCACCAAGGATTTGTCCAAAAAAGTGTCTGCGAAGTGCCCGTCCTCTCTCAGCTTGTCAAAGAGGTCTATCCAAAATTGGACATATTCACTTCGCAAAGTGAGCCACCATCTTTCGATGCGCTGGTTTCCAGTGCTTGGGCCTAACATAACATGTTCTGTTTCAGGTCGATCCTCAGAAAAAGTAAAAAATCTTTGCATCTCAGCCACGTGAACATTTTCTGTTCCTAAATCTAGCCTCACTCTAGCAGGACAACCCCCAGCTTAATGACTGCATCCATGAAGTATCCAGCAATAAGTCTTGGATCATTGTTGGTCTTGTATGCCTCAAGCCATATCATGCTCCTGGAAAATCCATCGATACATCCACTTATTCCAATTCCAAATGGCTTCAGCTTATCATAGCCATCTATATGCCACACAAAGTTAGGACCACGGCTATGATACACACGAAAAGACAGAATTGTGAGATATAAAGTCAAAATTGTGAGATATAAAGTCAAAATTGTGAGATAAAAAGTCAGAATTGTGAGATATAAAGACAATTGTGAGATAACAATTCAGAATTGTGAGATATAAAGTCAAAATTGTGAGATATAAAGTCAAAGTTGTGAGATATAAAGTCAAAATTGTGAGATATAAAGTCAAAATTGTGAGATAGAAAGTCAAAGTTGTGAGATAAAAAGTCATAATTGTGAGATATAAAGACAGAATTGTGAGATATAAAGTCATAATTGCGAGATGTAAACTCGCAATTGTGAGATAAAAAGTCGCAATAATCTTTTAAAACGTTTTATTCTGTGTCAGAAACAAACTTCTATAGATTCCAGTCCAATTCAAATGTGAATGTGGAAGAGTTGAAACCCCTGGCCGTCTCTCTCTTGTGTTTCCACCTTGCTGAGGTAATTGGTTTTCAGTGGTGATTACATCACTGGAGGTGTTTTAAAGAGACATCACCACACTGTGTCAGCTTTAATTAAAGACCAAATCCTAATCAATGGCTTGATCAATGAGAGCTTTTGATTCATTCGCGATGCAGTTTGAACAGCACTTCACTTGATTTAAAGAGCACCGTCGAGGGCCCGCTCTCTTCATTTTATTCCTGTTTTCTTCAAGGGAAAGAGTGCTTTCCTTTTCCCTTTTTTCCCCTGATTATTGTTCTTTTTCACAGTTCAGTGCTTTTCTGTTTGCACATGCTGCAACATCTCATTTAGAGGCCGGATGAATTGTTTTATTCTCAAATGCAAATCCGGCATCACTCGCTTTGCTCTGCCAAATATTTGCAATCTTGAGTCTGTAGTTATTGCCTGAAAAAAAAAAAATAATGTTTTGTTTGCTTGACAGATTCTCCATGCGTAGAAATGTAGTTCAGAAGTGGTTTTAAATCAAATGCAAAGCAAAATGAGTTGTTCTTGTTTTACGAACCCTTCGAAAACATTCCTGATGCTTTTTTTCTGTTGGAAAACCACTTCAGAATCTCATTTGGGTTTTTCCCACGGGATCGGTGACTCAGACATACAGTCTTTCCACAGACGCTCAGCTGCAGAGATGCTGAGGGTAAAATATTGATCTTATTTCGCTAAATGGCATTCACAAACAGAAGCATACCAGATTAATCCTTAGGACTCTCCAACTCATCAAGACACGAGACTTAAAGGCTGCAAATATGGGAATCTGATGTAAAATATGTTCAATAAGTTTAATTATTTTAGTCCAATAAAATTCCATTTGATATTTACACAGTTTCCAGGTTGAAGTCAAACATAATTTAGGCCTGATTTACACTAGACAACAAGCAAATTATATTATGACATAATTACATTTACCTGCTAATTATATGGGATTATTGGTACATAACCAGTGATCCCTTGTAGAAAAGAAGTGGGTAACACTTCATTTTACAGTGTCAATGTTACACGTCACATGCATTTACTATAATAATAAGTATAAATTATGCATAATTACATGCAACTAACCCTAATCCAAACCCTATAGTAAGTACATGTTACTTAAAGTCCCCCTATGGGGAAAGTCCCGCTTTTAATTGTTTATATGTCTATGTGGTGTTTTTAATATGCAATTTGTAAGATGTTTGTAATAAAATATCAAAAAATCACTTGCACAGTGTGATATATTTCCTGCAGTTGTGCACTTACAATATCCCAAAAGTTCCCAATTTTTTAAAATTTCAGAGAAACTCCCATTTTAAATAATGGCTCGTCTGTGTTCACTTGTTGGTTGTCAATGACGTAATATCCACGTTACCCCTGGTTTCCGCTCATCATAGTAACCATGGCGACAGACGTGGACAACTGCGTTACGTCTAGCGGCGCGCTCACGCTGTTGTTGTTTCGTTCAAACATTATGGACCATGGCAAGCAGACTTTGGGACAAAAGGAGAACTAAAACGAGGATCAATTTCAGTGTGGTGTTTTCGAGATGCCAAGAGCTAGCGTCCGTGACTAACTTCGACTTGACAGAGTAAATGAAGAGGTTAGCAAATGTACATAAAACTAATCAATGTTAGCTCAACATGATGAAATGTTAGAATGTGATCAGTATGTTCTTCTAATGTTGATCTCGCTCACTGCTAGTCTCATACAGCCAACAAACTAACACATAGAATAACATAACTTTAACACACTCAAATGCAGTTTCACGAGTTCACACTTACAAATAAGTCAGATAGAATAAATGCGTATTTGGCGTGCTGTCCGAGGAGAGGGCTCCGGGCTCGGTATTTGGCCCGAACCCAGAGTACTCCCCCCGTATTCCTGGCTGTGAAAGAACAAGCCAAGAGTGAGGAGTCGGGGTGGTGGAGGGATGCTGAAACTGTCAAGGAAGTTAGGCGAGTTGACAGAGTGAATATATATATATATATATATTAGGGCTGTCAAATTTAGCGCGTTAATAACGCGTTAACGCAAAATCATATTAACGGCACTAATTTTTTTAACGGACGATTAACGCAGCGCGTATTTTCTGTTTGACCCGTGGCCCAAAACCTAGTTGGAGAAATGCAGATACACAGTGTTGGCAACTTAGCCACATTGCAGACCCCTTTAGCGATTTTTTTTCCCTTCAACAAAGCGCCCAAACCTTATTTAGTTTCTGAGAATATACCGGTACCGCCGGTACTGCTCTCCCAGCACGCGCGCGCGCCTCTCTCTCTCTCTCTCTCTCTCTCTCTCTCTCTCTCTCTCTCTGCGTCTCACGCGGAGGAGCAGCGCTTTAATTCAGTTAAACACAGATATTATGTTGCTTCTCTAATTTTACAATTATAGCCGAAATCAGAGCACGGATATTGTCTTTAGCTTATGTGTATTTGATTTCACCAGACGACGGCTCGATTATCAGAATTTTTGTGCAGATTAACGTCTAGAAGGGAGAGCTGGTTATGTTTATTTGGTCGCGTTTCAGTCACCATTTCAAATTCATTCCGTTGTTTGACAACAGAAACAGTAAAATATACGTTTTATTGAGAATGTATTGAGAATTTAGCTTCATCAAAATGGGAACAGAGAGAGACAAACTACAATGTAATAATAAATGCTAAATGTACATTTTTGCATTTTCAGAAGAGCTGCCCTGTCATGCAAAAATCTAAACATGTTTGTGTTAGTAAATTGCTCAGTGCAAAGAAAGAGAAGTAATGGGAACCTGGTATTTCTTTTTTCTTTCTACATGTGTCTAATAGACATGAACAAGTTCTTTGAAAAACATCTATGACCTTTGAAACATGTCTCCTCCTTATGCTCTATATTGACTATGGTTTCAATAATAAACATACATTTGCATAAAGCATCTATATTTATCAATGCCCACGTTGATTAGAGTATTACAAACTTGAAAAGTATTAATTTAAGGTATATTTAGAACAAATAAAAAATGTGCGATTAAATGCGATTAATCGCGAGTTAACTCATGACAACCATGCGATTAATCGCGATTAAAAATTTTAATCGATTGACAGCCCTAATATATATGCTTCCTCTCATGCTGATAGGGTAGACATGGTAATTGTTTGATGAGTTGATTGATTGATTGATTGCTTGATTATTTGAACGTGCTCCTCCCGAACTTTGTTAATAAAACATCATTTAGTGTGATAGTGTAGAGCAAGTGAACAGCGCTGCGTTCCCTCACAAGTTTCATTCGTCTAATAAACTGACCTATGTGAGTATCATTCAGCATTTGCGTGTAGTTCGGTAGAATAAATGTCCTTATTCCTTTATATCCGCGGGACTCGCGTGAGACGCCGATATCTGTCTCTCATTAGCACTCGCGCCCTGCTCCACACCACAGTCATGTTAAACACATCAGTGTTTTTACTCATTATTAGATCCATCGGCATGACGACAAGTTCCATAATTCCGCTTATGCGCCATCAACCTACGCCTTTGTTATTGTAAGAGGTTAGCGACCCCTAGTGGCGAAAAAAATGGCATATTGTAGCTTTAAGACAAAGCATGTGTAAATTCATAAGTCGACACCATTGCTGAGTATTTCCTCCTCAAAAACTGCAGTGAACCAAAGACAGTCTCAAAAACACGCTTTGAAATCGCTGGTGTTTCTGACGTCACAAACTACCTTGTAACCAATCTGGTCAAAATAAATGTTTAAACCAAAACATAAGATTTGAACTAAACTGTAAATATAATTTGAGTATCAGTGGAAACTAATAAATACTAGGGCTGGGTATTGTTAGGAATTTCACAATTCGATTCGATTTCGATTCTTGAGGCTTCGATTCGATTCGATTTCGATTCAATTCGATATTGATTTATTAGCTTCGATATCGATTCAATAATAAGTAAATACACAAGTACTTAAGTACCTGAGTATATTTTTAAATAATGTGTGCAGTATTAACAATGTTTAAGAACAAATTGACCCCAGTATGTTTCCTGTCATGGTTTATTTAGCAGAACAAACTGTACAATATTGTACATGTGTTGAATACAAAACACAACTGTAACAAACAGGTGTTTTATTAACACCTCTAAAGTGCATGTAACTGTAAGTAGTAGAAAGTATATTTCTTTCTTCCTATAAAATAAATGTAAACATAAGCACAAAATGTGCATACTCATAAAAAAAAGTGCAACCATAGATATTATAACATTACAAAGTGCTATTTTGTCAACACAATAAATAACACTGCCAATTAAAAGTTCCTATTTTTGCCCTTCGAAATATTATAAAGACATGGCTACAAGTGAGACTGTGTATCGTGATTCTGTACTATTTTGCTAGTTGAAAATGTATTATGCAGTAACATAATATTACTCTGAGAGAGTGTGTGTGGTGATTTGTGCATAAGTTACATGTCAGCGCGGCATCGCTCGTCAAGTTCGTAGAGAGCTTATTCAGTCCATTTTAAATTCTGATTTTGGCCGCCTCTCAAATGGGTTAAACCATAGATATATTGCCTATGAAGTTCAAGTAAATGCGCAAGAAAATCCGCCCTCATTCAAGGATGTGCATTTATTGCATGAACGGAGAAAGCGCCGACGCCTGCATGATTTCATCTGACGATAGCATTATAATCTATCTGTTCCGTGAGAGCAGAACGAACGAGCCTTTATTGACGTTTTTAAATCTGAAAACTCCAAAAAGCAACGAAATTGTCAGACATCCATTAGTGCATGTTAACAGAGGAAAACAACTGAAATACAGCGCTGGTTGTTCTCTCGAACGATACAGATACAGATTTGACTCACAATCTGCAGCCGCGCTTGTACAACGCTGAACGCTCTCTCTAGAGTGTTGCCCACAGCGCCGCCACTGGCCGCGGGCTGAATCGATTCATAGGATTTGATGAATCGATATTGAATTGAGAAAAAAATAATTGCAATGCATTGATGAATCGATATTTTTACCCAGCCCTAATAAATACGGTTGAGTAAGTTAGAGTCATGCAGCAAACATTGATTTAAAGAGCTGGATCTACATCCAAGCAGTCAATTTTAATCCGAAAAATTTCAAAATCACATTTTTTAAAGAAATCTAGGAAAAAATCACGGGAAACAGAATAACCGCAGTCTCAAGGAGATACCTAGAACAACTAAAATCAACATCTGGCTGTCTTCTGCAATCAGAAGAACCTGGAGCTGGAAGCACTCAGAAGCAGTGGAGATCTGAACTGGGATCTGAACGAGATCTGAACTGGGATCTGAACTGGGATCTGAACTGGGATCTGACCTGGGATCTGAGCGAGATCTGAACGAGATCTGAACTGGGATCTGAATGAGATCTGAACTGGGATCTGAACGAGATCTGAACTGGGATCTGAACGAGATCTGAACTGGGATCTGAACTGGGATCTGAGCGAGATCTGAACGAGATCTGAACTGGGATCTGAATGAGATCTGAACTGGGATCAGAACGAGATCTGAACTGGGATCTGAACGAGATCTGAACTGGGATCTGAACTGGGATCTGAACTGGGATCTGAACTGGGATCTGAACGAGATCTGAACTGGGATCTGAACGAGATCTGAACTGGGATCTGAACGAGATCTGAACTGGGATCTGAACTGGGATCTGAGCGAGATCTGAACGAGATCTGAACTGGGATCTGAATGAGATCTGAACTGGGATCAGAACGAGATCTGAACTGGGATCTGAACGAGATCTGAACTGGGATCTGAACTGGGATCTGAACGGGATCTAAACTGGGATCTGAACGAGATCTGAACGAGATCTGAACGAGATCTAAACTGGGATTCATTGACACCACTGTGAAAAAAGCCCAGCAGAAGATGTTCTTACTTTTTCCATCCGTCGTCTCCGAGCACCAGAGCACCCAGAAGCATCGCCTCATGAACAATTAAAAGCTCTCCCTGTTATTTCCACTGCCAACAAATGTGCAATATGTAAATTCGACCCACATTTATTCAACCCATGCACACTCTTATCTCTGTTGCACATTCCCTTCCCTTGCGAAAAAAGTACACTTTAGCATTTTTGTGTGTACTTTAAAAGAATATCCTCAAGTGCAAACCGAATGAAGTTTTTTAAACAATAATTGCATGTTACCTCTATTTAAATGAAAATTTATTATAGTTTTAATCTATAATAAATGCAATTAGCTGCGTTTTTGACTGGGCATGAGCTACAAATCACTTTAATTCTACATGCGGCAATGTTCGACGTTGATTGGCAGTCATAAACTATTTGGCACAACACATCAAAATGAAAAGTGTCCCATTATAATCAATAAAGCCGTTAACATTGAAATGCTTCAACGTGGTCACATTTAATGCTTGGCTTCCTTGATGAATATGATCATGTGACTGACCACTTTAAGCAAACCACCATTTTATAATGGAGCATTTATGAAAATGTTCCTTTACATGCCGATCAGTAAACAGTAAGCTACAACATATAAATACAGCGAAAATTAAATTTGTCAATTTTGATAATAGTGAAACTTCACCTTTTTTTAACCACATTATGAATCTTACGTACGCTGGATGCAACATTCCCCCTCAAACATGCGCAGATAATGGTTTAAAGCAACACTAAGGAACTTTTCCTCTTCGGTCCCCCTACAGGTTGGAAGCGGAATTGTCCATTACCGCTGTCGTAAATCATTTCGCCGCCCGCAGCCGACTGTCGCACACACGCTCGCTGTTTATCCAGCACCGGCTTTGGAATGAACGATGTCCACAGACAAGGTAGAGTATGTTGCATGATTTCATGAAAGTATGATGTATTGCGACATCAGAAACGAAGAAAAACTAAATAATGACTATTGTAACGCTTGACTAGGCCTGTCACGATAACTACTTTTTGTTGTGCGATATATTGGCCCAGAAATAATTGCAATAAACAATATTTTTGCCATTTTTAGACCATTTTATGCCACTGAATATAAATCATAACAGCATAATAATGTAAGTAGGCCTACACACTTTCAAATGACAGCAATCATTCTTTAGATCATGAAAATAAAGTGTCAAAAAATCAAATATCCTCAATAAAAAAAACTTGAATAAATGTAAATAAACATAAAAAAAAGCACTTACAAAAGCATAAAAGGCACATATTGAAATGTTCCATTTACAGATTTTTCTCTGGCTTTCTTTTCTCTGTAAAGTAAAGGTGCTTTAAATTGCTGAAAACACAAACCCTGCTTCGCAGTCAGATGTCCGTATGAACACAGGCACAGATATATGGAAGCTTGTTTCCGCCACAGAGTGAAAAATAAAAAAGGTAATTGCGACTTTTTAATCTCACAATTCTGACTTTTTTTCACACAATTGCGAGTTTACATCTCACAATTCTGACTTTTTATCTCAGAATTGTGTGTTATAAAGTCAGAATTGTGAGATATAAACTATTCTGAGGTCAAGTCAAGTCATCTTCATTTATATAGCGCTTTTAACAATGTAGATTGTTTCAAAGCAGCTTTACAGAGATAAACGTATAATTTATGGTAACAGAGATTGTTTTGGCTTTATAGCAGTTCTTTAATAAAGTTATTTTCCAGCTAAAGTTAGTTTTGATTGATTTGCTTCCGTCACAACGATCATTTGTTATTAAATTAGGGGCCGCTAAGACGACACCATTCTCTCTACACAGACTTTAAACGCGAACCTGTGAGAAACGCTGATGGCGTTCACATGCGCATTAAGAATTGGTTCTATAGTTATGTGCGTTTGAATATAAGTGCGCAGGTTTGGAATTCCCTACAAGCCAAGCCTAAACAAAGTACTGGTGTTTCCTTATAAATTTTGATACAGAATTGTATTTTATTTTGTCACTTCGGGGTAGATACGCGAAACGATTTTCCCGACAACGCTTTATCTGTAGAGTGGTAAAGGGATCCTCCATAGGGAGAGACTAGTTGGCACTTCAGCACTGCGCTGTCATCGGTCCAGGCGAAGGTCCTTCATCAGATCTGGATACGGCCTGGATACGGCAGGCTGCGGGAAAACCTCGGGATAAACAAAGACACTAAAATTAGCGTAGATGCCATTCTTCTTATGATGTAACGAGTACATCAGGATTTATGGGAAGTGTTCCCGGTTCCAGCTGACCTAATCTATGCAGCCTAACATTGAATTATAGAAGTCTATAATGTATTATGTGAAAGCTAGGTCAAAGAGATGTGTCTTTAATCTGGCTTTGAACTGACAGAGTGTGTCTGCTTCCCGGACAATGGTAGGAAGACTGTTCCAGAGTTTTGGTGCTAAATAGGAAAAGGATCTACCGCCAGCAGTCGATTTTGATATTCTACACTCAAAAAAATTATTTTAGCTCTTTGTTCAATTTCATTAATTAAAATGAGCATATACAACACAACCCTTCATAGAAATGATTCCAGCTTAATTTCATTAAACGTAATCAATGTAATTTTTAAAAAATTTGGTTTACCAAATTTTTTTTTAATTGAGTCAACATGAATATTTTTTGTTCGTCTTAACCGGAGGTATTATCAACTGGCCGGAATTTTGAGATCGCAATAAACGTGACGGACTATAATGCGTTAAGAGCTCGCTCAAGCACTGCGGAGCTAAACCATTTAGTGCTTTGTAAGTAATCAGCAATATTTTTAAATTGATACGATGTTTAATAGGGAGCCAATGCAGTGTTGACAGAACTGGGCTAATATGGTCATACTTCCTGGCTCTGGTAAGAACTCGAGCTGCTGCGTTTTGAACCAGCTGTAGTTTATGGAGTCAAAATAGGGCCATATATATCTGCAAAATAAAAAAATGTTTTGCAAAAAAAAAAAAAGTTTTGCAAAAAAAAAAAATGTTTTGCAAAAAAAAAATATGTTTTGCAAATAAAAATAGAGTATTGAGAAAAAAAATGCTTTTTTGCAAGTAAAAAATATAATTGCAAAAGAAAAGTTAACCACTGAGAGAAAAAAATAAAGTTTAGCAAAGTAAAACTTCAGCAGCATTGACTTTGCAACACATTTTTCCCTTTGCGCCGCTCCTTTAAATCCGCGTTTCAGTCATCCGTGCCTCTGCGGCGCAAGCTTTCCTTTGCGCTTCATTTTTCTATGCGCCTCGCTTTGTGTCCCTGATTTGACGTGGGGGAGGGGTCAAGAGGTTGGGGTGTGTCTCAGAGCCGTTAGGGTGTTTACAAGGGATGAAGGGAAGGCGCGTCCTTCTCGTTACGTCATCAGCGCGAGCCCCAGACCGAGTGGATCGATCGAAATGGCAGAGCAGAGACATGCGGGTGATGGATATGATGTTACACATAGTTACATATAACGTTAGTTATCGGTCTATCTAGTGAACTTGAAGAAAGCGATCAATAATACATACCTGTGATCCATCACCCGCATGTCTCTGCTCTGCCATTTCGATCGATCCACTCGGTCTGGGGCTCGCGCTGATGACGTAACGAGAAGGACGCGCCTTCCCTTCATCCCTTGTACACACCCTAACGGCTCTGAGACACACCCCAACCTCTTGACCCCTCCCCCACGTCAAATCAGGGACACAAAGCGAGGCGCATAGAAAAATGAAGCGCAAAGGAAAGCTTGCGCCGCAGAGGCACGGATGACTGAAACGCGGATTTAAAGGAGCGGCGCAAAGGGAAATATGTGTTGCAAAGTCAATGGTGCTGAAGTTTTACTTTGCTAAACTTTATTTTTTTCTCTCAGTGGTTAACTTTTCTTTTGCAATTATATTTTTTACTTGCAAAAAAGCATTTTTTTTCTCAATACTCTATTTTTATTTGCAAAACATTTTTTTTTTTGCAAAACATATTTTTTTTTTTGCAAAACTTTTTTTTTTTTTGCAAAACATTTTTTTATTTTGCAGATATATATGGCCCTATTTTGACTCCATAGTAGTTTGTTTATTAAGCGTGCAGGGCAACCACCCAGTAGAGCATTACAGTAATCTAGCCTTGATGTCATGAACGCATGAATTAACTCTTCCGCATTTGTCAATGAGAGCATATGACGTAATTTAGATATATTTTTAAGATGGAAAAATGCGGTTTTACAGATACTAGACACGTGACTTTCAAATGAAAGATTGGCATCAAAGGTCCACTTGATACCACTTGGTCCACTATAATTATAATAATAATTGTCCTCAGACAGAAGGACATGAATATCTTGGATGATGTGGGGGAGAGTAAATTATCAGGAAATTTTAATTCTGAAATGAACTAATCCTTTAAAAGTCTAAAAATTAAATCTGTTCATCATATAAAGTGATTGTGTCTCATCAGGGTTTATTCTGAGTGATCAGACTTGGATGGAGGGACAGAAATATCTCAGATTTCATTAAAATATCTTCATTTGTGTTCCAAAGATGATGAAATGGTTTGGAACAAGAGTAAACCTAGTAACATAGTGTCGGCCCAGATCCGGCCCACATCTGGCACACATCTGGCACACGTGTAATCCACTATATTTGTGTCTGGGAATGATGACAGATCCTTAATTTTTTGAGTCAAACATGTTTCAAACAACATGGAGAACCTTTCCTCAACATCACACACGACTCTTTACTCATTCACTGTCAACATGATCCATCTTCTCTCATCCCTCCATTCAGCGCTATGAGAAACCCATCTATTACAGCGTGTGTGTGTGTGTGTGTTTGTGTGTGTGTGTGTATGTGTGTAGCTGCGAGCGGAGAGAAACACGCGTGTCAGCACCAGTTACGAGTGTGTGTGTGATGATGAGGGATCCTCAGCCTCCTCAAGGTAAAGCTCTGCATATTCAACAGCCTCACGGTCATGTTGATAATTGTATGAGTATTGACCGTGTTTCATGATTCCCAGAATGAAGTATCGCTCTGCCGCGTGTTCACGCTCGGGCAAAAGCAGCTTTTCCCTTCTCATTTTTCAAGTGAAATTGAAACTCGGACATTGGTGGCGCTCTAGCCTGGAGATTTGAGGGCGGTAATATGAAATAATGCTTGGAGGAAATCTTTAAATGAAAACACGCCGAGGAAGAGAGACTCCTTTCCTTTATAAGCGGAAACAGAACATCCATCACATTACACACGCTCACTCACACACACACACACACACACACACACACACACACACACACACACACACACACACACACACACACACACACACACACACATCCATCACAATGAGAGTCCAGGACAGCCGTCGGTGAGATGAATCTCTCTCTCTCAGACACACACACAGACACACAGACACACACACACACTTTCTCTCTCTCTCTCTCTCTCTCTCTCTCTCTCTCTCTCTCTCTCACACACACACACACACACACTCTCTCTCTCTCTCTCTCTCTCTCACACACACACACACACACACACACACACTCAGGCATACACAAACACACTCTCTCTCTCTCTCTCTCTCTCTCTCTCACACACACACGCGCACTCAGGCACACACAAACACACTCTCTCTCTCTCTCTCTCTCTCTCTCTCTCTCTCTCACACACACACACACACACACACACACTCAGGCACACACAAACACACACTCTCTCTCTCTCTCCCTCTCATATACACACACACACACACACACACACACACACACACTCACTACATTAATGCATTACTTTGCAAATTTTCCCGTGAAACATATTTTGACAAGCCTTCATGCTAGTTATTTATAATTTTACAAGTTCATCGTTCTAAAATAATCTTGAACATGAAATGTAAATCTGTTGCCGGTTGAGAGACTTTAACCGGTGAGTAATGAGGGGAATTCTCCAGCATCTCGAGTGCAGTGTCTGTCAGATGATTTAACATGAAGCAGAATCACAACTGAATCGGCCTTTTAATTAATTCTGAGTTGACAAATATAAGAGTAAACCTGGATGCTTTAGAACAGAAAGAGAAGAGGAATATTAACCGGGGATCGATTGTAACCAAATCTGCAAACCACAGCAATAAGGTAGATCTTTGTTGAGTTTATGAATGACTCTGTTCTGCAGGAAAACACATTCGCCAGAGAACAAAGAGAAACAGGCTTTCTGAGAAATGTTTGCTAGTTCTCTCGCAAGATTGACACACATGTTGCACTTAGTAGTTTATGATACGCTGTTGTTTGTCATAATTATGTTTTTTTATATTTTTGAAAGAAGTCTCTTCTGCTCACCAAGGCTGCATTTATTTGAGCAAAAATGCACTACAAATTGTGAAATAGTATTACAATCTAAAACAGCTGCTTTGTATATGAAAATATTGTCAAATGTAATTTATTCCTGTGATTTAAAGCTGAATTTTCAGCATCATTACTCCAGTCTTCAGTGTCACATGATCCTTCAGAAATCTCTCTAATATGATGATCTGATGCTCAAGAAACATTTATAAGAAAACAGTTGTGCTGCTTCATATTTTCACATAGTTTTAGCAACATAGTGTCACATCTGGTAGGCTACACATGGATTCCACACATACCGGATGCGGGCCGGATCTGGACCGACACTATGTTCCTGTCTGGGTACTGTCTTATAAACTTTGAATTAGCTAAAGGAAACGGATATGTTCCGAATTCTGAATATGTGATTTAATTATTTATTTTCTTTTTTATTTTATTTTTTGTAGTCCACTGTTAGAGCACATGGGAATTTACTTTAAATCTACTTCACTCTTTCTCGGCCATTGACCATTTTCCACTGATCTGTGTTTTCACTGTTACACCGTGTCCTAACCAGACGCGATGCGATAAGATTCCAGCGACTGAGCGACAAATAATTTGTCTGTCCACACTAGACTACGAGATGCATAGAAATCAATCAAAACCCACAGCCAATCAGAACAGCGTGTGGGCAGAGTCCGCCAATCAGAACAGCGTGTGGGTGGAGTCTCGCGCCGAGTGCACAGCACCAGTAATCTCGACGGCACTCGCAAGAAATGGATAAGTACATAATCAAATTCACAAATATTACACCATTTAAACATTATTAAAAATACATAGGCTACTGAATTACTAAAACAATCATTGTCAAAGAATACACTTTTGTTCACAGTTTGAACGTTCTTGTTTCCATTTGTTTAATTTCAAAATCTGAGGTGAATTATCCACTGTTGCTTTTACAGCCACAAAGCTGGAGCACTAGATGATATTCAGAGTCACATGACACGCTTTTAACATTAAATAAAGCACATAAACACTACCTGAGATCATCATCGCCACACTTTGTGTTTGTTGTTCCAGCGCGACGTCGCAGAAAAATAGAAACCGATAGGACACACACTCTGATCAACATGGAGTAGAGGCTTTAATCGCGTCGCGTGTAGTTAGGACACGGTGATATTCCTTGCGCAAATGTAAAACAACACGATCATCAAACATTAAACAGAATTTAAATCAACTGAATAATGAAATGTTGAACCCATGAAGAGGAAACGACTGAAGCTTTAGGAGTGTAGATGTACTCGATCTAGTTTTGATCATCATTCAAGTCTTTGACAAAAATCATTTTCTCAACTTTTTGTTTAAAATGTGATGAAAGTAGATAAAAAAGTATGCATGACGCTATGAATAAAACGTTTTTAAAATGGAAAGAGTTAAAGGTATATTCCAAGTATGAAAAAATAATAGCTAAACAGGAACTTAGTAGTAGCCTATACTTAAAGTGCAAAAATAAAATAAAAATAGAAGGCTAAACTATAAGTATGATTCTATGTTCACTTAAAGAAGTTGTGCACTTAAAGTTTACTATTGTTATACACATAAAAGTATACACTAAAAAGTGGGCCAATTTAGTCCCAGGTAGGCTAGTATTGAAAGAGTATACTAGTATACTGGTATACTTACTAAAAGTAAACTTAAGTAATGTTCAAGTATATTTTAAGTATACTTAATAAAATGAACTTAAGGGATGTGTCCTAGAAAAAAAAAAGAAATAAAAAAAAAAAAACAGTAAGTAATGTCAGTAGTTTTCCTAAAGAACCGCATTCAGCTCGTCTTTCGGAGTATTTGGTGGATTAGAGTTGGTCATTTAGCTTGGCCTTTTTATAGCTTTGCTTAACAGTATTTCTAAGTTGAACTAGAAATGTTTCACCTTGATGGATTCCCCAAATCCATCGATGTTTAGATTCTCTCCGGCCTCCATTCGCTGTCAATGGAGCGTTTCATAAGACGGTTATTTCTGAAGAGATGCATGTACATGGAGTCAGATGTACTGAAGCTTTGCAAAAAATGTATTTAGCACTGCTGAATCAACCTAAATATAGTATACCATATATAATTTATCAAACACAAAGTGCATTAAATCTTACATTACATCAGGAAATTGATGATTATTTATTAATAATAATTTAAGTAAAAATCAATTGAAAGAAAAATGTAAATAAATATAAATAAAAATTATATTGTATAAATGTCAATTATGAATTAAAAATGTACATTAGAATAAATAATTTAGTATTTAATTATAATAATAAAAAAGTTAATTTGTTTAACGCTTTGCGGCCTCTTAGTCCCTGTGTTATTATGTAATTTAGGAACATATAGAATCAATAAAGGAAAATTGAAAAGACTAAAGTAAGTAATATTAAGTAATCAATACAAATATATATGTAGTCTGATTATGAGTATTCTAATCTAATTACAAGTACTTAATTGTAAGTAATCCAGATACATATTATCCAGAACTGCTCTTTGATAACATGAAAGTTGGCGAAATTACCAGCTCTTATTTTTCTTTAATGCCATCAGAATTATAATCCTTGTGAACATTCATTTTTACAGCTGTGCGCTTGTTTGTTTTTAACGAAAGCCCGGCACAGTGCACTTTCATCATTATTAAAAGTTAAATGATAAAGTAAAAGAAAGCAGAGCTAACGTTCCCTTCAAAAAGCCCTCTAACCAAACAAACATTACAAAACATGACATGCGTGAGGATTCTCCGAGCCGTAGCCATGACATAAACCCAAAGAGCCTCTCAGAATAACTCTCAGTTCCTCTTCTCTCTTTGTTGATATAAAGATAAACCCACGTCTCTGGGACTCTGAGTATTCCTGAAGCATTAAAGCCCAGAAATGCCATCAAAGCAAACAGTCGAGCGCTATCAACGGCCCGTGGCTGTGTGCTTTAACTTTTACCAGAGAGAGAGAGAGAGAGAGAGAGAGAGAGAGAGAGAGAGAGAGAGACAGAGACTATTACCTACAACAGAGGGAGAGAGAGAGAGAGAGAGAGAGAGAGAGAGAGAGAGAGAGAGAGAGAGAGAGAGAGAGAGAGAGAGAGAGACTATTACCTACAACAGAGAGGGGGAGAGAGAGAGACTTTGACTTTTAACACACTTTATTAAAACATTCTAAAAACGAACACTTCATTATACCTCACACATCATATTGCAAAACGTTCAATAAATAAATAAATAACCACTCAAAATGAACACCATACATCACCAATTAACACTAGAACCACCAAGGCAGTAATTTTGACTGTTTTAAAATTGACTTTGTTGAAATAAAACCCAACTATAGGACCCTGACTTTTCCTAAATGTGTCTATATTTTATTCTATCATTGTTATTTTAATAAAATTACTGGTATTACAATGACTGCTATGGCCATTATAGTAGTTATAGAATTCCAGTAGCTCTAGTGTTAAAGGGCACCTATTATGCAAAATTCACTTTTACATGGTGTTTGAACATAAATGTGTGTTGGCAGTGTGTGAGCAAAACCACCCTAGAATGATAAAAATCCACCCAGTAGTTTTTTTACTGTCTCAATAAATCATAAGCACTGTCTCAGAACACCCTGTTCTAGATTTCCCTCACTGTGACGTAGAATTGAGCTAAGCCCCACCGACGTGATTTGATTGACATATGGTTTTGGCATAGACCCCGCCCTCTGTGATCTGCATCCTCCATTGTTTCAACGGCAGCCGGTGTGTAATGTCTCCTAAGAAGTGTGTTCTGTTGTGGGATGCAAGAATGGACATAGTCTTCACTGACATCAGAGCCACTGAAAACGCAGCGGATGGATTTTATTTATGAAGAAAAGGCACCACTTAAACTTCCTAAATACGAGATTCATGTTCTGACTGACTGTTTATAGTGAACGAGGGTCAAAGTTAATCCTCAAGTGTGGATCGTTGCCTACAGTTCGCGATCCAACGTCACCTCCAGAAAAAGTAAGTGTATTTTATGATTTTTGAGCAAATAGTCATTTCAATCGATGTCAGCCAGTTCAACAACAAATGCGTCTAAAGCTATTTATTGTCGTCGTCATAGGATGTCTCAACAAACAACGTCAGACAGTTTTATGTCACGTAGGCATTTTTTTTTGCAGCATTTACAAATGTAAATAAATGAAGGTCTGCTCTATCTCCATAGACAGTAGGCTATATAAACGTCTATCTCCCTCCCCTTAAGAAAAAAATAAATAAATCGTTTGTACTTCGCAAACGTTATCACAGTAGTGTGTGTGTGTGTGTGTGTTTCAAAAAATTGCGCGAACGTTATCACAGTTCGTGTGTGTGTGTGTTGCACATCCATAATGGCAAAGGGGACGCGATTAAAACTTTGTAAGTACATAAATGTATCAAATAACCATTCCGAGACGTTTAGTCCATTCTCATTCGTGTTTATTCTGGACTCTCTTCATCATCTGGGTCCAGCAGCAGGGCGGGGATATGCAGCTCATTTACATTTAAAGTGGTACACACAAAACTGCTCTTTTTAAAACACGCCCCAAAAATGACATTTTCAAATGGTTATAATAAATTAACTGTGGGGTATTTTGTGCTAAAACTTCACAAATGCATTCTGGGGACACCCAAGACCAATATTACATCTTCTAAAAAGGGGCATAATAGGTGCCCTTTAAACATTATTTCTCCTTCCTCACAAAGTGACAGCAAAGCTCCATTGGCACACCATTTATACTCAAACTCAAGCAAGTTATTTGTCATTTGAAAAGAATCTATGTTCCACACTTATTCTGGATTCCACCAAAGCAGTAAATAACAGAACATCTGTATCTCGCCCTTCAGCAGCCAGTCTACAAGACGTCCAAATGGATAATTTGGCTTGTCCAGTTGTGAAATGTGCTATAGTACACTGCTGTCGGTGCACTCTTCAATACTCGCAGCCAGATATGAATAGTGTCTTGTTAAAAACAAAGCCTAAATAGTCTTTATAGCAACATAAATAATGGACACTCAGTAAAAGCATGAAAAACAGATTCTGGTAAAGAACAGAAAAAGCAAAACGGTAGCACATTCAAGTTAAATCTATGAGAATCAGTGGGTAGTGCACAATGTAATAACCTCCCCTGTCGGTCTCCAGATCGTTTAGGTAGTGGACCCTTTTAAAAAAGCCTCCATGATGGAGAAAGAGCTGCAGGAACTGTTCAATATTCTCTCCATTTTGTATTATCTCTGTCCTTAACATGCTCAAAGTAATCCACTTTGACACAAAACTGGGTCTCTTTTTTACTACCAACTGAAAATCAAGCTCTTGTAATCCGTTAAATGTCAGCAGCTTTCCTACATGATTATCTTCAAAACCAACCTTGGGAGAAACAAATAACTTAGGAAACGAAACTCCAGACGGACTTCCAGACAGAAAGCAGTAGGAGTATGGAGGGAAACCCGCTGTAAACCCATAGATGAGCCTCTCTATCGTCCTGGGGTGCGTTTCCCGAACAGCGCCGTAACTCGCTGCTAAACTACCATAGTTTGATGCATCGTTGAAGAAATCAACTAGCGAGTCACGACTGTTTCCCAAAACCATATTGTCGCAAAGTGGTCGTTCAACCGCGTTGGTTTATGACGTAACACACGTTGTGGAGTAATAACTACTTTTAATGAATCTGTTTGAGATCAAATTACTGCTAGATGTTTTGCTATAAATTAGGCTACAGACATGTCATCTGAACACTATTTCTCATTTTTCACAGTTATTTTACTTTATTTCCAGATTCAATCATAGGCTCGTTCTTTCGCACTAGAGCTCGTTCACACATGCGCACTCTTCAAAAAATACTGCTTTAAATCTCTTGACAAACTAAAAGACGTAAATGACATTTGTATGTATTCTACATAAAAGATACAGGTTGTACTGAATGTCAGCTTGTTTATTTTGCTCAAGATCAGGATTTTTTGAGTACACATGTCATGCAAACTAGAAACTCTGCTTCTAACCACAGGTGGAGATCTGATCAAAACAGTGACGTCATCAGCATAGGCACTAAGCCTAACAGTTTTCAGGTCTGAGGTGGACGGACACACTAACCGCATTTCCATTATCCTTCAAATTGCACAATTTGAAATTGTCAATTGAAAATACGCCCAATGGAAACACGTCAATTTCGCAAAAACTCCCATTTATCGCAAAAAACGCTTTACGCTCGCATGAGGTGTTTTTTCAGGCAATTCAAAAAAGAAACATTTTGCAAACCTGCAATGGAAACAGTTCTACCAGAAAGACTCGGGAGAATAAATACTGTGACAATTATACATTTATTAACAGCCCAGCAAGCAATAAAGTTGTTTGGCATAGGCCCCGTCCGTAGCTCGCAATCTGAGGGTCCAGACTCTAAATATACTGCCTGAAGACGAAGGCAGGGGCACAGCCGACCCCCTGTGAGGTATGGCACCATCCTGGTGGTGGTGGGGAGGATGGAGGGAAGGATCCGTCTTGGAGGTGGTGGAGGTGAATGGAACTCAGCATCTGCGAACTCAAACGTGTGTAAGTACCAATCTTTTATACCACGAGTATTAGAATGTGATTGGATAGATGAGAAGGTAAAGTGACGTAACAATTGAGTCTTCCCGGCAGAAATTATGCTAAAGCTTTCATTTTGTGCGCATTTACAGTCACCTGATGTAGACGACATGGTATGTTTGGACAGAATACGAGACAGAGTTCTTTATTAAATTCATTAAAGACAAAAGAATTACAGGAATACTGTAATCCTTACCATTAATGCTTGGATAACACACATACGTCTTCTTCGATTAATAATAATGGCTATACGTAAACCTACCAACATCCGTCGCCATGTTTTTTGGAATGACTTATCACAAGAGGAAAAAGTGACGTTTTAGTCGCATAACATCGGTTAATGGAAACGGCATCGTGTCACAATCTACTGAGGAACGAAGACACAGAAATAGGTAAACAATGTTTATTGGACACGTAGTGCAACTCCACGAAACAAGAAGGCTCGGAGTCTCTTCAGAAAACTCAAATCTCAGTCTTTATGGATGCTGAAGTGTGAACAGGCTTTATAGATGCTGAAGCTTGAACAGTCTTAGGAATATCACCGCACGTGAGAGGAGACGGAGAGAAGATCAGCAAATCACCGATGAAGGGCTCAGGGGTGCTCACCACGCCAGCGGCTGCTTGGGGAACACAGACAAGATGTTAGGAAATAACAACAGGTACTTGCAAGAGGTAATTCCTGGAATCAGACAAATGATGTGAGAACCAGGGAGTCACAGGTATCAAAGGACGAGACCGGACGCTGGTTGTAGAGTGACTGAGGTTTATATAGAGTGTGCATCAGAGGTGAGTGGTGATAAGGTGCAGGTGCAGATGATTAGAACTCCGGAGATGATGAGCGGGACCAGGTGCGCTGAGTTAAGGCTGATTGAGGTGTGTCATTGTTGAGTGACTCCGTGACAGTACCCCCTCCTCCACGGCCAGCTCCTGAGGGCCGTAGACCCCGACGACGAGGGTGACCCCGTGGGCGGGGCCCTGGACGATCCGGATGGTCGCGATGGAAATCTTGGAGGAGCGTGGGGTCCAAGATGTCGTCCCGGTGGACCCAGCAGCGCTCCTCTGGTCCGAACCCCTCCCAGTCCACAAGGTACTGAAGCTGACTCCCCCGTCGTCGGGAGTCCAAGATGGTGTGGATCTGGTACACGGCGTCTTCTGCGGGGTCCACAGGAGGAGGAGGGGGTACTTCGCCGGCATCCGAATCTGTGGACAGAGGGGTAAGAGGTGCAATGTAAGGCTTCAGCAATGATACATGGAAGGTGGGTGCTATCTTGTAGTGACGGGGAAGTACAAGACGATAGGACACCTCGTTGACCTGCCTCAAAATCGCGAAAGGCCCCATGTACCTGGGACTCAGCTTACGTGAGAGCAGCCGGAGGCGGATGTCCCGGGTCGAAAGCCATACCAACTGGCCTGGAGTGTAGTGGGGGGTGGTTCTTCGACGGGTATCAGCTTGTTGCTGGTGCCTCCGGACTGCCCTTTCGAGATGAATATGGGCTGAGTCCCAGACCCTCTCACTCTCCATGAACCAATGTTGTACTGCTGGGACGTCCGATGGTTCACCAGTCCATGGAAATAGTGGCGGTTGGTATCCCAGGACACACTGGAATGGTGTTAGACCGGTAGAGGACTGACGAAGGGAGTTCTGGGCATATTCTGCCCATGGGAGGTACCGGCTCCAGTGGTCCTGTGCTTCGTGACAGTAGGTCCGTAGATACCTCCCAATCTCTTGGATCTTGCGTTCCGCTTGGCCGTTAGATTGAGGATGGTACCCCGACGTCAGACTGACTGAAACTCCCAATAGTTTAAAGAAAGACTTCCAGACGCGAGAGATGAATTGAGGTCCTCTATCAGACACTATGTCTTCAGGAATCCCAAAGTGTCGAAATATTGCAGAGAATAATAACTCGGCAGTTTTGAATGCTGTAGGGAGCCCAGGAAGTGCGAGTAACTTGCAGGACTTGGAAAATCTGTCCACAACCACGAGGATGCTGGTCATAATGTCAGAAGGAGGTAAGTCCGTTACGAAATCAACTGCAATGTGAGACCAGGGTCGGTTCGGGATTGGCAAGGGCATTAGTTTTCCTTCGGGTAGACGCCGGGGTACCTTAGCCATGGCACAAGCGGTACATCCTTGTACATACCGGGAGGTATCCTGGGCCATCCTGGGCCACCAGTAGCTTTGCTGGAGGAGTGAGAGGGTTTGTTGGCTGCCTGGGTGTCCAGAGCCCGGAGAGGTATACACTGAGTCCATGAGGGGAATACGGAGGTTAGATGGAACAAAGATCTTCCCCTCAGGACCTCCCGGCGGAGCAGGTTCATTCTGGGTGGCGTCGGCTATGAGCTCATTGATGTTCCATTGGATGGGGTTGACGATTAGAGCTGGAGGGAGGATGGTCTCATCACTTTCTGTAGAGGTTTCGGGTTGGTACAAGCGGGACAGAGCATCTGCCTTGAGGTTCTTTGATCCAGGACGGTAGGTTACGGAGAAGTGGAAGCGAGTGAAGAATAACGCCCACCGTGCTTGACGAGGATTCAACCTCTTGGCGTCTCTCAGATATTCCAGATTGCGATGGTCCGTGATTACCTGGAATGGGTGGTTAGCCCCCTCCAACCAATGTCTCCACTCCTCTAATGCCAGTTTAATGGCTAACAGCTCACGGTTGCCCACATCATAATTCTGCTCCGCCGGGGACATTTTGCGTGAGAAGAAGGCACATGGTCGGAGTTGTGGAGGGGTCCCCTGCCGCTGTGACAACACCGCTCCTACTCCGTTGGTAGAGGCATCGACTTCTACAATGAATGGTTTATCAGGGTCGGGATGGCAGAGCATAGGGGCGGAACAGAAGGCTTTCTTCAATGTTTCGAATGCTGCAGTGGCATCGGAAGACCAGGTTAATTGTTTGACCCCCTTCCGTACCATCGACGTCACAGGAGCACAGATCTTGCTATAGTCTTGTATGAATCGCCGATAAAAATTGGCAAAGCCGAGGAAACGCTGCAGCTCCTTAAGGGTCTGAGGTCTACGCTAGTGGATGACTGCCTCCACCTTGTTCCGGTCCATCGAGATTCCTTCTGGTCGGATCACGTAACCCAGAAAATGAATAGTTTCTTGGTGGAATTCACATTTCTCTAACTTGAGATACAATTGGTACTCACGAAGACGCTTCAGGACTAGCTGTACATGACGAATGTGTTCATCGAGGCTGGTAGAGTAGATGAGAATATTGTCGATATATATGATCACAAACCGATTGAGGAAGTCCCGGAAGATCTCATTCATGAACCCCTGGAAAATCGCTGGTGAGTTTGAAAGGCCGAAGGGCATGACCCTGTACTCGTAGTGGCCGGCTGGAGTAATGAATGCCGTCTTCCACTCATCTCCCTCGCGTATACGGATTAGATTGTAGGCACTCCTCAGGTCGAGCTTGGTGAAGAGTTGAGCAGACCGTAACTGTTCCAGAGCAGCAGGGACCAACGGTAGAGGGTATCTGTACCTAACAGTGGATGCATTCAGGACACAGTAGTCGATGCAGGGGCGAAGACCACCATCCTTCTTACCGACAAAGAAAAACTAGAAACGGCAGGGGAAGTAGATGGTTGGATGTATCCTTGACGTAAAGCCTCCTCCACATACTCCTCCATGGCCTTCTGCTCCGGGATGGACAGTGGATAAATTTTCCCACGTGGTAGAGTGGCCCCAGGCAGCAGCTCAATCGCGCAGTCCCATGGCCGGTGAGGTGGAAGTGTGCGGGCCAGTTGTTTGCTGAATACGTCCTGGAACGCCCGATACTCAGGTGGAATGTTCGGAGTGGAATCTGTGGCTGGACTTTCAACGGAGGTTGAACTCAGGAACATGGGTGTGGTAGGCTTAGAACAGGGATTTCTTGACTGGTCGGAGACAGTGTTCCTTGCATTGATTGCTCCATTGACGCACCTCACCCGTGGTCCAGTAGATGTCAGGGGAATGCTGAATAAGCCACGGGCGTCCCAGGACGATATCTGCAGTCGAGCCCTCCAGCACCAGAAACGAGCACTTTTCAGAATGCAAACAACCCATAGATAGATGTAAGACTGGACTGCAATACCAGATATTTCCTCTTCCGAGTGGCTTACCCAGGATGGAATGAATGCTCAGTGGTTGAGACAGTCGTTGGCGGTGGGCTTGAAGACGGCTGAGCAATGATGCGGAGATGAAATTCCCCGCCGCGCCTGAGTCAATCAGGGCTTTTGCTGAAACAGAGTGGTTACGATAGGTGAGGAATACTGGAGTTTGTTTCAGGTTTGTAATTGGGAAAGGTAGATCAACAGAACTCACCGTCGAACGCCTGGGACGAATAGGGCAAATCCAGGCGAAAATGACCCGAGGCTCCACAGTAGAGACACAGATGATTGTTGCGCCGACGGGTACGTTCCGCGGCGGTTAGATGTCCTGAATCGATCTCCATCGGCTCAGGTGCTAAAGGGGCGACGGGCGAGGAGAATCGTGGAGAAGGTGCAGTGGTAGAGCCCAGGCAAGCCGCGCGATGTTGAGCAATGAGAATGGATCGTTGAATCAGTTTCTCAATTCCGATTGTGTCATCATAGATGGCGAGCTGTAGGCAGATGTCAGGATTCAGTCCCTGTCGGTCATCAAAGCCGTTTCATTCCAGCCGCTGTTAGCGGCGATAGTCCGGAACTGCAACGCATACTCTGAGACAGTAGATCTGCCTTGGCGAAGTCGAAACAATTGGTCGTGAACTGAAATTACACTAGAAGTCTGAGCAAAAACCACTCGAAAATGTTCAATAAAGTTATTCAAAGTCTGTATTGCGGGAACATTGGCATTCCACAAGGCTTGAGCCCAACTCATCGCGCGTCCAGTGAGTAGGGAGATAATAAAGGCTATTTTTGCTCTTTCAGAAACAAATTGGGTAGCATTTATCTCCATATAAAGTTGACATTGCAAAAGGAAACCACTGCACTCCTCCTCACCCGAATATGATGTGGGTTTGGCCATGGGAATGGTTGAAGCAGGTCTGAGGGCTTGCAATGCGTGACTGAGTTCCGCAAGGGTTTCCTGAAGCGGACGTTGTGGAACGGATGATGCAGTAGCGGCGGCGGTGTGAGGCTGGGATGCGGTGGCAGCTTGTTCGGTGGCACCCCAAGCGGCCTCTGTTCCCGCGGCCGGGACCTCACGAGCTGGTGGAGCTTGCATTTGTGTGGTCCGGTCTTCTGTCACAATCTACTGAGGAACGAAGACACAGAAATAGGTAAACAATGTTTATTGGACACGTAGTGCAACTCCACGAAACAAGAAGGCTCAGGGTCTCTTCAGAAAACTCAAATCTCAGTCTTTATGGATGCTGAAGTGTGAACAGGCTTTATAGATGCTGAAGCTTGAACAGTCTTAGGAATATCACCGCACGTGAGAGGAGACGGAGAGAAGATCAGCAAATCACCGATGAAGGGCTCAGGGGTGCTCACCACGCCAGCGGCTGCTTGGGGAACACAGACAAGATGTTAGGAAATAACAACAGGTACTTGCAAGAGGTAATTCCTGGAATCAGACAAACGATGTGAGAACCAGGGAGTCACAGGTATCAAAGGACGAGACCGGACGCTGGTTGTAGAGTGACTGAGGTTTATATAGAGTGTGCATCAGAGGTGAGTGGTGATAAGGTGCAGGTGCAGATGATTAGAACTCCGGAGATGATGAGCGGGACCAGGTGCGCTGAGTTAAGGCTGATTGAGGTGTGTCATTGTTGAGTGACTCCGTGACACATCGTTTCGCAATAGTTTTTTGTCGACATTTAGAAAAAAACGCTGATGAATGTTGAAAAATGTTGATAAGCCACCCAATTTGTTTCTCAGTGCGACCAAAAATGGTTCAATTGCAATTGCATAGAGGATTCCTGAGAGACCACAGCCCTTCCGTATGCCTCTGCTTACTCTGAAAGGTCTTGTAAAGGTACCATTCATTTTCAGCATGCTGTATGTGTCAGTATACAACATTTTAATATAGGCAATAATAGATGGACCAAATCCAAAAGCCTCAAGGCACTTAACCAGGAAACCATGATCAACCCGATCAAAGGCTTTCTCCAGCTCCAAAGACACAAAACCAATGCCACAATTTTGTATCCTTGCAAAAGAAATCAGGTCTCGAATCATAAAAAAGATGATCAAAAATAGTCCTTCCTGGAATGCAGTACCACTGATCTGGATGAATCACTGAGGAAATGTACAGTTTAACTCTGTTAGTTAAAGACTTTGAAAATATCGTATAGTCTACTCCGAGTAAAGAGACCGGACGCCAGCATCTGATGTCTTCAAGATCACCCTTTTTAGGTAATAGGGTGACCACAGCTCTTCGTAGACTCAAAGCAAGTGTACCTCTTTTAAAACTCTCCATGAAAACAGAAAACAAATTCATTCCGATGACTGGCCAGAAATGTTTCAGCTCTGTAGAGATCCTCATAAAAAGATAGTGCGTAAGAAATAATCACATGACCATCAGTAACTTTCCTCCCCTCTGGAAGTTTCAAACAGCCTAAAATCTTCTCATCCACAGTCTTCTTCTCTAGGTTAAAAAAGAACGAAGTGTTGAATGATGAGAATCTTGCAGAAATCAGCGTCTCCTGGGCTCTTTCCTCCAGTAGATTTCGCAAAAGAAATTTATTCTGTTTCAAAGACTAATTTTGACAGTCAAAAATAGTCGAAGTCCGAATGCAACGTAACAGGGAGGAGAGTATAGATGGAAAGCTCCTAAAGCTTAGTTCCATATAAATACACAGATAATTTGTTGTTTTGTCGTTAGTGAAAATCAATATTGATCTTGTATTTGAAAAAGGATCCTCATATAAGAAGCAATACTAAAATTCAGAGTCAGTTCATTCGCATTCGGAGATCGACTATTTTTGACTGTCAAAATGCCGGCGGACACACAGCTACAGTGAGTTGTTCAAAATCTTTCTTTTTAGTAAACTGTGTACACAAACAATGTTCTCAATGCTGGAGTTCATGTGTAGAGCCCCTGGTGAGACTTCCAGCAAAGTTTCATGTTGTGTCGAGCCTTCTTAGTGTTTTAAAAAATAGCGATTTTTAATGCTATCATAGTCGTGCCCCAAGCACTCCCATTCACAAGGCAATTTGACCGAAAACGAAAATATGGTCAAACTTAAAAGTGGCGTTTCCATCCTAATTATGCTTTTAAACGAAAGTTTGCCTCGGGTAGATTAACAAAAAGACCCTAGGTTGCATTTTGGCGAGAGTTACCCTTTAAGTAAAAGTATTTCCTGTTCAAGCTGTTCCATCTTCTTGTCCAAAAAACTTTTATTGTAAGCAGAGTAACTCTGGCAAAACAATTTAATTTGAGTTTTGCCAACATCCCACCACTGGCTCAGGGACATATACTGTGTTTTCCTCTCTCTCCAGATCTCCCAGAAATGAGTGAAAGTGTGCACAAAATTTGTATGTAATATTAAATTTCCAAAAAAAAAAAAAAAATCTTACACGTGCTCTGAATGACATCAATAGATACAAAAATGGTGATCAGACAAAGCAGTAGGAAATATACAGCTATTATAGAAATGAACTCTTTTGCTTTTTTGTACATAGATCCTGTCTAACCTAGACACAGATACCATATCAGAATGTATTTTCACCCAGGTGTATTGATGAAACAATAAACAATTTAAGTTTTTAAAACAAGTTTTTCATTTTTAACAAACGGCGATATGTTTGATAAAATAACTTTCTTGGTCGGGCTTGACAAAGTGTCACGGTTGTGAATTCATTGTTTCCTCTGTGTCTCGTGTCACTGTTGTTTACATGTCTGTGAGTTTGCGTGAGTGGGCGTTGTCCCGCTCACGTGTTTGTTCAGTGCTCCAGCTGTTCGCAATCTTCTCATTCTCCACCTCAGCTGATTCACATTACCGTTCCCTATTTATACTCACTCATCTCTCCATTCCAGTGTCCATCCGTTGTTTGCCTGTTCCTGCGTGTATGTTCGTGTCGTCTTCCGGGTTGTCGTGTCTACAGTGGATTCCTGTTGTTTCACCGCACCCGAGCACAGATCACCGAGCACCCGCACTCAGCACCGAGCACTTGACCATCGAAGTCCCTGTGTGTCCGAGTCTGAGCGTCTCCCCCTGTGTGGACCGTCCGGAGCTGTTTACACGCGAGATCGCGACCACGCCCTGAGAGGAACTTTCTTTCCTGAATTGTCTTATTCTGTGTTGAAGTTCCAATAAATATTGTTCATCCGCATTTGCTTCCAGTTTTGTATCATGACAGAACGGATGGACCAAACGATGGGAGCAGCGGGTGATTCATCTGCTTCACTAGAAGATTTCATTCGAGTATGCATCGGCCGGATGGATGCACAGGAGCGCAGCCAGGGGGAGACAGGACGCGCCATCCAGACTCTGGTCACACAGGTGTCCGAGCTCACCCAGCGGTTCCATCAGCTACAACCCCCCACTGCGCCAGCACCCCCAGCAGCACTTGCAGTTCCCCCCACACCACCTGTGCCTCTCTCCCAGTCGGAACCCAGACTGCCCACGCCTGAATTATACTCTGGTGAGCCGAATTTCTGCCGTCCATTTCTGACACGTTGCAGTATGCATTTCTCATTACAGCCCAGAACTTTTGAAAAGGAGGAGGCGAAAGTAGCCTTCGTGCTGACGCTACTGACTGGGAGAGCGGCGCTTTGGGGAACTGCAGTGTGGGAGAATCGAGACCAGTGCTGCTCCTCGTTCCAAGCCCTCTCGGCGGAGATGAGACGGGTCTTCGATCGAGCCGTCGAGGGGAAGGAGGCTGCCAGGGTCTTGACTGACCTACGCCAAGGAGACCGATCGGTATCAGATTATTCCATCGATTTTAAGACCCTGGCGGCCGGGTGTCGCTGGAACGAGGAGGCGCAGTGGGACCATTTCCTGCATGGGCTGGCCGAACGTGTCCAGAGGGAAATCTACGCCCTGGACCTTCCTTCAACGCTCAATGGACTCATAGACCTGGCCCTGAGAGTGGACGCCCGTCTGTCCAGGATTGGGCAGAGAACACCCACCAACCCAGTTCAGAGTCGAAGTGAGAACCAGCGGTCCAGCGGCCTGGACACGTTCGGCTCCCACGATCCCGAGCCCATGCAGGTGGGGCGAGCTCGGCTTTCCCGGGAGGAGAAAGAACGGCGGAGATCCCAGGGCCTCTGTCTCTATTGTGGTGGCAACGGACATTATGCCTACAGTTGTCCAGTAAAAGGCCCAGCCCGGTAGTAAGTTTGAGGCTACTATCGGGTGGGATCTCCGCAGGTAAGACCTCATCCACTTCCACCATCCTCCCGGTAAGACTGAGATGGTCAACTCTGGATCACCACTGCACTGCACTCATTGACTCTGGGGCAGAAGGTAACTTTTTGGATCATCAGTTTGCACTTCAATTACAGATTCCTCTTCATACACTTTCCCAGAAGATCACAGTCAACGCATTGAACGGACAGAATTTACCCACCATCTCCTTGGTCACCGAGAAACTTACACTCATCACTTCTGGAAATCATGCTGAAACTATATCATTTTACATCACTGACTCTCAACTCACACCCATAGTTTTAGGACACCCATGGCTCAGTTTACACAACCCCCGCATCGATTGGAAGAAACGGACCATCTCAGCCTGGAGCACTGAGTGTCACAATTCGTGTCTTGTGTCTGCTTGTTCTGTTGTTTCTGTTCCTGTGTTACAGGAGGAAGCGGTGGATTTATCAAACGTGCCCGAGGAGTACCGTGACCTGAGTGAAGTGTTCAGTAAGTCTAGAGCTGCTTCTCTCCCTCCGCATCGTCCCTATGACTGTGCTATAGATTTATTGCCAGGTAAGTCTCCGCCTAAGGGCAAGATTTATTCACTTTCAGTTCCTGAGAGAGAGGTTATGGAGAAATATATTTCTGATTCTCTAGCAACCGGGTTCATCCGCCCTTCCTCTTCTCCAGCGGGGGCGGGGTTCTTTTTTGTGGGGAAGAAGGACGGTTCTCTGCGACCTTGCATTGATTACCGAGGGTTGAATAACATCACGGTAAAGAATACTTATCCTTTGCCGTTGATGTCTTCAGCTTTCGAGAGGTTGCAGGGAGCGTCCATCTTCACTAAATTGGACTTGCGTAATGCTTATCATTTGGTCCGCATCAGGGAGGGGGATGAATGGAAGACTGCTTTTAACACCCCTAGGGGACATTTTGAATATTTGGTTATGCCTTTTGGGCTTTCCAATAGTCCCGCCGTCTTCCAGGCACTAGTCAATGATGTGTTGCGAGACATGATCGATCAATTCATATATGTTTACCTGGATGACATATTGATTTTTTCTTCGTCTCTCCAGGAACATGTGCAACACGTACGACTAGTGCTTCAGAGGTTGCTAGAGAATGGGCTTTTTGTCAAGGCGGAGAAATGCGTTTTCCATGCACAGTCAGTTCCTTTCCTGGGACACATCGTGTCGTCTGAAGGTATGCTTATGGACCCTGACAAGGTTAAGGCTGTGGTAGAGTGGCCAATCCCAGATTCCCGCAAGGCCCTGCAGCGGTTTCTGGGATTCGCCAACTTCTATCGGCGTTTTATTCGCAATTTCAGCCAACTAGCCGCACCTCTGACTGCCTTGACCTCTCCCAAAACTGCGTTCAGGTGGTCAGACGCAGCTGAGGCTGCGTTTGCCAAACTCAAGAGCCGCTTTGTTTCAGCTCCTATTCTCATTGCCCCTGATGCTTCACGTCAGTTTGTGGTGGAGGTCGATGCGTCGGAGGTGGGGGTAGGTGCAGTGCTTTCACAACGTTCACCTTCAGACGACAGAATGCATCCCTGCGCGTTTTTGTCACATCGATTATCTCCTGCCGAACGAAACTATGACATTGGTAACCGGGAGTTGTTGGCAGTCAAGTTAGCCTTGGAGGAATGGCGTCACTGGTTAGAGGGCTCAGGGGTACCCTTTACAGTCTGGACTGATCACAAGAATTTGGAGTACATTAGAACCGCTAAAAGATTGAACTCCAGGCAGGCTCGGTGGGCACTTTTTTTCGGTCGTTTCGATTTTACACTTTCCTATCGTCCGGGTTCCAAAAACGTCAAACCCGATTCTTTGTCGCGTATTTTTGATCGTCCCGAACACGAAGCTACTCCTGAGCGCATTTTTCCTGAGAACCTGATTATCTCTTCGCTCACATGGGAGGTCGAATCGAAGGTCAAAAGGGCCTTAGAAGGGGTAACGCCTCCGATCCGGTGCCCATCTAACCGCTTATTTGTGCCGGAGGAATTACGATCAGAAGTCATCCAGTGGGGTCATAGTTCCAGTCTAGCTTGCCATCCAGGGGTGAGTCGTACCATATTTCTAGTTAAGCAGCGATTCTGGTGGCCCCTGATGGCTCGTGATGTTCACAATTTTGTTTTGGCTTGCTCTAGTTGTGCCATTGGCAAGTCGTCCAATCGACCCCCAGCTGGGTTACTTCAACCGCTGTCGGTGCCTTCGAGACCTTGGTCCCACATCGCTCTAGATTTTATCACCGCCCTCCCACCCTCCCAGGGTAACACGGTAGTTTTGACCGTGGTGGACCGATTCTCGAAGGCAGCCCACTTTATTCCCTTGCCCAAATTACCTTCAGCCAAGGAGACAGCGGTGGCAGTCGTTGATCACGTCTTTCGGTTACATGGCCTCCCGACAGACGTGGTTTCCGACAGGGGACCCCAGTTTGTGTCCAGATTTTGGCGAGAGTTTTGTAAATTACTGGGGGCGACGGTCAGTCTGTCCTCTGGGTTTCATCCCCAGAGCAATGGCCAAACTGAGAGAGCCAACCAAGATTTGGAAAGATCATTACGATGTTTGGTCTCCAAGAATCCCTCCTCCTGGAGCCAACAACTTTCCATGGTGGAGTACGCCCACAATACGTTACCAGTGTCATCCACGGGCCTATCTCCGTTTAAGTGTAGTGTAGGGTACCAACCACCTGTTTTTCCTAGTACGGAGTCCGAAGTCGCGGTCTCCTCCGCCCACGCCTTCATCCAGAGGTGTCACCGTACTTGGACGAGGGCCCGTGAGACTCTCCTCCAAGTGCGGGAACGCACCAAGGCCAAGGCCGATCGCCACCGGTCAAGGCCTCCCGTATACGTCGTCGGTTCCAAAGTGTGGCTTTCTACTAAGGACATTCCGCTCCGCTCCGTTTCCAATAAACTGGCACCCAAATTCATTGGCCCGTTTTCTGTCACTAAGATCATTAGTCCGGTGACAGTCCGCCTCAATCTTCCTCCAGTGTACAGGAGGATTCATCCCGTTTTCCATGTGTCCAAAATTAAGCCCGTCTTTTTTGCACGCATTAATCCGCCAGCCCCGGTTCCCCCCCCGCCGCGACTCGTAGATGGGGAACCATCCTATTCGGTTCGTCGTATCCTGGATTCCAGGCGGAGGGGACGCGGATTTCAGTACTTGGTGGATTGGGAAGGTTACGGTCCGGAGGAGAGAAGTTGGGTTCCTGCTCGTGACATCCTGGATCACTCCCTTATCGATGATTACAATCGACAGGTAAGGAGTTCTGGGAATGCCGTGAGGCATTCCTAGGAGAGGGGGTACTGTCACGGTTGTGAATTCATTGTTTCCTCTGTGTCTCGTGTCACTGTTGTTTACATGTCTGTGAGTTTGCGTGAGTGGGCGTTGTCCCGCTCACGTGTTTGTTCAGTGCTCCAGCTGTTCGCAATCTTCTCATTCTCCACCTCAGCTGATTCACATTACCGTTCCCTATTTATACTCACTCATCTCTCCATTCCAGTGTCCATCCGTTGTTTGCCTGTTCCTGCGTGTATGTTCGTGTCGTCTTCCGGGTTGTCGTGTCTACAGTGGATTCCTGTTGTTTCACCGCACCCGAGCACAGATCACCGAGCACCCGCACTCAGCACCGAGCACTTGACCATCGAAGTCCCTGTGTGTCCGAGTCTGAGCGTCTCCCCCTGTGTGGACCGTCCGGAGCTGTTTACACGCGAGATCGCGACCACGCCCTGAGAGGAACTTTCTTTCCTGAATTGTCTTATTCTGTGTTGAAGTTCCAATAAATATTGTTCATCCGCATTTGCTTCCAGTTTTGTATCATGACACAAAGGCAATACAGGCACAAAAATTTCTTTGATTACCAACCCAGTTTCAATCGATTCTTCCAGCATTTGGCTTTCATTGAGAAAGAACATAATGGCTTTGTTCATACGGGAGTCAGATTTGATGTTTGCACCACCGATCGCCGCACTCACGGCTATCTGGCAATCCTCCGCTGACACCGCGGCCTCCGGCATGCATTTACAACCGTGTTTGATTGTTAACCGTGAGAGATCCCCCGTTTCCAACCCCATTACTCCCACTCTCTGACCGTAGTCGGTGGAAAAGATAAACAAAACCTATTATCTATAACTAGAAGAAAAAAAGTAAGGAAATTTCACTCAAACAGGGAGACACTTTCACTGCCGGCAACCGGCTCCTTCCACACTCACTCCGCACGGAGAGAGAGAGAGAGAGAGAGAGAGAGAGAGAGAGAGAGAGAGAGAGAGAGAGAGAGAGAGATGGATGGATGGATGGATGGATGGATGGATGGATGGATGGATGGATGGATGGATGGATGCAATTTGGGAAACTGATGTCTTTTGGCCAAACATTGAATGCACAGATGTCACTCGTACAATGAGGAATTACCCTGGAGAACAACAACACCACCCGATCTCAGGAAATCTCAAAATAATAAAGATAAGAGATATAAACTAAAAGTTAAACTAAGGTATAATCTGAGCAAGTGCACTGGAAAAATATATATACTTTGGACCAACATAAAAAAAATACTCTAGTTTGTTACAGCCAAACTTATTTTGCTATTATTATTTTTATTTAATATTAAACTAAATGTTTTTGTTCCCAAAGATAAAAAATATTCATACAAAGTAAAAAGATTATTTATTATAACGTTTTTTTTTTGTTTTTTTTTTAAGGAACTTGCCATTTCCTTTTTTTGGAAATTTACTAACAATTTCTGAGTGAAAATTCAATGATTTATTCCTTAACCCTCATGTGTCAATTAAAAAAGTTACTCATAGGTCCATAGAGGACAAAAATATCTGTCAGAAAATGTAAAGCCTTGGAGAACAGACTTAAGTTTGGTCTCATTTTAAAGAAGACCCTTGGCAGATTATTTATGAAGTAAGAAAAAGTTTAAAAAGTGAAACCAAAAAAAAGTAATAGAGGTTTAAGTTTATGAAAATTATTTATGAACAATATTATATAGACAATATATATTTTATGAAACATTGAATTCAAACATGTTTAAAATCAAAGGCATAAATCTAAACAAGTTGTGTTTCAAATTTGAGGTTTATCTCCATAAATGAGCTTTTAGTGAGAGTTTGTTTGGGCGTAGTCCAGGATTTCCCCAATTAACTCACAGTGGCTGGATTTGGGATTTGCAGTAGAGTTTTTCTCTCTCAGATATTACAAGCACACACACTTTTTTATTACACTCATGCAAACCACACTCTGACATTCATGCTAACACACACACACAATTATAGCTGCATAATTTATCCAATTGACTCTATAATATGCATAAAGCAGAAAAGAGGAATAAAGCGAGTATTTTCTTAACAGGCAAAATCTGAGAAAATGGCAGCATCTGGTAAAAAAAAATAGTAAAAAATGTAATTGTGAAGCCTTGCCAAAAGAATGAAAGCCTGTTAACAAATACTGCATCTTTTTATAGTTAAAGGGCCTGGGATTCAAAAATTGCAGTTTTATCAATGGGACATTTTTGTCCTTAAATTCCTGAGTGGAACTATTTTGTGTTTCTAGTGCAAAATAGATTTATTAAAGGAAATGGGGGTGAAATAGTACAATTCCAATACAAATACACAACTGTGCCAAAATGTATGCAGTTGGCATTAACACAGGCAAAATAATAATAATAGAAAAACCTGAAAAAGACAAAAATGTCCATAGGACGCACAAGGGTTAATTATGTGCATGCCTGTCAAGTAAAATGTTACTTCTATACCAAGTATATTTCACAAATATGTACACAAGTATGAATGTAAATAGCCAATCAAATGCTGATAATAACATTAACATTACATTTTCTCATTTGGCAGATGCTTTTATCCAAAGCGGCCCGTCGAATCATGACATCATCGGGTCGATGCTCTACAGTTTTTGTGTGGATAATTTTTCTGAATTCCCACGAGTGGAGAAACAAAGGAGAGTAAATCAGAGAGCTTAGTTAGAGACAAGCGGCTTAACGGGATAAACAGAGAGCAGGAACGCAACTCATTATGCATTTATTTTTAAGACGATGTTACATTCATAAAACAAATCCTGACTGGATCTTGTGTTTAAATACAGACAATAGGAATAAAGACTTGCAGCAGAAACGGTTCATGATTCACAGTAGGAATATGTGAAAGAACATGGAAAGAATTGCAGAAGTGATCTGTTTAACACTCAATGTTAGCTATCTTATTTCTGAATGCTTTTAATGACCGAACAGTCATTAAGTAGTATTTGTCATTTCCTTGAGCTATTATAAGTCAGTTATTATAAAGATACACACATCGCATACATGCTTTTTAAATAATAATACATGGCAATGTACTCAGTATATAATATTAAGGCATAATATACAATAAAACACATCAAATAGCCTACTTTACTTTATATCTAAACAAATACTTGAAATAGCAGCAGTTTATAGAGTTTATTTTCTTCCACGTTGAAAGGATTAAAAAAAAAAACATTCTGTAAAAAAGTTAGTTATTAATATACATGACGGAAATGTTGTAATGTAATGCAGATTTTAATATTAAAAAAATCAATGCAAAATATTAATAATTAAAATTAGATTTTTTTGCACTAGGGTATTTAAAATAATGGGATGGATGGATGGATGGATGGATGGATGGATGGATGGATGGATGGAAATATGACATTTCTTTGTGAGAAATATATCTGTGAGCTTATAAATTATGACCTTTGCAAATGTCTGTAAATTGCACTGTAAGCATTTCTGTGATATTACGCCATAGACTCGCTGTCTTCTCTAAAGTCACATGAGGACTGAGATTGTTTTTCTGCTTTGTGTGGAAAACAAACAATTAGCGCCTTTGCATACATCGCATATTCAATACATCTGACAGTAATTAATGCAGCAAGAGTTAGTCCGCGCATGGCTAAATCGATCGCTCTCTGCCCTGTAGATGTGTGTTAAATATATGATGCACAGGATTATACTGTTACAAGGATTATTCTGCTCTCTTCTTTGCATTTGTTAATAAGGGTTTGACTTAATATCAAATAAAGTGTGAATCCCCAGGTCCAGAATCCTATGTTTAAATGCATATAAATATCAGTCGTCACTCAATATCTGCCAATAATATGTCTTAGTGAGATGATATTTAAATGCTTAGTTTTATGATCAAAGCTCTGTAGATTTAAAACATATAATGCAATGCAATACAATGATTGAGAGATGAACAAATGAACCTTCTAAAGCCTGATGATCATATTTGATTCTCGTGATTTTTCTAAAACAATCATATGAATGGATAAAAAAGTAAACTGAAGCAGCTTCAGTCCTGTTGAAATATTACTAATATCAAAGTCATTCTCATGTTCACTTTTTAAAATCAGTGCAGATTTGACGGCACAAACACGTGAAGCTCGAGCTGAAGGTTTGAACAATTACACTAAAAGACTTTTACTTGCTAAAAAAGTCTAAACTATCAATCAGAGACAGAAGAACTGGGAGATTGAGAGCGACGGGTTATTCAGCAACGTTTGAGCATTTAGAGGGCTAAGAAATGATAAATGATAAAGTAGGCTTTAATAGGATTAAAGTTATTAGTTCACCTTGAAAACTCTCACTATTGTGACGATAATGACCAGTGCAACATCAGATTTAAAACGTAGAATAACACCTAAATTAAGGTTGCATCTAAAATTATGAGCATTCTGTAATTGAAATGCCAACTTCAATCTTTTCCATGTTTTGTAGTCAAATTCAAGGTCTTGGTATTACAGTCAGGTTAAATAGCAGCCGCGTCAACGTAAGTCTAAAAAGAGTTTTCATCTGGAAGCACGAGAAGAGACAATCATGCTATGGTTTTGCTGCTGTTGGGCTGGTTCTTACATCGACAGTCAATTGTTTTTTATTAACTTGACTTAAAGTCCTTGAAGTTGCTGTTTGATTGGACTTTTTCCTTCTCTGTTGTTGTTTTATTTTGTTTTTTAGCACAGTACAAAAGCGAGACCTAGTGTGAGATCTAAAGGCAATGTTCTATTGTCAGGCCAGATTTGCTGTGTCAGTTCATGCCTCTGCTGTTGTTTGTGATATCGAAGCACAGAGGTGTTTAATGCTTCAAGCTGACCTTGCCGTTCACTTCACTAGAAATATATCAAATGAAAGAGACGGGCCTAGACTGAGATGTTCAAATCAAGTCAGAAATGATCTCAGTCTTTCCTCCTAACACAGAAACACATTTCCCATTTTATCACAACCTCTAACACTGGCATTGATTTTCTCTGTCAAGACACGTATTCTGTCTAAACTGCTGTGTTCTTGATGTACTTCAAATGAAATGACACTTGTATGACACCATTTGCAACAAAATCAGGCCAAAACGAAAGTTTGTTGGTAAACACCTTCGAACTCCCATTGGTCCATGATGATGATGTCATTGATGGGTGTGGCTCTGAAGCTCCGCCTTCTTCTTTGATCTTCTCCTGTCTGTCCAGGTCGAGTGAAAGCATGAACACACCGGAGAGCCGCTTCTATCTATCATCAAGTCTTATGCATCATAATGCCAAAAAGACTTGTATAATCTGCTCATTTTTCAGGAGACCCGCCCTTAAAAACTGAAATAATGATTTTTCTTTCCTCTGCAACTGCTATGAATATGCAAAATGTGTCTAGTGAATGTTCATGTGTCTTGAGTTCATGTAGTCTGTTCAGAACAGTGACCTGCCGTTCTCTTGTTTTGGACTTCAAAAGTACATTACACAACACAACATGATATATGTAGTGAATATCAGAGTTTGATATAAACTCTGGTTGAGGGCTGAACACAAGTCCACGCGCCCTCAAGAAGTGAAGCTCCAATTTCGAAGTGAAATCTAAAATAAATGGAATACAAAAGGTCAGTGTTGTCAAGGATTCAATTATCTTGGAGAGAAGTTTATGGAGGCGAACAGTGAGATGTGCCTGTGTTTTTCAAACAAGTTTTTGATCAGTTTTCTGGAGATGTGACTTGAAAGATACACCGAGTGTTTATTTTGTGCCGTGCGCTGTGGCAAATTAAACTGACTCCAGACCAGAGCGTGTCTAAAAGAACAGCATTTATCTGAAATAGAAAGCTTTTGTAACATTAAACTCTACCGTTCAAAATTTTGGGGTCAGTAAGAGTTATTATTTTATTTTTTGGGAAAAAGAAATAAAAGGAATCAATACTTGTATTCATCAAGGATGAATTAAATTGATCAAAAGTGACATTTATAATGTTACAAAAGATTCTATTTCAAATAAATGCTGCTCTTTTGAACTCTCTATTCATCAAAGAATTCTGAAAAAAAATTGTACACAACTGTTTTCAACATTAATTATTATAATGAATGTTTTTTGAGCATCAGATCATCATATTAGAATGATTCCTGGAGGATCATGTGACACTGAAGACTGGAGTAATGATGCTGAAAATTCAGCTTTAATCGCATTTTAAAATAGAAAACAGTAATTTTAAACAGTTAAACTGTGTGTGTGTGTGTGTGTGTGTGTGTGTGTGTGTGTGTGTGTGTGTGTGTGTGTGTGTGTGTGTGTGTGTGTGTGTGTGTGGCTGTGATATATGAAATGTTTTAAAGAAAAAAATGGTATTTTGTAATAATTTTGTCTAATTGATTTATATATTATATATTACTTTGGTAGGATAAAAATAAAATGAATTCTATATCAAAATTATGAAATCGAATTTATATTTCATACAAATAAAAATAATTAGCCTACAGTACTGATTACTGATTAGCTTGGTTTTTACAGTACGCACTGTATTACACAATTACAGTACCATGTAGTTACTGTAAAACTGAAATACGGTAATGGGTCTGTAAATCTTAATCTTAATTAAGATGAATCATTACAGACGATTCTCAGGTTGAAACCTGCACTGTTAGACATTTCAAGGGTTTTTTACAGTAACTTACTGGCAACAGAATGGCTCAGCGGACACACTTGATGTTGCAACAACAGCCCGTGTGTGTTTCAGTCGGCCCATGTGAGAGTATCTCGTTGCCCATCACGTGTTAGTCAGCTAGAATGTGTTAGGAGATCGTCTGGCATGGGTTTTGCCTCAGGCACATCTTGGACCGAGTTCAGAGCGGCTTAGTGAGTCAAACGGGTGGGAGCGAACAGCTGAACACGAACACGAGCGAAACGCTGTTCAAAACCTCCAGAAACACGAGCGACCCGTGACCAGCAATACTTCAGGCCTTTCTCTGTCATGTTCGACTCTGGGGACAGTTTTACACCAACACAACACCAGTAATAAAGCACGCATCAACATGTTCACACACAACCTTCCTGACAAGGTCCGTTTAAACACAGTTCCAGTGGTTTAGGCCTAATGCTTGATTTAGGGAAGAATTTATAATCTGTCTAAAAATATGTCCTTAGAAACGTTCTCATTAAGTTATGAAAACTTTCGGTTAGGCTTTATTTTAAAGGGGTCATAGAATGAGAATTAAATTTTTTGTATTTCACTGTGGATTATTTGGTACATTTCGGCGGAGGATTTGCAAACAGGCTTTTTACGATATGGATCTGCCAGCAATGCCACAAACATGTAAGTAGTCATGTTTATTCTAATGCCTGATCTGTGATCAGTGATTTCTGATGTAATTATTCAAGTTCAGACAGATTATCTCTCAAAATATCCTTCGATACTGTTTATACATCAGTAAATTAATCAAGACAGTGACTAAACAATCAACTTCACGTCGTTTCTCTTAGTAGGATGAAAATAATCTTATTTAAACTGTGATTAAAATATATAAATAAAGTGATCAAAGAACGACACGACACTTGCCAAAACTCGTTGAAATCAATCATCACAAAATCATGATGCTGTTACAATGTACAGTACATCAAAGCATGTATGTGTATTAAGTCAAAATTGTCTGATATAAACTCGCAATTGCGAGAAATATACTTGAAATTCTGACTTTTTTCTCAGAATTGCATGTTTATATCTCGCAATTCTGACTTTATAATACGCAATTGGGAGATATAAAGTCAGAATTGCATGATATAAAGTCGCAATTGCGTGTTATAAAGTCAGAATTGCGAGATATAAACTATTCTGAGATTGGCTCCCTTTCCGATTGCCCAAGCTGTCAATCAAACAGCACCAGTTTATCTGGACACTTGCCAAAACTCGTTGAAATCAATCATCACAAAATCATGACGCTGTTACAATGTACAGTACAATGTAGCTTTTAAAGTATTTACATCGTGTTTGCGTTGTTATTTGGTGAAAGCCAGAGGTGTAAGGAGGTCTGTCCTCTGCTCAATGCTCATCAATGCAACCTCTCATTCATGTGATGGGATAGATCATTATGATCATTACTTTTCACAATTCTTTAATCTCGATAGCTGTAATAGTAAAAGCGTAGTAAAAGTTTTAGAGAGAGTTCCACATGTAATACTAGCTATTTCATATGCAAGCATGTCAGCCAATCAGAGCAGTGGGCGTTTACACTGAAGTCTCACAGCCAATCACAGCAGTGGGCGTTTACACTGAAGTCTCACACAGACACGCCCCTTCAAACAGAGTGTTCAAATCAGAGGCTAAAATCAGGCTTGGAAAAATGCCTTTAATTTATAAATTATAAAAAAAAAATGATGATAAAATCATACTAACATTATAAGGGCACCCCAGGAAACATTATAAAATAATAAAATAATCCAGTCTATGACCCCTTTAAGGTGTCATTGTTACAGTGTAATTATATATTTAAGTACTGAGCAATATTAATTAACTACATGTACTTACTATAGGGTTAGGGTAGGATTAGGATTTGGTTGAGGGTTAGTTGCATATAATTATGCATCATTTACTGTTATTCCTATGGTAAGTACATGTAACGTGTAACAAGGACACTGTAAAATAAAGTGTTACCAAACTTTTTTCTTGATCTTCGCTGAACATTTAAAAAGTCTACTTTTCAAAAGTTTTAAAACCTTTTTTTCTTGGTTATGCGAATGTTAAGGGAACATTCCATTTCATCATTTTGCAAACATTATGGGAATGTTACTTTTATTTCTCTGAACATTCTGAAACCATTTGTAACATTTTAAAAAAAATGTTAGACGAACATCCAACTGAAACGTTTCAGGCGTTTAATGTTTCATTAGCGTTGAATGTTTTTGTGTGAATGTTTTGAGAACATTACTAAAGACCAGATCACTTTGAATGACACATTCTTTTAACATTACTGAAGAAGATTTGTTCATAACTTTGAGAACATTCCCTGTTCGCTGGTTCTCTATTGTTTCCTACAAATCCAGTTTATACGCAAGAGCGGTTTCCGAGAGATATCCGAAGTAGTCATTTACAGAAGATATTTTGTGTAGAAGAATATTTATGCACACATCTCAATCATTTATTATTCAGCCCAGCTGTCTGCTGTCAGACACAATGTCCCTTTGTTGAGGTTCTCCAGATCTCTGCTGTTGAACACACACTGGTTGTGGATTAGTGGAAACCGGCTGGAGGATTTTAATTGGCTCCTGCCCTGCAGGCTTTACAGCATTTGCACTAGATAAAGTACAGTACAACACACACACACACTCACTTTCATGAGTGCTGAGCTGCGTGTACGAGTCTTTGCTTCTGTCACTGTAATGGGTTTAACTTGATTCCACTTGATGTGTTAGTTCAGGTTCTCAAATGAAATCTTAGAAGTTTCAGTAGCTGTGGTCCATGTGTACATTGATTTCTTGAGGGGGAAAAGGGCCTATATTACCATGTGGTATGTTAAAGGGGTCCTATAATGCCTTTTCACAAGATGTAAAATAAGTCTCTGATGTCTCCAGAGTGTGTGTGTACCCCACAGATATTTTTTTTTTACAGATACATATATATTGTGTTAAAGTTGTCACTTTTTGAGGGTGAGCAAAAACGCGCTGTTTTTGTGTGTGTCCCTTTAAATGCAAATGAGCTGCTGCTCCCGGCACAGTGTGTGTGTGTGTGTGTGTGTGTGTGTGTGTGTGTGTGTGTGTGTGTGTGTGTGTGTGTGTGTGTGTGTGTGTGTGTGTGTGTGTGTGTGTGTGTGTGTGTGTGTGTGTGTGTCTGTGTGTTGTAGCAGCTCCGATTACCTCACACAAACACACACTGAACATTTCAAAAACTTTTAGCCTTTTATGTTCAAACCGGAGTCAGACAATGATGGAGAGACTCTAGAAGAAGTGACAACATGTAGAAGCGACAGGACATTTCTGAATGGTTAGTTGATGAATTTATGAAGCTGATGTGGAGTTATCTTCAAGTCATTGATTAGCATATTCTGTCATGATAATCTATAAATCGTGTTCAGGGGGCGGGGTTTATGTAAATGTTAGGGTTGGTGATGATGTCACTAACCCGGGAGGAATGTGGTGTAGTCTCTACCAGCCGTTTGTTGTAGTCCTTAAAAAGCGATTTCTTTAAAAGCAAATATCTCTCTTTGCTTTGAACGTTGAGCGTTGTAACTTTGCAGATGTTGTTTATGCTCAAACAGCAACATTACACACTAACTAAAGTTAGAAAAATTAAATCATAATAATCAACAAACCCTTTAAGCGTGTGGAGCGACAACAGCAACAAAAAAGTGATATATATCCAGTATATATGAAACTCTGAGAGCTGATGTGTGTAATGTGTCTGCACCAGTTAAAGACGCATGTGTTTCTGTATTCAAAGGTGTGACAGCGACTTGCTTTCCGTCTTTATTGGTCTGAATAGAAACGTGTCTAAGTCAGATGTTCTTTGATCACCTGAAATTAGATCACTAAAATAGTAACATGTGAAACGGTTTGTACATGATCAGGTTGCTTAGGAACAGTTGAATGGCTACATCACCACATTCTTCATCACCAGCGTTCACGTCTTTCATATTCCACTTCATTTAGTCAGTGCTTGAATCACGTGCGCAGGAGAAATGCGTCTCTGTACATGCAGATGAACTCTTTTTTAATTCATATACTAAAGCACATGTAAAGTACTTGTTTAGTGTGATATTCGATGTTACATTTTAATATTTATATTCTATAATTAATTATTTTAAAGTATTTTATTTCTATATAAACTCCCAATGGCTTCTTAAAAAAGTCCATAGTGTGAGATGTAAACTCACAATTGCGAGGGGAACAAAAGTCGGCGACTTTTTATCTCACAATTCTGACTTTTTTCCTCACAATTGCGAATTTACATCAGAATTGTGTGTTATAAAGTCGTAATTGTGACATCTTTTCTCAGAACTGTGAGATATAAAGTCCAATTCCAAGGGAAAAAAGACAGACTTTTGTGAATATCACAATTCTGACTTTATATCTCGCAATTCTGACTTTATAACTCACAATTCTGACTTTATATCTCGCAATTCTGACTTTATAACTCACAATTCTGACTTTATATCTCACAATTCTGACTTTATATCTCGCAATTCTGACTTTATAACTCACAATTCTGACTTTATAACTCACAATTCTGACTTTATAACTTGCAATTCTGACTTTATATCTTGCAATTCTGACTTTATAACTCGCAATTCTGAGAAATAAAGTCAGAATTGGGAGATGGAAACTCGCAGTTGTAAGTTAAAAAGTCACAATTATCTTTTAAAATGTTTTATTCTGTGACAAACTTCCATAGAAACAAGCCTCAATATTTCTGTAATAATAACTCTTTTTGAAAGCATGCTAAAGTTCTCTTTCGTAAGAGAATCTATTGCAGGCGATGTAAAAATAGAGCCTCGCTTCTGTAAAGTTCTCATTTAGTCTCGATGAGAATGAATCATCACAGCATCTTATTCCTGCTGACTTTAAAGACCAGCGGCTGAATGTTAACAACAACAATATTGTGATTTAGATTTCCTTTCTGAACTGAAAAGAGTGTTAAATAATAATAATCATATCCCACAAGACAAACACATCTATCTGAGATCTTCTTCAGGATCGTCTGAAGGAAGAGTGGATGTGCTCGTCATGTGACCGACGGCCGGGTCTCTGAGAACATCAGTTGATTAATCGGAAACACGAGGGAAGGACTTGCAGATTAATTTCCTGGATATGTTTTTTATGGTTCTCTTCATAGTCGTGTCACAGGAGGCTGAAGAGAATCACCAGAAAATGACTGAGGATCAGGTTCTTCTCTCGGACCAAAGCTTTGCTCGTCCTCAGCGACTTTAATGGATGTCGGTGAACTGGTTTTAATTGCACCTAGAATAGA